>NW_020450827.1:593837-595511 GCF_003343035.1 Apteryx rowi | reverse complement strand
AGCACCCGGCTCCCCCCGGCCGTCGGCGGCTCCGGGGCCGGGGGAGCCGGGGCTGCCGGGCCGCGGGCTGAGGGAGGCCGGGCTGGAATAGGAGGATCTCAGGCAGCCCTGGCTCTCCTCCCGCGTCCTCACCGCCTCCTGCGGAGGGAAAGGGAGACGCCGTCGGCATCCTGGCTCCGGGACCAAGGCGGGCGGGGGGCCGGGAGCATCCGTGCCCGGGCTCACCTGGAAGCGGGCAGCCAGCCTCTCCGGACAGCTCTCCCCGTTGGTGTGGCCGGGAGACGGCGCCGGGGACCTGGGGGGCAGGACGGGAGTGAGGGGCTCCCGCGGCCCCACGGCATCGCAAGCCGCCCGCCGGCCCCGGATGCTCGGCACGTGGCCCGGCCCCAGGCTGGCAGCGAGGACGCGGGGCCGGTTTGCGTCCCGCCGAAAGCCAGCTGGGGCTTTGATGTCGCCGGGAGCTGGGATTCATTAAGGGGAAGGGAGCGGGGAAGGGAGGGAGGGTGCCGGGGTCTAGCCGCTCCGCTCCGCGGGAACGTGCCGCGACGGGGCTTAACCCCTGCACCGCCGGGGCGCTTGGGGCACGGCACCGGGGTCCCGGCTGCAGCATCGCGCCCCGCAGACCCGCTGCCCGTCCGACGGTGCGGGGGCCGGAGGTGCCGGGGAGGAGGCGAGAGGCATTGCCGGGAGTTTCCTGAAAGCCTCCGAGGCACGTCCTGACTCAGCGCGGCGCCGAGAGCCCGCCGGAGCCCGGGAAGACTCGTCCCCCCTCGCCGGCGCTGCACCCTCAGCGCCTCCRACCCGGAGCCGAGGGGCAGGGGGGCACCCGGAGCCCCGTCCCCAGGGTGCAGCCGGGACGGGACCCGCCAGGAGCTGCCGCCCGCCGACATCTCCCGCTGCAACCGGTCGGACCTGGCGGCCAGGTAACGGCTGCCAGGGCCACCGGCCTCGTTGCCGCGTGACGCTCTAATTACAGAGCCGGGAAAGGCTCCCGGGGGGGGTGGGGGGGTGGCGCGGCCCCAAGGGCAGCCGGAGGGGAAAAACAACCCGGCACACGTGGCCGGGGAGCGCAGGGCCACGCTCGGCCCACCCCGGCAGCCCGGCTGGGAAACCGAGGCACGGCGCGGGGACGCCGCTCCCCGAGGCGAGGACCCAGGCGTGCGGGCCGGCACGGCGCCCACCTCTCCACCTGCAGCCGCAGCTGCCCGCGGCTCTGCTTGATCTTGTTCTGCGCCTCCACGTTGAGCATCTCGGCCGCGCTCTCGCCGTTGATGGAGACGATGACGTCCCCGGGCCGGAGGCCGCCCGCGGCCGCCTTCCCGCGCTCCGCCACCTCCGGAGAGAAGGGGACACCCCGGCGTTACCCCAGAGCTGGAGGGCACCAGGTGCCGGTGCAGCGAATCCCCCCGGCTCCGACCCGCCGGGGTGCTGCCCAAACAGCGCCGGAGAGGGGGACCAAGGCCGCGGGAAACTCCTCYGCCGGCAGCCCAGAGCCCTGCCCAGCCCTGGGGCGGCACGAGGCCCCGGCGCCTCCGTCGGCTGCAGGGCCCCGAGCCCGTTCCCACGGCGCAGGAGTCCTCAAGGACAGTAAACAGGATCCGCTCCCCGGCTCAGCCCGCCGGGCAGCCTGGCGCGGCGCCCACCGGCGAGGAGGCGGCTGCCGGCGGCCCCCCC
>NW_020450827.1:590182-591872 GCF_003343035.1 Apteryx rowi | reverse complement strand
CGGGGCCGGGCCGGGCCGCGGCTCCGCAGCGCCGTCTGCGGGCCCCTTCCGAGGGGGCGCACGGCCGGCACGGGCACCGGGCAGCCCCGGGCACCAGGACGCCCCAGCCCCACGCGCAGGGGCCAGGGGACACCCGTGGGTGCTGTCTGTGGGGCACGGATGAGGCCGGGCAGCCCCATGCACTGCCGCAGCCCCACGCAGCATCGCCGCCCCACGCGCTGTCGCCGACCCACACGGCGCCGTGACCCCAAGCAGCGTCGCCACCCCACGCAGCGTTGCCGCGCCATGCACCGTGGCCTCCCCACGCGCCACCATAGCCCCCACTCCATGCTGCCACAGCCCCACGTGCAGCGYCACGACCCTACGCAGCATCACCACCCTGTGCGGCATCGCAGCCCCACATGCAGCCCCGCAGCCCCGCGCAGGATTGCAACCCCACGCACTGTCACAGCCCCGTGCAGCACTGCAGCCCCATGCACCATCGCAGCCCCACGCAGTGTCCCCCAGGCCCCTGCCCCACATCTCCCCCACGGGCACTGTGGCACTGGCAGCGCCGTGCCCCTTTGCAGCACACCGCGCACCTTCAGCCGCGGGCAGCCTTTCGGGAGCGCTGACGGAGGGACGCGCACGCGGCCACCCCGCTTCCCAAGGGCCGGCACCTGGGGGGGGGGTGGCGCAGCGGGCTGCACCGCTCCCGGCACGCCGGGACGCAGCCGGAGCCGGGCAGGGATGGGCCGAGCTGAGCGCCGCTGGCACGTGCGCCCTGGCCCCATCCGGAGCGGCGGAGGGCAGCCCGCGCCGCGGGGCGGCGGCACCCAGCTGTGCACACAGCTGGCCGAGCAGCCGCGCTCCCACCCCGTCCCACGTAGCACCAGGCAGGGCGCCGGCTCGGGCTGCGGCTGAGCTTTAATGACACGCAAGAAGCGAATAGGGCTGCCGGGCGCGCGGCACGGCCCCGGACCGGCGTCTCGAGTCACAGCGGTCATGGCCGGGCCTGGCACCGGCCAGGCCCTCCCGGCACCAGTCCGGAGCAGGGAAGGACCGGCAGGGCCAGCGGGCAATAAGGCACC
Source organism: Apteryx rowi (assembly GCF_003343035.1). Classification (NCBI taxonomy): domain Eukaryota; kingdom Metazoa; phylum Chordata; class Aves; order Apterygiformes; family Apterygidae; genus Apteryx; species Apteryx rowi. The sequence goes on along the minus strand of NW_020450827.1, from coordinate 590,802 downwards.
TGGCGGAGGTGACGACAGGTCGGATTAAGGCACCGAGGTGGAGGACGCCCTGTGCAAAGGGGGGGATCGGTCCCTGTTGGAGGCAGCCCCATAGGGGCAGGTGGGAGCTGGAGGGGCTTCATCCCGCAGGGGGGACGGCGAGGGGCTCGCGGGGACGTGGCCAGGACGGAGGCCGGCTGCCCCGAGCCGTGGGACGCGGCGGGATGGCGGGAGCCCCTCGCCCCGGGCCGCCCGCTGGGCTCCTCTTCTCCACGCCGCGGGGTCACACCRGCGCCACGTAATTGCCGGGGAAAGTGCCGAATTTCTGCGTCCTCCTGGACACGCCTGCGGGGGGAGAAAGGCAAAATGAGGAGGGGGGGGCGAGGAGCCGGGCCAGGCGTCCCCCCGGCGGCTACGCACCCACGAACCAGCCGTCGTCGCACTGCTGCATGACGTCCACCCGGTCGCCCTCCAGCAGCTCCAGCTCGTCGGCGTTTTGGGGCCGGTACTGGTACAGCGCCCGGTACCTGCGCGACACCGTCTGCCCTGAGCGCCCCGGCCCCGGTGGCAATGGGGGGGGGGGGCAGCAAAACCCTTTGCTGGACGGGGCGGGCGACTACTTACGGGGTCCACTGGATTTC
>NW_020450827.1:540179-587892 GCF_003343035.1 Apteryx rowi | reverse complement strand
CTCCGGTGCGGGCGCGGGGTCCGTCCGCCGGGCTCTACTCACCGGGCCGCCGGGGAGGCCGGAGCAGGGGAGCGGGCGGCGGGAGCGGCCGCGGGGCTCTGCCGAGCGCGAGAGAGGARCGGGAGGGGGTGGAAGAGAAAAATTAATCATCCGAGAGGCTGAGCCTCGGCGGGAAGCGAGGGAGTCCAGCTCCTGGCGCGGCAGAGCCAATAACCGCCAGCCGGCAGAGCCGGACGGAGGGACGAGGCAGGGTCCTAGCGTCCCACGGCCACGCCGCCGCCACGCTGGGCCACGGCCACGTGCTGCCCGCGACGGGCCGCGGGCCGAGGTTTGCACGGCTCCCCGGGTYGTGGGGATGCGGACGGGGCAGGATGGGCCGCACTCACACCAGGCGCCTTCGCACCCAGCCGTGCACGCGCCCGCTGGCGCGCTCACCCTGCTATGTGCATCCAGCTGTGCACGCTGCTGGCTGAGCGCACAGCTGGCAGCACACACATCCTGCCACGCACACGTCCAGCTGTGCACGCAGCACACCGCGGGCACATCCCGCCGTGCACAAATCCAACCACGCACACATCCAGCCAGGGTCACATCCAGCCGTGCACGCATCCAGCCATGCAAATATCCAGCTGTGCACGCATCCAGCTGTGCACACATCCAGCTGGGATAACATCCAGCCTTGCACGCATCCAGCCACAAGCACATCCAGCCTTGCACATACCTAGCCAGGGTCACATCCAGCTGTGCACACACACCCAGCTGTGCACACACCCAGCTGTTTGCACATTCGGCCGCCCATTCAGGGCTGCTCAGCCCCGGGGTGGGATGCGGGACACAGGACAGGGCCGGGCGGGCGGCAGCGCCGGGGCGGGCAGAGCYGGGTACCTTGCGGGGGTGCTGCCGGGTCTCCATGGCCTTCATGTCCTTGTCGAGCTCCTCGCTGAGCTGCTCCAGCTCCCTCTGCAGCAGCACCTGCGCGGGCGGCAGCRGCTGCGGCAGGCGGCCCGTGCCGGCGCCCAGCGAGCCCAGCACGCTGGATCGGTGCCTGGGCTCAGCGGCACGGGGCTGGCGGGGGGAGCTTACCTCGATGGGCTGGGCCCGCGCCGGGGGCACGGTGCCGGGGCACTCCTGGGGCTGCGAGGGGCGAGGGGACATTAGGGATGGGGCTGGCACCGCGTGGCGACGCACGCGCGGGGAACTGCTGGGGCTGCCATACGACACGGGGCGCGAGGGAGCGGGGACGGAGGGCTGCGGGGGCCGGAGGGAATCGGCTGCTCCGCAGGCGCCTCGTGCCCTGCCCGAGGGGACGAACCTCCCTACCTGCCCGCGACGGTCCAGGACCGAGGACTTGCCCGGCTCGTAGTCAAAAATGCTGCGGGGCTGCACGGCGGCACCGGCATCGCCCCAGCCGGCCCTGCAGGGAGGCGAGGGCAGCTCAGCCCCGGCGAGGGCTCGGATGCCGGCGGCACCAAGCCGGAGTGCKTGCCCGGCCGGCGAGCGCCCCGCGYCCCCGCTCACCAGTCCAGCCCGTTGGGCAGCCCGGCGGGCGACGGCCCTTTTCTCCGCGGCTCTGGGGGGGGGGACACGGAGGCAAAGCGGTCGGCGAGGGGATCCGGCGCGCGGGGCCAGTCCCCGTGCCCACGGCATCCCTGCGCGTCACTCACCTGGGGGGCGGCGCGGGGTGTCCCAGTCCAGCGGCAGCTCTGCGGGGAGGAGACGGGGTGAGTGGAGCTGCCGGAGCCGCCGGAGCCGCCGGAGCTGCCGGGGCTGGGCTCACCTGGCAGCTTGCGGTGGATCTGCTGGAACATGCTGCGGTACCAGTCGCGGGGCCGGTCCACGCTCTGCCGGGGGGACGGCGGGGGGCTCAGCGGGGCGCCGGCGGCCCCGTGCTGCCCCCTGGCCCCCGACTCACCGAGCGCGAGGCGATGGGCATGCCCGTCTCGTCCACCGGCCCGATGCCGTCGTACTTCACCCAGCGCTTCTCCCGCCGCTTGCTGTCCTTGCTCCAGGTGGCCGACCAGCCGGGCGGCCGGGGGGCCGGGGTGGCCGCACCGGGGGGGGACCCCRCGCACCCCCCTGCCGCCACCGCCGCGGGGCCGGGCGCCTTCGCCTCCTTGGCCGGCCAGGTTTGGTACCACTCGCTCGCTGCGGGCGAGGGGGAGACGGGGGCTGCCGTGGAGCCGCCCCCCCTGCCAGCTCCGCAGAGCAGCTGCTCCCCGGCTGGCGGGATGTGGACAAATTCCCGGGGGATTTGCCGGTACCTGCGCTCCAAGGAGTCGCGGGGCTGTGGAAGTCGAAGCTCAGCGTGTCGGCGCCGTGGTGGCGGATCACGGGCAGCTGCGGCACAGGGATGCAGGGCTGTATGGGGGGGTGCACGGGGACACCCCCCCCCCCCCTTCCCGGGGTGGCTGCAGCCCGGTGCACCGGCAGCATCGGGCAGCATCCCCGGAGCATCCTGCCACGCGCCCCGGCCCCACTCACCCGCGCCGCCGGCTGCTGCGGGGGCTCCCACAACCCCGGAGGCATGGAGCCGCGTGCCAGCAGCTCTCCCGGCCGCAGCGGGAAGCGGGGAACGTCCTCCGAGCTGAGTGCCAGGGCGGCGCCGGGGGCCGGGGAGCCGCCGGCCATGGCTCTGTGGAGGAGGAGAGGCTGAAGCYGGGCTGGCCGCGGGGTCGGGGTCCCGGGGAGCCCGCGGCCGGGCCCGGCCCCRTCGCTGCCGCCGGGGAGCGTTTCCTGTTTGCTCGCAGGAGGAGCGGCGCCGGGCACGGGCGCCCCGGCGGGCAGGCGCGTTCTTGCCCGGGGAGCCTGGCGACGGCGGGCGGGAAGCAGCCGATCCCGGGCGCCCGGCGCCAGCGGGAGCACAGCCCTCCCGCGGATCCCTCGCCAGCGTTAACCCCGGCGCGGCCGGCTCCGGCGCGGAGCACGGGGGCTTCGGGATGTCCCCCCCCTCCTCCTCCCCAGGATGTCGCGTGCCCGGGAAGCACTTGGCAAAGCACGTGCCCGCCGGTCCCTCGCCGCCCGGGCAGGTCGCGGTGCCGGCAGTGCCTCGCGGCCGCGCTCGCCGCCCACCCCAGCCCCGGCCGGGAGAGCTGCCAGGCGGGAGCGGGGCCGGGGCCGAGCTTCCCCGGGCCGCCAAAAAACGCGAAAGTATTTCCACGCCCTGCAGTGCAAACAGGGAGGAGAGAGAGAGGCGGCGGGTCCGGCGGGAGGCGGCGGGAACAGCGTGTCCGAGCAGAGCGCGATCCTGCCGGGGAGGGAAACGCTCCCCGGCGAAGCGCTTCATCACATGAGTCACCGCTGGAAACCGGCACGGGGCCTGGCCGGGCCCCAGCGCGGGGCGGCGGGCGCCGCACGGGCTCGGGCTGCCGGCGAGCGCCGCGGGCTCCGGAGCAGTGGCCGCGGCTCCGGGCTCCATTCCCGGCTGCTCTGGGCTCTTTGGTGCGTTTCCCGGCAGCCTGAAACGGGGCAGGACGCCTTCCCAGCGGCGCRGGGAGGTGCTGTTGTTTTGCAGCATGTCACGAGCACGTCGGGTCTCAGCATCCTCCGGGATGCAGGGAGACGCGGCCCCCGCGGTCCCTGAGAGCTGCCCTTGTTCCCGCAGGGACAAAGCGCCCACGCGGGACGGCGCCGGCTGGCGCCCGGCCGGAGCTCGGGACGGGGGGAGAGGCGGTGGCAGCGGCATCCTCGGGGGACATGGGGGCCCCGCGGGAGCTGGGCCGGACCCGGCCGGTCCCGGGTGCAATGTGCCATCAGCGCTCACTGCTGCCATGGGGAAACTGAGGCACGGGGGCAGGCCTTGCCCCGGGGTCCCGCTCCCCACCTCCGGCCCCCGTGTCCCTCTCCAACGCGGCACGACGCTCCGCAGCCCCCCGGCGCCGGCAGAGCCCCCCGCTCACCCCCCCCCCGGCTCCCAGCACCGCCGCGGCAGCCTGCTCTTACCTTCCGGGGTGCCGGCGAGCGGGGCCGGCCGAGCCCCCGGATGGGACGGGACGGGATGGGAGGGGACGGGATGGGATGCGGCTGCCTCCGGCCGGCGAGCGGGCTGCGAGCTGCAGGGGGAGCAAGGAAACGCAGGCGGGGAGGAGAGAAAAGAAAAGAGAAGGGAAAAAAAAATAGCGAGGAGGAAGGGAGCAAACTTGGGCAGGGGATGGTCGGCCGCGGGCAGAGCCCCCCCGCGCCCCCGGCTGCACGGGGCGGACGGTGCCGGGAGCCGCGGGGAGGCCGGTCATCCCCAGCGTGCCCGTGCCCCCCTGGGACGCGCTCCCCCCCCCCCCCCCGGCGCTGGAGCGGGGCCGGCCCGTTCAGAGTTTCCAGTGACATTTCCAGGGCCGGGATCCAGGGAGCCGAGCCAGGAGGCTGCGCTCATCCCGCGGCCGCTCCCACGCCGGGGAGCACCGTGCCGGCGGCCCCGTGTGGGGCCCCGACGGCTGCTCCGAGCCCGGCTCCGGGGACCCCCCCCAAAGCGCCCACCTCCTCCGCCGCGCTCGCTCACTTCCCTCTCCAGGCTTCGCCGCCCCCCCGAAAACTGCTGACAGCCCCAAAACGGGGCGGCCGCGGCCCTTCCTCTCTCCCACGCGCTCCGGCCCTGGCGGGGAGGGCGCTTTGCCGCGAGCCCGCCGCCCCCTCCCCTGTCCGGCTGCACCCTGCTGCCCCCCGCAAAAACCCCGGCGGGTGCGATTCCGTGCAATGGGCGCAGCAGCTCCRGCTCGAGCACCCCCATCGCACCCCCCGGTGTAGGGCAGAGCGGACCGCGGCGCTGGGTGCTCRCAAAGGACCAGGCGGATCGGCCGCCCCGTGCCGGGCACCGGGAGCTTTGCCGGGCCCCCGCAGCCCYGGCATGAGCCCTGGGGAGGGAACACGCCGCATGACGGGCGCCGGACTCGCCGCCCCGGCTGCTGGTGGCAACGCGGCCAAAACAAGGGCAGCAGGTGCCCCAGGGCCTGCGGGCAGGAGAGCACAGCCCTGCCGCCGGGCACCTGCTGCTTGCAGAGGGTTAAATCCGTCTCCATGGGGAGGTCTGCGAAGGGCAGACCCTAATCCTCTGCCCGGTGGCCCCCGAGGCGGTGGCGGGGGCCGGGACGCAGCCCTGGCCCCAGGCGGCACCATGCACCGCTGCAGCAGGCGCCTGGCGCTCCCAGCCCCACCGTGTCCCGAGTGTCTCCGGCGGACGCGGCCCCCGCTGCCTTTGCCCGGGCACAGCCTGCCCCACTGGCACCCCTGCCCCAAAACGGCCCCTCTGCACGGCTGCAGCCGGGCCGGACTCACCGCCGCCCGGCTCCGTCCCCGTCCCCGTCGCGTAACCTCTTGCTCCGGCCCTGCCTCCCGCGGCGCCCAGCGCCAGCCTCCGCTTGCAGATAAATATTTAATGCGCAGCCGAGGACGGCGTTAACAAAGGGCGAGTGTTTCCTGTTTGCTCAGCGCGGCGATGCCCGGCGGGAGCGCGCCGGCCGCCGGGGATGCTCTCCCCAAGCCGGGAAGGGCCGCGGCTGCCCCGAGTCCCCGCGGGAAAGGGGGCGGCTGGGGCCGGGCAGCACCGGCGGCGGACGCCGGGTGCAAGGAGCGCCCTTGGGAGCTCCCGCGTTCGTCGGAAACACCCAGGAAACAAACGGGTGGGGAAACCAGACCGACGCAGGGAAGTTTCCTTGCCCCGTTGCGCCCTGGGGAGCAGGGAGGACAGCCGTCGCGGCCAGGCCGCTGCGACGCTGGCTCTGCATGCGGCGAGCTGCGCCGTGCATGCCCAYGCCGGGCCCGTCGAGCCGTGCCGTGCCGAGCAGCAGGAGAGAGCAAGGATGCCAGGAAGGAGCCAGATGTTGGGGCACAGCTGGGCCCCCCGCTCTCCACCTCTGCTGCGGGCCGGCAGCAGAGCACGGCGGTGCCGCAGCCCCGGGCTGCCCTGGCACGCTGACGCCCTGCAGGAGGGGCACTGCCAGCAAGGAGCGGGGATTAAACAAGAGCCTGCGGCTTGCAAATACCCTCCTCTTCCTCCTGGCACCAACAAAGGCAGCAGGAGGAGCTTTGTTTATCCTCGGAGGATGGGTGAGGAGAGGGAAGTCGAGAGCTCTCCAAAGGCGCCCAGCAGTGTGTTCAGGCTCCGGCTGGAGCGGCAAAGCAATCCCCAAACTTTCTGCCTTCCTTCCTTCCCRAAAGCCAAGCAGCGGCTGCGGGATTTCTTCCCGGGCATCACCGCCCTCTGCCGGCATGCTGCCTGCCGAGCTGAGCCTGCCCGGGGCACCGCAAAGAAACCACGCCGGAGCCAAGCGACTGTGTCAATTTTGAACTTTTTTTTTTTCCTTAAAGATGACTTCCAATTTACATTAAGACAGTTCTAACAAATTCATTCCTTGTTCACAAAAAAAAGAAATTATATTAAATAATTTCTGCCAATAAATAACATTTTCACCATTTTTTTTTCTTTAAACATAACTAAAAAAAGCAAGAAAAAAAAAAAAGGAGGCAGTCTCCAGGCAACGGGCATATGATCCTTCAGCATCGAGAACCTAAAATCACCATCGCTGCACCCACCACCTGTCCTATGGGGCTTTACGGTCCTCCCTGCCAGCRGCAGGTCAGCCGCCGAGCTGCTCTGCCGCAGGCTCTAGCTCGGTCGAGTTTTGTCCGAGCGGCGTGACGCGCCGAGACGGGCCCTCGGTAAGAGGGGTGCGGGATGGCATCACAGTAAAGGTTCTCCCAACACAAGGTGAACGCACCTTTGATCCCAAAGCTTGAAATAAAACCACCACCCAAACCCATTGCTGACTCCCCTCCTTGTTACATGCACCTTGCTATAACATGCAAAAAACCCAGGCTGCGAGGCCAGCCTGCGGAGGAGGAGCGCGGCGCGCGCCGCCCTGCCCAGGCTGGGCTTCCACTGACCGGTCGTACTCCTTGGCTTGAATTTGCACTTGGTTTTATTTTATTTTTTTGCAAAGTCTTGTTTGTCAAGCTTCTGGATGGCAACCAGGGAGGGAAAGGGACGGGCAGGAGCTCTGAGATGAGGTGTCTTTAGACGTGCATAGCTCCGAGGTGCTGGCGTTCAGGGAAAAGGAAGAGGAGGGGAAAAAATTATGTATTCCTAGCGTTTTTTTGTTTTGCCTCGGTGGGAATATTTCAAGCCGGCCTGTCGAGCAGGGCTGCCCACGGGCCGCACTGCAGACAGCCAATGCCTCTTCCCTGCCGGACCAGGGCACGGCATGGTGCTCCGCTGGGATTTACCCAGGGACCTCGCCAGCAGCTGCCGGCCTCTGCTCCGAGCTGTCACCTCCCTCTTCCCCAAAAGCTGGGGCGGACGGGGGGGTTCGGCACTCGGTGCTGGGGGAAAGCCCTGCCTTCCCCGCGGCTCTGCTCGAAGTTGGCCCTCGCCAACCGCAGTGGGCAAAGGCCCCTCTGCATCCCGCTCCGCTCCGGGGGAGCGGCAGGGATGCCGGCGCAGAGGGTCACAAGGATGAGCATTAGTCAACGACGCGGTAATTAACTCCCTCCCCAATCCGCGCTGCTCCTCACCCCCTCGGGAACGCGCGCGGAGGGACCTGGGCACCAGCACTGCCCCAGCAACGGGAACCGGCACGGGAAGCGGCGGCCCGCGGCAGGACTGGCCTCCCCGGCAGCCGTGGGAGCCCGGGAACGAACATCTGACAAATCGAGCGGCTTCACGAACGAGCACAGGCCCCTCCTGGGCCGAGGGGCTGCCCCGTGGGCTGGCAGCCCAACCGAGGAGCCCCCTCCCCRAGCGGGCGGCGGGACGCTTTCGGCAGCACGCAGCCGCAGCGATGGAGGGCTCCGAGCTCCCGGCGGCGCGACGAGCCCCCTCGCCAGCTGCAAAGCGCCGGGGTCAAACAGATTCCAGCAGGAGCTGGCGAGGCCTCAAACGAACCGTGCTCCGAGGAGCCAGCCCGCAAAGCCCRTTCACGGGGAGAGGTTTCACCAGGAAGCGCCCTCCCTTTCCCCAAAAGCCAACGCCAGCAGCCCAAAGTACGTGAGCAGAAGCGCCATTGCCCGGGGCAGGGTACAGGGGACAGGAACCACGTTGGGTGCGCAGTTCCCGACGGGCGACAAGCCGCGAGCGGAGCAAGTCACAGCAGCGTCCTCCTCCGCAAAGGGACGGTCCCTGCCGAGCCCCACGCTCGCAGCCCCTCCGGCGTGGGGCAGAAACGTCTCCCTGCAGCACCTGTCCCAAAGCTCTTGACTGAAACTGCTGCTCGGGCGAGATCCCAGCCTGGGTCACAACAACATGCCCTAACATGCAAGGGCAGCACCTTTGCACGGTTTGCGCTCTCAGAGGAAGATACCACACATCGGCTCACTGTGTTTCAGAAAGGATGCCATAAAAAACAGAAGAAATACTCACAGACAAAGGCAATTGGCCCCATGCCTCATATGGGGTTAGAGAAGCTTGCTCAAAACATCTTGCACTTTTTGCAAAGCAGTGGGTGTGTAAAAAAAGAAAAAAAAGAAAAAAAAAGAAAAAAAGTGGAGGCATGCGACTCAAAGTCTCTTGTGAAAACTCAGTGGTCTGCTCACAGATACAGTTTCCTAAATAGCTGGCATGGAATTAAGTGACATATGATTATAAGACAATTTGAAAGCTTCCTGCAAAGTTGCTGTTTTCCTCTGTAGCTGGAGTCACAGCTTAGGGCCAGAGCACAAAGGGAAGACAGCAAGATCCAGAGAAGGGGTTGGCAAGTGTCCCTTAGTCGAGGCTAAGCCTGCTCACCTGCTGCCCTTGCTTGGAGAAAGCTAACAGACAGTTAAGTTGGAAAAGAAGTGAAAGCTGGCAAGGGATTTGCTTCCGAAAGCTGCTGCTTTGATTCAGTGCAACTACAGGCAGAAGAGAATGAAACAAATGACATGCAGGGAAAGGAAACGACCAAAGGGGAATCCTACAAAATCCTTTCCCAACACTCATTTTGGGTCAAAGTTTAAGTGAAAGAACGAGGCTCTGCCTACAGCTTCAAGCTTCAAAATCCTTTCCAACGCGAAGGGGGCACTCTCGTGAAACCTTCCCTCCAAGAGGCTCCCCCTCCCTCACCGGCACTGCACAAACAGCCTTCCCAAACCTACCCAGATCCACTGGGTACTTCYACCTGCTCACCTACGCTAAAAACATCCTCCCTCCGCTGCAGCCAAGGGAGGGAACACTTCCGAAACCAGAGGCTTTTCGCAAAGCTGTCTCGACACTGGCCATTAGTCAACAAGCCTCATCTCTCCAGAAACGAGCAGCACTGTCACCGATCCTTTCCCACATTTTCACCACTTCCCAAGCGTTGTGGTGGTGCTCGTCATCCAAAGGAGGAGTAGCTTCACCGACTCCTGCTGTCGGCTGGCACACTATTGCCTCCAGAGCAGAGGCCTCATCTGCACCGGGTATTTACTGGCCTAAATCTCCTCCCCTGTCTCCCATGCCAGCAGGGAGCAAGAGCTACCAGCAGATAGAGCAGACAGGCCACAGTCCTGCCTGGCCGCAGCAAAACGAGGCGGGTAAACACGGAGCACACCCACCTGCAGAGGGCTCAGGCTGCAAAGCTCAAACCCTCCAGAGAAGCACGCAGGAGATGTCAGCTCCTCCAAGGAACTGCAGCCTCCCCGACAGACGTGCTGCAAGCACGGGCAGAAACGCTGGCATTGCACAACCCGCCGAACCTCCTCCGGCTGTCAGGGAAAGGCTGATAAATGCCGGCACTCCTTTGGAGTCACAGGAATAGCCGCTGGCTAACGAGGTAGCCGACAACAGGATGCCACAAGCCCACGTCACCCACAGTGACGGAAGGTGAAGGGCCCCCAAAAGAAAGGCTCACGTGGGATGACTGGAAGGTGATCCTGGCCAAAGGGAGACCACGACGCACGCCCACCGCTCGCGCACTGATCAGCGAGGGCTGACGAGAGCCGCGGCACAGGGAAGTATGCCGCAGGCTTTGCCGTATGCGGGGGTGGCAGCGTGGGGGGCGGGGGGGAAGCTTTCTGCCTACAAGTTATAAATCCCCCCCCTTCTTCCTGTTAAATTTAGGCCATGCAGATTTCCCAAAGATCAGTTGATCACTAGAGACCAGAGATAATTCCTCTGCTCTGAATCAGAGGGATTCCCAGAGGGATTTTTGCTGCATGGGCAGCCTGGACTGACCAAGTTCCGCATACAGCCGGCTGCCTGGATTCTGAAAGACTGAAGCTGTAGAAAGAGTTGCAACGAGGGGAAACGCTTCTCCCACCTGCCTTTCTGCTCTTTTTAAGAGGCTACTTTTTTTTTTTTCTGGCTCCACTGGACTAAGACTGTCTTATTGAGGAAAAAGCTACTCTGATTAGGATAACACACTGGAGTCCTTTAGAGCTAATCCAGAACTATGCCTTTTGATGTCACCTTTGAAGTAGAGGTATGGGTCTGGGCCAGCTGCACCTTGCAATGCGCCTTCCACAGAATCAGTTGCTAAAGCAGCAGATGCAGGTAGGCAAGAAGTTGAAGAAAACAACAGCAAACTCTGGGAAGAMGACAATTGTGGGGAAAAAAAACACCCAAACCCTATTTTAAATGAAAGAACCTGCTTTTGAAAGCACAGGCTAACTTAGAATTGTACCAGAGTCAACGACCCAAGTTGCCTGGGACTGTTTTTGTTTCTTTTAATCCCCCCACAGAGGTTTGCCTCTCGTGGAGGAGAGGTCAGCTGTACAGCACAACACTTCATATATGCACTAGCAGTTAGATTGGTTTCTAAATTAAAAAAAGATGGACTTTTTATATATTGAACATAAATAAAAAAATTACAAAATGGTCACCTTTCTTACAGAATGGATGCAAACTGGATTATGAACGTGCCTCCAGGTGAAGTTGGTTTCTCCCCTGCCCCCACCCCACCCCAATAATAAATAAATAAAATTCATTAAGTTTTGGATCCTTTAGTGGTGCAGATTGGGCGTTCGGACCATTACTGGGCTTTCTTCCCTGTGCCATTCTTGTCTGCAGAGTTTGTTGAGGTTACCAAGTTTACCGGCCCGTCTGAGTGCATTGAATCTTTGCGTGGCGGCATGCGCTCGTTAATGCGGTCTAGCCCTCTGGCTTCTTCGAAGCTGCGGATCTTGTGCTGCGGTGAAAATCCACGAATGGCTAGAGAAAGAAGGGCCAAGAAAGAAGAGTTAGTCTGAGCCGCGGATTCCCGAACAGGAGCCCTTTAGCACACGCCAGACATTTACAGAACAAAGTCAGGGCAACAAAAAGCACGTGTCTGGTTAAGGGAGCCAAGAGATGGGTCTGTGGGTGATTTTCATCATCACTGGCTTATGTGGATATCAGAGTGCAGTTGGGAAGCTGAACTGTGGTAGTTTACAGTAGCAACGTCTAGGATCCAGACTGGTTCGCCAGGACCCCCAGTGAGTCAGCAGTTACTTGCTCTGCTCCCTAATGGTTTCTCTTTTAATACCATTTAGTAGGAAGAACTTGAAGGCCAGACAAGTGCTCAACGTCCCCAAACAGTGAAATCTCGGGAAACTTTCAAAGCTGAAAAACATGATACTAAAAAAAAAAAAGAAAAAAAAGAAAAAGAAAAACAGTGAAGACACCACCACAAGGCATTAACTTCAACACAAACCACACACTGCAACACCACAAGAGAGAAACAGCTAGTCCTTGGATCACAAACACAACTTCATCTTGCATGACCAGGAGATGCACAGGAAGCCTCACGAGCGATGAAATCCCACCAAGGGCGTGTGCATCTGTTTCATTACTATGAGGCTGAGTACAAAGTCCTTGCGGAGATAATATACACCAAATGTTTAACTCTTGTATTACAGATAATTTAAGAAAAAAGGTTTTGCTCCAAGTCTTTTTACAAGGACTTGGTTGTTTTACAAACAAACTTCCTTTAGCAATCAAAAGTCTCTATAAACAAACGTATGGTCCCATTCATCAGCAGCTGAATGGTGCTATCCAGGAGAAGATAAACTCCCCCGACAGTAACTTTATGAATCTGGTATTTCTACATGAACTGCATGGAGAATATGGCTTCTCTATACTGTGACCATCTTGGCCCACCTGTGGAGAAGGCAAAGATTACATCAGAGATACAAAGTCAACTACTTCCTAGATGGTTTTGACCCAGTGTTCTGGCAGCCTTCACAGGATCAAGTTATCCAGTGGATAAACTCAGCCATGAGGCATCCAAGATCAGATTGCAGGACCTGAACACTAAGGACTTGAGACACCAGAACACAGACTGCTCTAGAGACAGGGCGGCCTCCAAACAAAGTTATTGCAAGGTAGCACCCCCACATTCACATTAAGGCTAAAATAGGCTCAAACCAGCCCACTGTGTATTTTTTTTGCTTCCCAGCAGGGACCCATCCTCCCCCACTTCTGGTGATGCAAGAGTAAAAAGCTTCCATACGGCTGATAAAGCTCTTTAAAATTAGCACACACACACACAGAGATGATTCGAGTCTCTCGCAGAATTCTAGCCATACCTTCCCGTGCCTCTACCGCTTCTACTGTGGCTGTAATACAGAAGAACAGTGGCATGCAAAAATGAAGACAGAAAAAAAAAAAAAAAGAGTGGCAGTGAGTGATCTAACATCATTGCTGCTAACGCAGAGCCCGCAGCCTCCCAACCCCAGTGAAGACTACGATCAAAACCGACTGGCAGAGGAAAAGGTGACAGGAGCTTGAGACACAGGCTGAAAGGGGACTCGCTCAGTTTTGAGAGTTTGTTGAGCACCAACACCGGAGAGTCTCCTTCCTTCAGGTTTGCTGTACTTGTCACACAGATAAATCCAATAGAAAGAAACACAAAAGCACAGAGCTGGCCTTCCACTGCATGCACTTGAGGGCCTGGGCGCGCACACGTCCACTGACAAGGAAGGCATTAGACTACGGGTGATGGGTTTCCATCGGTGTTTACAGCCCACATTTCACGCTCTCTCCCACTGCTGTCAGTTTGGTGGCCCTGGGATGCCTGACTGTCTTCCGAAGGCAAATTACATGGAATTCACTACCAGGGGCACCGCAGAGCAAAATCCTGCCCGTGGCCAACTTCCAGGGTCGTGTAGGGAAACCGACCTCCAGTGATGGGTTGACGTTTTGGAGCAGGGGAAAACAGGGGGCAGCTTGTTCTCTGGGGAGGAGCGCGGAGCCGCAGCTACCCGGCTGCTCAACTCTTGAGGGCTTGCGTTATAACAAAAACAGGCTGATGCTTCAACTCCACTTTGGCTTCAACTCCACCCCTTAAAAGTGTTACCAAGCAACGAGGCACCATAAAGCAAAGCAGCACCCCCCCTTTCTAAACCTGCTGCAGTGGCTGTTGAAGTTCTGGGAGTCCCTGCCTCCACATCTGGAAGCTGGCACTTCTCCGAGGGAGGCCTGTCACTAGAACAGATCCCCCCCACTTTTAGCCTCAGGACGCCGCAGTTCCTGCTTTGGGCACAACGCAAAGGCCACGTGGTCCTTGAGAGGACGAGGAGGAAGAGCAGAGTCGTGGGTGAACATCTTTGCTCCAGATTTGGTAACGTTATTCAGTTCATTCTGCCAAGCCGTGCTACGAAAGGCTGGCAGAGAGAGAAGGGGTCTTGACACTGCTGACCGAAGCTCCGTCCCTCTGCACCGATGCTCTGCGAGCTCCCCCTCCCCAAAGCTCACACGGACACCTGCGGAGAGGGGCAGCCCCCTCCTCCCGAGCGCTCGGCGCTGAGCAGACGGGCTTGCAGCACGGCTGCCGGAGGAGAGCACGTATGTTAATCGGGAGGCTGTTCCAAGCACACGGCGCGGTGCGAAGGGATGTGCGAAACGGGAAGGGTGAGAGAATGAGGTACGATCGGGAGAGGAGAGCGAGAAGGGCACAAAAAGCCGGGTGCTGCGCAGGGGAGGACTGGGTGCCGGGAGCAGCGGGAGCTGGGAGGTCTGCAGCCACCGGAGGAGGAGGGAGGGCAGGAGGCAGGATCTGGTAAAGCAGCAAAGGTCCAGCCTGTTTGTCCTATCTACAGGAGACAACTCGCAGCTTCCTTTGCCTCGGGGGAAGCTGCCTCCTACCCTTCAGATGGTGCCGAGGAATCCCCTAAGAGGGGAAGGTGCAGGAGCGTGTCAAAAGCATGACCAGCTCCCTAMACTATCAGCTAAGCAGCAAAGCTGTGGCGCTGCGACCAAGCTCGGTGCCTCGAGCTGAGCTCTAACACCCAGCTTCCCACTCAGACTCTGTTCTCTCCCTGCAGCAGAACTGGGGCAACAGAAACCATCATGGCTGCTATAAAAGAAAAAAATCCTCCTCCTCTGTGGGCAAAGAAACCTATGAGTTTAGGAGCGATACCACATCCTCCCCGCCCCCAGGAATGCGTAGCAATATTTACATGTTTCTCACTTCTGAACTATTTCATCAAGGCAAGGCAATCCCAGAACAAGCCCTCTTCTGAGCCCTCAGGAAATTACCCAGTGCTGATAGGAAGGGGAAGCAGGCTGGTCAGATGCCAGCATTCAAAGGCTGGCGGCAGGAAAGGATTAAAACACTAGATTACAGGATTCCCTCTGGGGACACATGTTACTGTGATAACTCATTCCCTGACCATCAGCCAATCTCCCTGCCCTGTGAGTTTAAAGCATGCAGATCGCTAGCTCAGTCCTGCTCTCGGCACACTAATAAGACAGACCAGCTGGCTGGTGAGGGAGAGAGCAAAGTATCTGCCAAAAAGCACGGGGAAAAAAACTCCAAAAACAGATCAAAGCCATGGGGCCTACAGAAGCCTTAATATGAAACATACAGGCCTGGAAGAAGAATCTTGTTACTTCAACTAAATCTAAGCTTCCTCTGTTTGGGATTCACAACTTCATAGGGTCAAAATCAGAGGGATTTAGTTCAATGAAGAACAAACAAAAGCAGGCATTTTTACTATTACATTCGTATATACATTATCACACAACAGCAGCAGAGCTGAGCCTCCTCTGATGCAAGGTTAGAAGGGAGATAAGTCATAAAAATTACTACAGAAACAGAATAAAGCAATACATATGCTTTATGTTGTTCATTCTCTGTTCTTCCTTGTATTGCCCTCCTGGAGGGCATAAGGAGACATCTTGGGATGCTTCCCACATCCCCACCTAGGTYTTCTACTCTTTTCTACTTCTCAATCCTTCTTCCCCATGGGCCAGTACCATCTCCCTCAGTTCCCCTGGCACTTTAAGCAGGCCTACGAGCACTGACCTAGCGGTTTATGGGGGCAGCTGAGGGCCAGATATAAAACCGCAAAAGGGGGTGCTGCAGAGAGGAGGATCTTTCATACTCACCAGTCTGCAGGGTCTGCCTCCCCCCTGAGAGCACTCCCAGGGGCAGTGTACCTGTGGGCGTCAGGCCTTTGAGAGTCAGCACGCTCTCGCTCTCCTCCCTGCAAAGGGGAGGCAATGCAACCAGTTACTGTGAGATCAGCGCAGCGCTCAGTCAGGTCCCTACAAGACTACCAGGGATGAGTGGCATGAAAACTGCAGTCTGCCCTGGGCTGATCACAGAGAGTCCACCCCGATGTGTTGGACACCAAGCAGAGTCCTGCCTCATAAATTTGGGAACCCTGCTTAGTAAGCTAACACGCATCAGAGCTATGGCACAGCAAATGCATCCCAATCTGGAAAGGGAACGTTCAGGGCTAAATATCAGCAGTGTTTCTGCTGGCAAAGGTGCCATCACTGGAGAGACAAAGGTTTCAGAGAGAAAAAGTCAGACCTGCAACGTGGCACCACATTGCATAGAAACAACTCCCTCAAGCCTTTGCCATCCACTCTGAAGTAACAGTCTTGTAAGAATTTCTCCAGCAGGACACTGCCTGCCTGGTGCTTTCATAAACCCACGAGAGCAGCTGACAAATGTCTCGTTACCCAGAATGCAGATGAAACCTGGACAATGAATCACAAGCTGCTTCCTTACCGAAGAACCGAGAAGACACGCGCCATCTTCCCAATGGCTCTAATCTTATTCCTGATGATCTCCTTACGGACTGTTGTCCCACCTTCGAGAGAAAAAAAAGATACCAGCATGTGAAAGGTTTTCTGTCCTGCTTTCAAGGCACAGGAAATGTCAGTATGAAGCACCTGTCTGACTCCAGGAAAGAAGTCATGGTTTACAGATTCACAGCTACACTCTTGAGAGAACAGTGCTGAGAGAATGACGGTCAGGATGGCAGTGAGAAGGGCAACACCAACAAGATGACACACGGATTTAAAAGTCTAAGGAGAGTAGATCCGCCAAAGGAAACAGATCAGATAGTTCTTGTTTGAAGCTCACCAGGTTTGATCACACTACACAGGATGTAACACAAATGACTCAGCCATGTAGACACAGTTTTGCAAGGCAGAACACTGACGAATCTGACTGCCGATGAACACCGCAGAACACCAGGCTGTGCTCGCCGCGGGGAAGAGTGTCGCACAAGCATCAGCTTTGGCATCCAACACGCGCAGTGAACGGCTGGCTGGAGCCTTGCAACTCTGCTTTGACCCCGCACAAACACACAGAGTGAGTTATGTGAACTCCCCTTCTACTATATAGACCAAACATGAAAGAAAAGCATGGAGGGTAACTGAAAACAAACAAAATAAAGTAAAAGAAGTAACAAATACATCTCCTCTCAGCTGAGATTCTTCAAATGGCCCAACTACACATTAGAACAGTACAAGCCAAACTGGAGGTCTAACATGCACCGATGGCTCAGCCATGCACTAGGTGGCTGCATTCAGAAGTCAGATAGAAACGTGACCCCGTTTCTCAAGTTCCTGGAGGAACGCAGAAGGGTTAAAAACACACGGCGCTTATGTTAAAACTGAAAGGGGATGAAGAGTCTGCCCAACTAGTCAGCTATTCAAATCCACTCCAAGGAATCTGGTGGCACAGGCAGTGAAAATTAAGCTTGTAGCAAAGTCTAGCTGGGTACCTTTCTGATAGCTTGAAATGTAGTGATCTTCAGGGAGAGGAGACACCAAGAAACAAGTAGATGAAGACAGAGATAGAAGAAACAAATTTAATTTTCATGGGAGGGAGAAAGGAAAAAAAAAACGAAATGCAATGGGAAAAGCGGGTTAAAGTCTCAACCTGTTGATCGAAGCGGCACCTTGTTATACCACAATGGTGTTCTGCTTCTGTGCTGGACATATTTTACTCCATTCTATAAGGATTTATATCAGCAGCTCCCCCAGTATGCCCGTGATGCCCCCTGTGCCTGTGCACTCATGCTCACATTCCCACTTTTAGCTGCAAGCCCCACTTCTGCGCTGAATTTCCACTAGGTCCCCACCTCACTTTGAAAGCATGCTCACTTGAAAAGCAAGGTGGTGACCTGGTGAAAATTCAGGCACAGAGTCAATCAATCACTAGCAATTCCCCTCTGATATCAGAGCTGCAGATCAACATCATAACTGCTTTGCCTCCTTATGCTTAGCTTAAAAGCAAGGCCAAAAAAAAGCATTCTATTTTTCAGGACAATATGAGAAGCCACCTAACGCAGGAGTTCAGTGCTCAGCTTAGGCTCAACACTGCGGAGCAACAGAAGAGAAGACTGGGTAAATAATTTGGTGCAAATAATTTTGAGCAGGGAAAAAAAAACAACTTGGGAGCAGTCTCTAAGTAGCAGGAAACCATTCTCCAGAGCAGCTGGCAAGAAGTGGCTGTTGCAGTGAATATAACTAAATTTCACTGTGACTGCATAGCAAAGGGAAAAAAACCCATATTCTACCCATAACTACACGAGGGTTAGCCAAACTGGAGACCTGGTTGGCCATCCAGCTATAAATCAGATGGCTGCTCACTCTTGAATTACTATCATACACCTTTCCCCACCTTCACCCCCACTGTTACCAGCTCAATTGTAATAGCGTTCGTTACCTTCCAATGTCTCATCACCATCTGAAATCAACTCATCATCGGAGCATATGTTGAGGATGTTAACGAGCATTTCTGTGACTGCAAGAAGTACAGACAGGAAGATTAGAAAGGCCTGGTGCGCACACTTGGCAAACAGAGGTATTTGGAAGACGTGCTGGACAGGCAAATGATTTCAAGGTCATTCATACTCTGGAAGTGGAAACCCAAAGATACTTTATAGCTGTGCACTGCTGGTACCTCACAGCAGTACCCAGAGGAGACTACATACTTTACACCTTCTGCCAAGGAGGTGGATGCAGTCCAAGCACATCGCAGATGAAACAGACGGGGTGGGGTGGGATGCCAATATTCTTGCAGAACAGCCTGGCCTCACTGAAGGTCCTACCCTCCTCACCCCAAACCTGCACAACATGCCATCTGGCTCCAAGAATGTCAAACCTGCAGAGAATTCAACCTTGGGTTCCACAGTGTCTAAGCCCTTTAGACTTTAAAGCCATCTTCAAAACATCCAACATGGGGTGGAACTTAAAACACACCATGAGATGTAAAAACGCTTTTGTTGAAAATTGAGACAAAGTCTTGATCGTATTTTAAGCAGCCTCACTTTCTTCAAACTGAAGTCTGCCTCTAAATTGAAGCAAATGCTTTCTTTTTGATGGACTACAAGCCAGCATCAGATTTCAATTTTTCTGTTGTACACCAGGAGCAAGGGAAATGTCACCAAATTCTGAGCTGAGGCTACACTACCCAAGATTGCTCCATGAGCGATGCAAAGGTAGCAAGAATGGAGTTTTACTGGTAAGATAAATGCTTCTAAAACAGGTATCAACAGCTGTTTTCATAAGAACTTTATGCAGCAATATATAGCAGATCTCCTTGAACCTGAACTGCTTTCCAGGGCTATTAGATATTAATGAGTTATAACACTGTCTCCCAACACCAGATTTTAGGTTTGCAAACATTTAATAGCCTGTGGGACAGGTTTTTAAAAACTGTGTACTATGACCAGTCACTGGGCAACTCAAAAATCCAAACACCTCTTACCCTTTTCCCCTACAAAAGGCAAAGACCATGTGAAGACATCCATGAAGTTTGGAAGCCAGTACGGATGAGGGGAACAGTTGAACTGCCTGATGTTCATGACATTGTTTTCATATTTCAGTACAGCAGCTAGGAGAGAACAAGGAAAGACAACACATGCCCGTAGGCACTGTCAACTTCAGGGAGTCATACCTGCACTAACGCAATTTCATTAATCAATAGCGACAAGTTTGTACTCATGCAGATCAAGCTACCAGTTCTCCAAAATTAGAAGGCTTAAGCAAAATTTTTCTGTTTATCCATTACGTTGTTTCACAAAAGCTCATCATAACAATGAAGGTCAATTTAATAAAGCTGTTAAAATTTGTGCCAATCAGAAGCAAGGAACACAGAGCCAAGACCCAAAGTGAAGGAAAGAAAACATTTGAGGAAAGTACCCCACAGTACACATTTGGCATTAATGGCAGAGTGAAGGGACAGGGTGAAGTTATAAAAGCTTGCTAAAAAAAAAAAAAAAAGCAGCTTCTCTTTTATGGCAGCATTCATCAATAGTGCTCAGTTGTCATGCGGCTGGAAATGAAAGCATTATTTTAGGCTTTATAACTTGACAGCTAATTGCAACAGTAATACATTAAGTCTTTGAGTCAGAGCACCCAGTCACTTCCAGCTCCCCAGCTGCCATCAGTTTAGCATATAAAGCTCTTTTCCATTTCATGCATAAGAATGCAACTAGAGGAGAGGACAGAGTGGGCAAGGCAAGGGAAGACAGAGAGGGATTTCCTAAGAGCGTGAAG
The DNA here is from genome assembly GCF_003343035.1 of Apteryx rowi. Classification (NCBI taxonomy): domain Eukaryota; kingdom Metazoa; phylum Chordata; class Aves; order Apterygiformes; family Apterygidae; genus Apteryx; species Apteryx rowi. Next base: position 568,229 of record NW_020450827.1, on the reverse strand, counting down.
ACAGTACTGACTCTCAAACAACAGTAGAGACCTGGCCTTGCCAGCCTTACCCTTGTTGTTATAGACATCTAGATAATTTGGTGCAGAGAAGATTGTGATTAATGACGGAAAGCCTGTTGTCTGGCTCTTCCTGTACATTCGGTACCTGAAAAGCAGGTCAAGTGTTAACACACTAGTCTTGCTAAGGATAGCACAAATGCAGGAGGAGCCTGCTCAGCTATCAGACTGCAGCACTTACCCAGCATCCTGGGCTTCATGAGCTCGGATTACAGATAACAAACTATTGTTCTGCAAAAATTCACAAACTGCAGGATAACTGGAAAACAAAATCAAACATTCATTAGCATGCAGCAAAGGAGAACAGCTAGCACCATGGTCTTGGTTTCAGAAACAAGCCACTTGCTGCATCCATTCAGTTTGCATCCAGCATCCCTAAACAAGGCCAGTATGCATCACATCATTCAAAAATTAATGGCAAAGCATTCTGTTAACCAGACCCCTGGTGTCAAATCCTCCCTATCAGTCAGGCTACAAGTGGTCTGTCAGCACAAATGCTTCTCTTTTGGACCAGAAAGGATTATTTCCTAGAGCTCCTGGTATTGTCCAATGCCTGAAAACCTCTCAAAAGGCACTCTGCCAGCTACCAGAAGTCTTGCTGCTGTCCGATATCACAATTTCATAAAGCAACATGTCCAAAGAGAGCTCAATATTATAGGAGAAGAAAACAAACAAGATTTTGTGCATTTGAGCCAACCGAAGACTACTGCACAGCCAGGTACGCTGTAAAGTCCCACAGAGTGACCTGAGCAACACTTCAGCTCCCCATACACTTTAGCATAAGACAAGACAAAAAGCTCTGGTCCATCGGAGCTCCCTAGAACACCACTCACCTGTAGAAATAGGAGCAGCCTCGAACAGTGTTGTGGGTGAAATGCTCCAGCGTCTTCTCATTACCATAATCCTCTGATGGATCAGACCAGAGTAGGTCACACATTGGACCAAAGGCTGGAGGCTCCTTAAACCTGTCTAACTGAAAAATGTACACAAAATCAGGACAAGGCTGGTGAAAGCCGCAGTGGCTTAGTAATCCCACATTTTGGAGACAGGCTATTTTAAATGGGAGATTAGAGCTGTGGTTATTTTTCCCAAGGAGGATTAATCCTCCTAGTCTCACTATCATGACAGTGGAGTCTTCTCTCCTTCTCTTTCCATTTCACTCTCCAAATCTTCAGAAGAGACTCACAGCGTGGGCATGCAGAACACATGAGCCGCAACCTGAAACTCCATGCATTARTCAGGAAAAGTGCCTCTCCTCCAAGCATTTACTCAACTTGGCATACTCAGAGCTGGGGAATGCTATTAGGCAGTTGCCATTAACTAGTTTACACTACTAATTGTAAACTATGCTCCCCCTCTTAATTACCGCAGGAAAAGCCAGCGCTTTACTGCATCTGCAAACCAGGGCTGACAAAGTGGATACACAAAGGAACTGAATCCCGGTACCAACTGCCCACATACCCTGAAGCGTGAAAGGACCACAGAGATTACTTACTTTCCTAATGTCATCTAGACATGTGATTTCTGGAGACAGTCCTCCATGAACACACAGAAATTGCTGGTTTAGGAGGGCAGCAAGAGGAAGACAGTCAAATGTATCCATACATGCATCATATACTCGCTCTGAATACTTGATTCGACCTGAAAAGGTGGGGGGCGGGGGGGAAGAGAGGGTAGAACTGAATTCATTTACACAACAAAGACTGCTCACTCTGAAAGAAGAACTTCTCTCTTTTTTTTTTTAATTTCTTTTTAGAGGGCGGTGGGAAGGAGTCATTCATGCATCCCAACGCCCATGGTACAAGAACCATTAAGCAAAGCTTTCATCAGCCAAAGCCCCAACAAGTAAGTTCCAGGAGCCTAACACCTAAGGTTACAAGAAAACTCTACTCCTATGACCTACTAAGTTGAACTTTGCACCTATGCATTAGTGAAAATACTGCCTTAAAAATGCTCCTTGGACATTAGAAAAAAAGGTTTCACAGTAATCTGGACACTGTCAAAAATAGCAATCTCACCTCAAGCTATTTTCTAGTATACCTGTACTGAGGTCAACATAGAATAGAGGCTAAGTGCTTGCCACCGTAATAGAAAACTTGGGATACTAATAAAAAACATCACATTGCTTTCCTACATTCATACCACACCTCTAGACTCAAAGAATCTTACCAACCTCAGCTGCTATGCAGATTATACATTGGGAAATGCAGCAGCTGTTTAATTTAGCACAGCAATATTACACAACCATTTAAGATAGGAATTGCCTTTTCAGCTGGACACRAGTGCTTTGAGTCTGCTAGAATTTGACCAAGATGCCTACAGTTAAAAGAATCTTTACACAGGATCTTTCAGGGCTACAAACGATCACAAACTCAGCTGGATGCCTCATCTTAACAGAGGTGAAGATGTTCCAAAAAATTGAACAGAGACAACATGGCCCTCCCAAAAGCGGCTTAGCTGTTGCAACAAGCCTCCAAGTACGCTCAGAATGTCCCTCCACATTCGCTGTTAAAACAGACAGCGGGATCCGAGACCACCACACCTCAAGCGCATCCTGAGGTCTTCTTGCATCTGCAACCCCTTCACAGGGCAGCAATATGTTATCATAGCCAGATCGTCAAGAAAGCCCTGTGACTACTACAAAACATGTCTCCGTTGACAAGAAAAAGCACGTGAATGGGAAGTTCACCTTTCCTCCACCTTTATTTCAGAGATACTAAAAGGTTTCTTCAGCTACATGCTACTACACAGGAAGGGGAAAGGCAGTATCTTCTGTTTTCCAAAGAGGAAAATCTACTACCTCTGGTTCAAATCGAGCCCAGCTCAACAGGAGCTCATCTACCACCATCTGATGACTACAGTATCCAGCAGAGAGCTGGCTGATGTTTTTCAACCCATTTCTGAGTAAACAGATGTCATTATCTCAATACTTATCAGCCTTACCCCGTCCTGCAGCATCCAGAGCTGAAGGGCTAAAGACTGGACTTGTGCCTTGCCAATAACTATTCCTTGAGGTCAGGTCCTTGAGCAACTATTCCCTAGTAGAGAACAGCACATTGCTGGTGTATACCTTTTTTATCGCTTGGAGGAATGTCTGTCATTCTCAGGGCAGAGGGGTCATTCCCCAACCTTACATCAGCATTAGTTTAAAAATATGTAAATGCTGCGTGAAACTATCTTTAACTAATCTAAAACGATCTTAAAGGTAATGATTCTCCCTAGTGCAAACACCGAGGAACAAATCCTTTATTTGCTACCAATTGTAATCACTGATCCCAGCTGCACAATCTGGAGCTGAAAGTCATTTGGCAGTAATTATATGTTGCTGGGCCTGAAAGTCAGAGGGGGGGGGATTGGGGGGTGCCTGCAACTGGCTTGTCAGCAAGACAAGGAGATGTGCTTGCATTTCTGCCATCCACGTTCGTTCTTTGTTACCAGAAGGCCACATCAACATGCACTCAGTACTTCACAGGACTTATACTGCTGTTTTTTAGCAGGAGCTGAAACAACTTGCTAGGAGAAAAGCTGTGTATGCAGGGAAAAAGACAACAGGTTGGTACAGCTTCATTTTTGAGAGCTAGCCAATATCACCCATGGCAGGCACAAAAATTAAGAGCTCACCTGGCTACAACAAAGTTAACATATTTAAATCTTTACACTGCTGAGATCTGGATATACTCACATTCCTGCTTAAAGGTGAAGTATTCTGTGAGGTGCCTGCACTCATGGTTCCCTCGAAGGAGGAACAATGTTTTGGGATGATTTATCTTTAAACTCCATAAATACAGCACACACTGCAAGAGAGGGAAGGAGAAGATGGCATGTAATAAAAACCTTTTATAGGGTACTAATCATCCATAGACTTCACTAAGTGTTTCTGGGAAGACACCCAACAAGCTGATTTCAAAGTGGAACCCTGATAGAAACCCAGCTCCATAATCGGCAGTAGATTTTATCTTGGCCAACTCCACCAGTGGGGGAAAGCCACACTGCGCATTTCTCTATATTAGGCCTGAGTTGGAGAAGTGACAAATGAGATTGCATTCAACTGAAACCGACTCTGGGCTGGGTGGGGGCAGCTTTTCYTTCCAGCAAAAACCATAGCAAAAAGCACCCATTTTCAGAGCAGCAAAGCAAAACCAGATGCGCAGTAAGATCTGCAATCCAGATGTCCCGTTGCAATGTGAACCAGAGACCATCAAGCATAACAGACTTAACCATCTTGCTAACCATTTTATCAAGTGCATTAAACATCAGAAAAATTAAACTTGATCTTCTTCACTGATGGGTTTTTTCCCCTTTCTGTTTTTGTGCTTACGCTATAGTCATGTGAAGTTCAAGTTCAAAACAGGAAAACCCTAGCCAGAAAAAAAGCTTAGTAAAGCCTTCTGGCTTTGAAAAGGGCTTTCCACATCCCCTATCTGAGCAGCAACACCTGTAAAAAGATCATCTTTGATGAGGCACAGACCAAAGTCAAATTGAAACAATCATTTTAGCAGGGCCCCAGAAATACTTTACGATGGTTTCCCAAAGAAGCTAAAGGAAGAAGGGGAGTGCTGGAAAGCGAGCACACTTACCTTTCCGCACTCTGGGTTGCCAAGCCGACAGTTAAATCAGCCGATATCTAGTAGGGGGAAAAGTTACCACATTTCCCTTGTTGATTTTGAGTGCTGGAAGGACAACCCATGATGACAACAAGCTTTAAGATCTGGATTAAAGTTTCTAATAAGAGCTTACCCTTTAGGCTGACATGCCACAGAAACGGCACACTCTTTCAGAATGGAAATTATGGAGCGTGTCAATAGTTTTACRCTTAAAAAACACCACTGATCTGGTGCACACAACTCCAGGAATCAGCTGCTGTGGCATGGAAATGGCCTCCAGGACCAAAATAAACCAACCTCAAGCTAGTTTCCAGTATAGATACCTTAGATGTCATGGTATTTGAACACTGAACCTCTAAGCTAAGCTTTACATTAGTCATTCTAGCTACATGCAGGGATCCAATGAATCCCAAGGAGTTGTAAAGCACCCCCCCCCCCAAAAAAAAATGGATTACAAATACAGAATTTTAAAATTGAACAGAAACAGTGTCAGGGACAGTGCTGGGTAATTCAAGCTCTGGTTAGGGCTAGCAAAAGTAATGTTTTATTATATCTATTAACAGGAGGAATGTTCCCAACAAAAACATTTATAATTATGCTGTGATTTAAAGCTTTAGCCTGCTGTGCTTGCATCCTAAGCATTACATTTCTGGGCTATCACGAGAACTGGAAAATGAAAGTCACTATAAATGAAACAAAGGACTTGCTAAGGACTGGAGAAAGCAACCAACCCTGGTTTCACTGTTTCAAAGCAAAGCAAGAATGTAAAGATACACCATCAATAAAGAAGATATTAGGGTTTAAAAGCTRTTTTAGCATTAATGATATTTAGAAGGCTAGCAATGTGGAAAAGGGATACTTAAAAATACATTAAAAGTATTTTAAAATGGAATGGAAGTGAGGGGAGTTACTCAGCACCACAATTCTTCCTGGAAACACAACAGCCAAACCACACAAGTCTAGAGCAAACTTCTTTTGCAAGACTGGAGCTCCACATGGTTTGTAGCTATTTCACAAGCAACTATAAAATTTGGGGGCTGACCAACAGAAAGRTACCAGTGGGTTAATGACGAGTAAAGAACGTTCAACAGTCCTTGCTAGCTCTGGAGGGGCTGGAACAAGAAACAAAGCAGATTTCTACATTCACATGCATCAGATGTTTCCTGGTGTTTTGTACAGATCCTTTTCCCAGATTTTCAAGGCGCTGTGCCCAGGAATTGATTACTGGATGTTTACAATAGCCTAGTAGCAACTTGAGACAATTACGGATTACTAGATTTAAATACTTTACTTCTCTTTTCACTCTGCCTATCAGCTTGAAGCCCAAGGCCAAGCAGTCAGGCCTGTGCCCCTGTTTGATACAGCTTTCACTCAAAAGGCTCTCACAAGAGGGAAGGTCAGCGTGTCGCGGTGGGTGAACTGCAAGAGGAATTGCTACCTGCAATCCAGTGCAAACGCAAGAGGGAATGCTGCCAAACCTGCCTGCCACCAGCCACAATGTAATCTCACATACGATTTATAAAACCCGGCATTCATGAGAAGGTTAAAAACATTGAGCCTGCCAGCATGTTTTGAAGCAGGCACAGAAGAAACAGCATGCGAGAATTCCTGCAGCCGGGTCCAGGGCGCAGCCCAGAAACCTGCCTTAGCAGTTATCCTTCAGTAGGACGTGGTGGATGGCTGCAAAGGGACACAACAGTTGAATACTGCTACAGAAAAGTATGATATTAAAGGCACTACATGGAAACTGCAAGGAGAGCAAAGCCAACTCACTTTGCACAGCTCAACACCAACCTAAGAGACAGTATTTGATGGGTTTCCTCTTTCCACTGGAAATGCACATCTGCCTCCCAGAGACAGATCTGCAGCAGGGAGAGACCGGGGCTCACTCTACAGACCGCACGCTCGACAGCCCGGCGCTCCTTCTGGGCGATATTCCTCCTTCGCGTTTCTCTGCTGCTCCCTTCCAGTAACACCAAAAACGTGTGCGGCTCTGCACACACATACAAGGCAAACAAAGCAGTTGGGGCTAATTTTAGGTTTACAACATTGACTGGATCTTTTTAATATTTAATTATTCTGGATAAAACAGTACATTCTAGTCTGGCAAAATTACTGTACATTTAATTCCCTAATTATACAATGATAATACATCCCATTGTAACTGAATTTGAAAAACTAGTCTGGCAAAGGTGTATACCGTTATCGCTCCATCTTTACTGATGAATATCTCTTTCCATAGATTCTATTTGCGGTCATAATAATTGTATCACTTTATAATTAATAAAACAATTCTACTCATTGTATTATGGCATTTCCTGGCATCGCCAGTCAGAACAGTCCATTGCTGGCGACAGGGGGACAGACCTCTCCTGTGTAAGGGCCAAGAGGTGCAACTACAAGCTTAAGAAAGGCACAAGCACTTTGAAGGAAGCATCTTTTCCACTTGCAGACTGACAAGAGAATCCTTCATCAGGATGCTGTCTCATCAACATCTCAAAATGGAGATGTTTAGCCTGATTTCCTTGCCGCCTGTCAGTCCCTTTCCTACAACATTTGAGTCCATGGACTAAGTCCAAATAAATTTGACAACTGCCTCAAAAGCAATTAGAAATCTGGTTTTAAAAAAAAAAAAAAACCCACAACAACAACAACAACAAAAAACCCAGCAACCAAATCAGAGAAAGAGGAAAATGTCTTCCCTGAGGAACAGGTGAAGAAGCCAACTGACCACAGAGCAAATGCCTAACTCCAGACAAGCAGCAGCTCTCTTGCCCAGTGAGGCTGGGGTTACGACACCAGAGGAGCAAAGGAATAATCCATRCCCTACCTGGCCTCATTAGTTTCACAGATCATGGAACAATTTTTTTTTTTAAATTTTTCATATATAAAACAGACCAGTCCAGCAGAATGAGTCAGAGCTTGCAGAACAGAACCGCAAGGCTCTGCACAGTCCCTTATCTCTGCACGCAAGAGTAAAAGTAACTGTTCCCACCGAGTCTGTGGGAGACCCATCACGCCTCCGCGTGGCCCCTGAATACGCGCAAGAAGAGACATAGCGACGTTGCCAGCTTCCCTTGCACGCCGCGGCGCTAACACGGAGGGATGAGTGCAGGGGAGGGGAAGGGAGCGCAGCCTCTCCGTCCGTGTGGTCCAGGCCTTTCCCAGCGGGACCGCTTGCACGCCRGTTAGCCTCGCTCTTGCAGCAGGCTTTGCAACATGGACTGAAAGCAAACCCTGTGCACAGTCCTCTTCCATTAGGCATCAGCAGTCTCAGCTTTCACACAGTTGCTTCCCTTCCCTCCCCCTGCTTTTTTTTCAAAACACTCTTCATGGCCTCATTATACTTACTGGGAATGAATGTTTTTAAATGAGAATTTCCCTAAGCCAGAAGCCCAGAAATAATTTGCTATAGATATCCAACTGAGCCGATGAACAGAGGCTTTGGGGCTTTGTAAAGGTTCTGTCTGAACTATAAACTGCTGCTTTTACCTTGACAACCAAATATTCACAGCAATAGGGAAAACTTACAAGGGTTATGTGGGCTGCTAACAAGCAACCCAGTTTGCCTTAACACTTCCTTGGCGCCCAGTTTTGCATCCTGATGTAGGCAATCAGGAAACAAGATGCAATTATACAATTACCTCCTATTTCATTCAGTTAAAAGGTCATGATTATCAGCTGCTCTGGGCAGACACTCGATAATATCCCCACCCAGCATATGGATGCACAAGTTTGTGCTGTGACTCATGAAAGCCTGACGCTGCTGCTGTTCTTCACCTTTCCTGCGGTGAAAGCACAGCCAAACCTGGAGGCCTTTCAATCACCCGAACCTCTGTGATAAAGCGATCACAGCTGCAAAGTTAAAACATTCAAATATCATTGATCTCTGCATTTAGGAGGCCAGTTGCTACCGCTGCCAGGAATGTTTGCATTTTATAAAACAGAAGTCTTCCAAAAAAATGCAGGCACACATTAGGTGCTTTTAACTCTTTGCTTATAGCTATCATCCGAGTCAGCTGCTAAACTGCTGCCATTTCACTATAGAAACCAGCGCTGCYGAGGCTGCTACACACCCAAGTGGGAATCTCTTAAAACACATAGGCTGCACTTTGCAGTAGGTGGAAAGAAAAGGCACACATCAATAAGAACAAGGGAATCAAGCCTTCTAGATTCTGCTTTATCAGTGACATTTGGATCAGCCCCCGCATGTACTAATCAAAGCCCACCCTGATTCGTGAAAGATCAATGCTAGCTCTGTGGGGTAAGAGAGTGGTTGGTGGCTTTCTCCTCCCTACTGCAGACTGAAGGGGAAAGGGGAAAGAGGAGGGTCAAGAACAGCACGAAAAGCTTCATGCTGAGAGCTTACAAAGACCAACTGCCCCAGGGCTCTCAAGCCCAAAAACGCTGGGCTGCTCTGCGCAGGCCCCTGTGCTGGAGCGTCAGGCCTCAGCCAAGACCTGATGATGAAGAATTGCTCTGCCTTACTACAGCTTTCAGGCCTTCCTCCCGAGAAGGAAAAAAAAACAAAAAACAGAAATAAAACTCCTCTTCCCATCAACTCTGTTCTCCAAGACGGACTCATCCATCATTCTGGAATTTTTCAATACTATCACAATATGTAGAGGTCACAGCACTGATCCCAAACGTAGACGCTCACTTCTGCAGATCTAGCAGTAAAATCCCCAAGTTAGAACAACCACAGGGTAAGAGCACAGGATGGGAAAAGCACGTTATCGCCCAGGATCTGTAAAATTCACGTGTAGACCCAGGGTACAATAATCTCACTTGGAAGTTTTTCAGTTAATTCCTCCCTCAAAAAAACCTTCCAATCCCAGAAAGAGTTGCTACGCAATAATATAATCTTTTCTAGGTAAATAACACTTAAACCGCAAACTCATTTTGCACAAACCAAACGATTTAAACAATCGTATGCCTGTTCTTCCCCTTCCTCCCCAGGGAGGTTACAGGGTTTCCCTGCCAGCACCACCAGAAATCCAGCAGCCACACACAACATCGCCTTTGAGCATCTGTGTGTCCACTATCCCGGAAACGGCTCATTGTCACACCTTGGCTTACAGTCAATATTTAGGAACACACGAAGCATAAGGGTGGAAATAAGTCAGAAACCTGTTAAAGCACAAGCTATATGTGGTACCCTCCTAAATTCTCTGCAGAATCCTTCAAAGCAACATTTGCATTAACTGCCTTCATTTGACTTGAGAGTTCCTCCCCAAAAATTTAACTGACTTTGGTACAGAAAAATTTGTTTGCAGACCCGACAGCGCAGCTATTCCTCGACTGTGGCACATGCCTTTCCTATGAGAAGCCAAAATGATTTTATAACACTTATTCTGTTACTTCCAGGTCCCACCATCACTGGTTTTGCCATCTTTTATGCCCCCAGTTTCTCAAATGTCACCTGTCACATTGCCTCCACCTGGAACAAGCATTCCTTTTCTACTCAACTCTGTCTCTGTGAAACGAAAAGACTGCAATCCCTTGGGGTCTGCAGCATTTGCTAATAGCTCTCCCAGGCTGCCTGCTTTGTCGCTTGCAAGTCTTCAATGAGTCAGAAGCAGCCATGGGTACCCATCGATTACTCTGCCCTTTAAGGCCAACAACTCACAGCGCTAGCCAGTACTCACTCAGTGGCAACCCACAGAGCTGCAAAAATCCTAACACGATGCCGGATGTTCCACCGATGTCTGTAACGTGACAGCATTATTGTGACAAGGCAGACTGTCACACGGGCGCAGCRTGGCTAGATACACAATTAAAGCCCTCGGCACTAAGCTTGTGGGTCACAGCGAGATACACAACATCCCAGATGATATAAGTGCTCCTTTCTCCTGACCCCATCCACAGCAACRCAAGGTGATGCTTTCAGGGGGACAGTAGGGAAGCAATGACTCAGTAGTGTAGTGCTTTCTTTTCACTGCTAAGCTAAATCCTGCAAGTTTTTAAACATTTGCTTCCCACTGCCTTGTAGGATCCTGTTGCCTGCAATATACAATCAACTCTCCCTCTTATTCCACTGACTGACAGCTACAAGTGATATTAAAGCTAGAATTCAGAAGCCAGAGTTTAGACATTAACCCCACTGCTGCTGTTTAGCTCTGTCACTGTATGAGGACACAATTCTCCACCATGAGTAATGTCACATTTGAGCAACACTTTTTCACCATAATTATACTGCAGGTAAGTTACCTACAATGTGATTTTCATCATATGCAAAAGGATACTAAAGGATAAAATTCAGCATAAGAGACCTGTATTTGCTAGTTTATTTCAACACTGCTAGTACTAACATCAACAGGCTCAAGTTTATTTGTCACCTCTATACTGAAGTAGCCTCTGTCCACATAGTCTCCCAGGAAGAGGTAGCGGGTGTTATTGGGTGATCCTCCAACTTCAAATAACTTCATCAGGTCAAAAAACTGCCCATGAATGTCACCGCACACTAGGGGAGGAAGAACAGCACAAAAGAGGGTCAGAATTACATGCTAAGAAAAGAAAGGTCATGACAGCAACAGGGAGCATAGCAGGGCTTCACTCTGACCTAAGCCACCCTGCTTTATGTCCAGCTTCTGTAAAGATGTACTCAATCTACACTAGCAAAATCCTCTCTTCTGAGAATTAAGGCAATTTAAAAACCTTACTGCCTGAACACTGGTGGAAGGAACACAGCAGAAAATCTGCTCCTCTGAGCAGCTTGTGTTTCCTAGATGGGTCTCATTTACGACTGCAGCCGCAGAAAGCTCTCTGACCTGTGATCGGAGCCTCCACTTCGATCATTGTCTTCTCATGCCTAAGAATGGCAGCCCCATCATTGATTATCTTCAACGCCGCATCCTCTTCCAGGCGCCCTTCCTTTACCAAGTGGCTCTTCAAGACGTCAAGCCTAGGCTTCCCGTCCTCAAACACCTCCTTCAGAGTGAGCCGCTGCGTGGGAGGAAACGGGACAGCTGGAAATGGAAGTGAAGAAGTTAGCAACATGTCTCTTTCGGGGGAAAGAATTACAGTCTTTTTAGCAGGAGACGTTCGTTCCAAGCTTAAAGATGAGCATACATTCAGAAACACACTTTCACTAAAATTATGCTCTCATATACCAAAAGAAGAAAAGCTATGCTGTCAGAGCAACCGAAGCTACACCCYTCAGCATGTTTAAGAAGCTGTCGTATGCAGATTAAATGCCATATGCATCCACAGAAAATGCAGGCAACAAAGCTATCTCTGAATTCAGTGAGTTTACTTGCCATCATAATGCTGCATTATAACAGGACTGCATGCAAATACCAGCAAAAGCAAGGAGAAAAACATACTGGTTCCCAGAAACTAGCAATTTAGGGTAGGAGGACCAACATTTACATTCTAGCTTATCAAGAAATTGCACATACTGATAAAGCAGAAGCTGCCTTTACCACACCACAACCTCGCAACTCTCAGTACAGGCCATTTTAAGTGTGACTTCAAAAAGCTTAACCCCAAGCTTAATAACTGGTTAATCTTGATGAAATCCCATGTATGAGGCAAGTATTTCTACGGCACTCATCTAGTTGTAACACATTACCTAATTTTTAAATCTAGCTACAAAACAACAACAAAAACCATTATTATTTTCATGCTAGGCAACTCTCATCTGCGAGGTGACCTCTAGCAGAAAGGAAGCATATGTAACACAGAAATAATAGTTACGAGTGAGAACCATTTGACTTACTCATCTACCTTCTCCTAGGCCAGGTTCATTAAAAAAAAAAAGAAACAAAAAAAAAAGACGAACATGTGACCCTTGCATAATAATGAAAGGCTATGCAGTGTCTTAATTCCAAATAAATTGCAGGAAGGAGGCCTGGATGTTTGGGAAACAAAGAAAAACTGGAAATAAAATCCCATCAAGCAGATGTGAAAGTGCACTGTTCCAGCTAACGGCAGCTCCATCGCACCGCTCAGCAGTTTGCATCTTATCACCAAGATGCAGCACAGAGATCATCCGAGGTCCTGGAGTCCATTTCCTTCTCAAAACAACTGAAATAACCAGTATCTCCTCAGTCATCTAGTTCAGCCCTTTCAACATCCCCGTCACAGCAGAACCAGGCAGATTAGGACAAAGCGCTACTGAGGGAGCAGCTGGGCAGGGTGGATGGAAGAGGAAGAGATTTTAGGGTAGCTGTTGCTCCTCAGGCCTCCCTGGGGCAACGCACGCCATTGCCGCACGCACAGCGACAAGACAAGCCTCTTATCCGGCCGGGAGAGGACTTATGGGCGCAGGGACGGCGGGCCAGACCCCCTAACCCTCGCTGGGGGACCCCCGGGCTATCCCCGAATCGCAAAGGCAAACCGGGGGCTTCACGGCTGTTTTAATCATTCTCCTGCCAGCCTGCTGCTGAGGATGCAGCACCCCCAGCACGCCGCACGTGCGACCGTACCCACTCACTAGGTAATGCACCACCTCTTCCACAGCTCCCGCTTCTGCGATACGATCGTGCCGTGTGGTGAAAGACAGATTTGCACTTAACTGTAATTCAGCTAGAGGAGAAAAATATCACTGATATGCAAATGAAGTTGATGTTCTTACCAGTCCTCCGCTAAAGACTTCCCGCGTGCCAAACCATGTCGAATTTAACAGGCATAGCAACAGTGCTGGTCAGATAATACAGTAGCTAACAGTAATGCAACGAGCTCTTTTAAATGCAAATAGAGTAGCTATTTAGTTTGGAAACCCAGGGGGCAGAGAGAAAAGCAGAAAGACAGCACAAGAGATTCTTTGCAGCTGAACATCAATTTTCAAATAACGTGAAATGTAGGACAGAGGAGAACAAGAGCAGATATAATGAAAGGGGACCCAGCGCCCGCAATAAGGTGGCCCTCTTTCATCTACCGCTTTGAAAGTTTTGCTCTACCGGTTGTGCACTTGCTAAGTGCCCAACATGCCTTGAATGGTTCAGGACACATGCAGTGCTTTCCCCAAGGAGCCTCCAATTAAAGAGGTTTAAGCAAGACCCCTGCACGTACCAACACAAGCTTGACACAGTATTTTTTACTGCATACATTGCTCATCTCTATTGCCTAAGAAAAAAAGGTGACCTCTTTGGTTACTGACGAAAAATTCTACATTTTGCAGAATTTAGCACTTTTTTCCCCACGTTCTCTGGATTTGCGTGATGACAGCATCATTTGCACTGCAGACACAGGCAGAGGGAAGAAGCTGCAGGTCCGACATATAAATAGGTTCAGATGGAACAATGGAAGCCAAAAAGATTTCCGTGCAAACGCGTGCACAGGACTCAACTGCGGGAAACCGAGGCTTCGGGACGTACTGCAGCGAGTGACTGGTAAACAACTTGCAAGTACTTCTACAAACTAGGCAGTTGCCCTAGCATCTGCCTCTAAAGGAAGTGAGAGCATTTGAAGGTCAAACGATTTGTAAGGAAGAGAAAAGAAGATTCAAAAGAAGTAGGAACTTTTTGGCACAATATTCCACATCTTTGCACTTCCAGGCCTTCAAAAATGGCCACTAATTCCAGAGCCAACTTGAGTTAACAGTGATAGCTAAGAAAAAAGCCCACAGAAGTTTCGATAGAAAGTTTAATGAAAACAGTATGTAATCACAAGAGCAGCAATGCCCATCACGCAATTCAGAAAAGATCCATGGAAAGCTTCTGGCATGGTCTGCTTTGCCTTTTCTTGGTAGCCCTAGTGAGCAGAGTTATGCAAGATAAAATATGAGGATATGCTGATGCGAGCAGCCAAGAACTTTTATGTAAGTTTTCACTGCTGGCTTCATACAACTCAACTCCCACAAGGAGCTGGGCACGATAAGGAATCGGCTCCGTCTCTGCTCTGCCAGTCTGCAAGCCAAACTCCAGTGAGCATGGACCGCGGCTGTGAGATCTGGGGAGAAAAATCTGCTCCAGAGAAGCAAGAGAGACCGGGATCGTTCTGGGGACATACGYACACAGCAAAGACCTCCTAGTAGACAAGGATTACTCCATATTGCCMATTTTCTACTTGATATGCTTCCTGCTATCCCACCCTAAAAAAGAGCTCTCGATTCCCCAAGCCAGTCGTACAGCACTGGAATAGCAGATATTCGTGCTTTGATACACGGAGAGAATCATCAAGCTCTTCAAAAGTTTGTGGGGGCTGCACGAAAAAGTCCTCCACGCACCAGCAAGTCATCAGAAAGTATGCACTTGAGCCGAAGCATTAGCAAAACTGAAAACCACCAATGATTATGTTTCCTACATGCAGCAAGTGAGGAGGACAAGTACTGAAGTAATTAGTGTTGTCAAAGCAAGTAATCCTGTTAGCCAGTATAACTTGTATAAAGGCTTTAATCAACTCAGTGCAAGCAGTTATCTGACACACTAACATCCTTTTTTTTTTTTTTTTTTTTAAGATCTGAATATTATCTGAATATTATCCTCGTTAATGCTCAACGCTATTGAAGGGACCAATCTTGTAAGGTGTAGAGGAACAGAGTCCTCACTGGAGCTAGCCTTTGCTTGCAGAAAGTGGAGGCACAGCGCTTAGAGCAAAAGCTTAAGCCATCAGATTGACGCCTGGCTCAGGGGCTAAAACCTCACACCTTGGGGCAAGGGGAGAGCGAAGTGTCCAGCCCGCTTCCTGCTCCCATCTGGAGAATGGGGAAATATGTCCTCATCTCGCAGAAAACTTCTTGGTTGCTGATAGGCTGCCAAAGCACCACGAAGAGACAGAGTGCTAAACTCATCCTTGTAGCCAGCTCCTTCCTCGCACTGCCCACCAACAACAGTTAACAAAAATGAAGGATAAAACATTCACAACACTAAGCTTCTTGTGAACATCCATTGCTGTGATCTTCACGCCATCTTCCTTTGCTTATAACATCATACGTTGCACCCAGTCTAACTTATATAATGAGATCTTTAGGTCTGGGGCTTATGATTTCACAAAGCATTAAAACACAGCCTATAGATTGCTGAGAAAACACTACAATTCCTTTTCTACTAACAGGACATGCATTGCACCCCAAAACGCTAGCAAAAGAACACAAGCACAAGATAGGGTCAAGCCATGAAATCTATCATTGATTTTCATAATAGAGGGGTTAAAACAAAACAAAGATCCTGTCATCCCCGCACGGGAGAATGTGGCAGCAGTGGAGGTTAAACGAGGATAGCATTTCTAGGGACAAAACAGGGCCGACTGATCCACACCTCCAGAAAGAACAGGCCAATACCATGGAAGAGAAAACAAAGTGATTCTCATATTATTGTTTATATATTTAAGACTCTCTTGGATGACTGTACAAAGCAATAAGCAGGATTCATTACTGAAAAAGGAGCAAGTAGTATTTGCTTAAAGTGACAACTACAGCAAGACTTAATTGGTTCCCTGACCAGCTGGGGCTTCTAAAGAAAAGGAGGTGTCCTCTCACACAGGGGCGAGYAGGGCTTGAACTCCACAAAAAGCACCCAGGATTAAAAATGCTCAGAAACAAACTCGAGAGATTACAGTGCAATTCCTGACACCCATATGGGCATGTATCTAAAGGGYATTTAATGCAATAGCCTCCTTCCCTGCTTGCTCCTAGTCAAATGCATGATATTACAGGCAGTTAGTTGAACAGATGGTTACAGATGTACTTTGGGGAGAAAAAGTACATTTCAGGCATTCTGAAACAGCCAGTACAGCCCAGGCAAAACTAAGCAAAGTCAAAGCCATCATTTCTGTGCTCAGAAACCCAACATAAGGTACTAATAGCTTCCAATTACTGAACCCTCTCCACTTGTGCTAGAAGGCATCTAAAATATTTGACTGACATTCAGCTAAAAATCTGACAATTCAGGATGACAGATGTCCCCCCGCCACAGTGGAGATCTAAGTGTTGAGAAAGTCASATGCAGCTGCCAAAGGTAAAACATCCACGGTAAAAAGACTGCATGGGAGGCATCTGCATCACCTTTGAAAGCTACCTCCTATGTTGAACTATGGATAGCATGAGCAGGAGGTCAGTGGGTTTTTTTCAATTTCCAAATAGTCTAATGTTATTTTTATCAGACATCTTCTCTATTCCCATTCACATGTAACCTACATTCTTTTATTCAGAGCTGAGCAAAGATTATTAGGGCTCAAACTGAGCCAACTGACTAAGAAGCAATAATCTGGAGAAGTCCACCTGGTTCAGTGATGAAAGGTAACAGCAATGCCATTTTGTGTTCACAGAAGGCTTAAGTTTCAGCAATGTGCAAAGCTTTAACAGTAATTAACAGGGAACAAATACTTGGAAGGCAAGTGATGGATGACATCTTTATCACAGCTACAGCAATGTGCTACTCAATCTGCTCTGGTATTTCTCTATTACAGGGTCCCACAACAACATCTTCCTATGGTCCAAGACCACATGGCATGCCTCCCTCACCCAAATATGCAGAACCCATTGATCTAGCTCCTATAGCACTTTTTTTTTTTTTTTTTTTTGACCTCAGAATACTTTGGAAATGGCTACAATGAAGAACATGTGCGAGCTGGGAAGTAAGCATATGTAACGACTACCGCTTCCAATTTCAGATGAAGAGCCTCGCAGGCAGGCAGAGTGCAACCGCTCCTCCTGCAACGGGGCGGCCCCTCAGGCCACTGTTAAAATTTCCCAGGAACCCGTTTCAGCCAGTAACTGCTCCAGCAGCTCAGAGGCCGTAACAACATACCAGTGTTTTGAGGCTATTCCGAATCAGGCAGCCCTTCCCTGCCTCGCCAAGGTCATCTATCCAAACACCGACGAAACCCAACTAGAGTGCAAGTTCTGACACACTCCACCACGCAGATTTAAAGAGATGAGAGCAAAAAAAGCACACTTCAAAGCATAGCCTCAAGGGGAAAAGTCCTAGCAATCAACTTTTTACTACGATCAGGATTTCAAGCATTAATGCCACATAATGGCCTGCTGGGATATTTGGAAAGCCAAGCAAAGCAACAGGAAAGGACGTGGAGGTTCTTGCACTTAACACTAAAAGCAAGGATGGGTTGAACCTCAGCAGCTAAAGTAAATTTGTCAAATTCAAACTTCCTGTTGGTCCTAATATTTGTTAGCATCTACCAATTTTTCCATGGAATAATCTTTGTTTCTTGAAATTATGATCCGTACAAATTTCTGGTCATAAAACCCCCAAGTTCTCTTTGCTTTAAGAATCCCTATGCTCATTTGCATGAAATTTTCTCTCCTCTAGAGTGCCTCAGGGTAAGTTTACATGAGAGTCGTCTGCAAAAACAGATGTGTTCTTGATACCAATTTTTCAAAGCCTGGACCAAGCCCTGACAAACAATCTGTGTCATTTTTCAGTCTGAAGCAGTGCTGGCACAGGAGTCCTGATACTGCTATGTCAGAGTATTACCGCTCTCCAACTACAGAAGCAAAGTGGAAACAAAATCATGAAGTAGAGCAAATATATTGCTCCTCCAGCCTCCTACCACCTGAGAAAATAAGTAACTTATCCCCATAACACTGAATTGTGCTAGCATAAATAATATTCATATCTCAGAAGAGTCACCAAGTAAAGCAAACACCTTCCTTGCATAAATTCTGCAAGAGCCAGAAACAATTATTATTACAGTTCCTGTCTGCCCTCCTCCAAACTTTTGCATGTTCTTTCTACTCTTCTGAGGGCAGCAATTATTCTTTTTCATTATGAATAAGAGACTGTGGATTTCAGAGGCTCTAAGCATTCATAAATGGGGTGAAAAAGGAGTTGTGCATCTCACCCTTGAAGCAACTTTATACCTAGAGTCTTTGCTCTGGGGACTCCAGCAGCCTGGAGGGCCACAGCCCTTCCCACAGCTCCTGCGTTCAGTGTCAACTACCCATCGAAAATGTCACCCCCTCTATCCTCATTAACGTCTGATTTCCTACTAAACAGCAACTACTTCAAATACACAGGAGCATTAAACACAAGAGTTCACAGCTCCCCAGTTCAATTCAAAACTAGTCGGAGCTGTGCTGCTGCAACTGAGGCCAGCCTCTTCATATGCAACTGGTTCAGAAAGCTCGCTCTGCTCCTCACCTGGAACCAGATCCTTTTGTGTAGGACAACTAGAATATGTCCTCACAACAAATCCTAAAAAAATAAATAAATCTGTACTGTACTTAAAATTCTTCCAAGTTGAACGATTTCTTTGAAGGGGGAAGAGACACAGTAACAGTCATCATGATACTAGAGTCAAACGAAACTGAGAAAGACCAATCAATTGAGCCATTCCCATCAGCAAGTCTCTTTACCTTATCAGCTACCTTTCAGTAATTCAAGGAGTAACACCCAAATTCTGAGGCCACATTTCCTCTCAGTTGCTAGAATCTGGCACACACAGTCTATTCAGAAGCCAGGTGCATTTAATTCCAAAAAAAGCAAGTGACAGTCCTGTGTATCAAAACGTGAATACAAATACAATGTGTGCCAAAAGAGCACAATCCAGACCATGCTTAAAGCTCCTTTGGCCCTGCAGAACTACCAAGAGTAAAGCCAAGAGGCTAGAAAATAATAAAAGATACCTAAATTGAGTCCACAGGTGCATTTTGGAAGCCATACAGCTTCTAAACCTTATAGCTACTACACTGAACTGTGCTCATGAACTCTTTAAAAACTTTAATCAGGATAGAGCGTGATTATCCTTAAACTATTTTTCTGCTGGCAAAACATCTAGCACAGACAGCAAAATAGTGCTATCAGACTAGAAGAAAAAAAGGCGTTTTTGCCAAAGTAAACCGAGGCTACTCAAGGAGGTTTTACTGATATGGCTCTGCAAGCCAAGATTTCCCAAGATAGGCAAGCCTGGGGACAGCTGCAGACGGCCACTCTCAGAGGCGGCTGGACTGCTAGGTGGAGCTGGCCGTACACGCAGGGATGTGGCACYGCGCTCTCTCACTCTTCATGCACTATGCACCTCCTCAAAGAGCTGGGTGAGATTAAAACCAGGAGTATTTAATTAGAACAGAGGCGACTTAAGGCTGTCACTGCGCATCAGCCACACGGCTCTTAACTAGGAGAGCCATCCACAAACCTTTCGCTATGTAAATTAACTCTTCACGCATGGATTCTTCCCCTGCCGCTGGGATTTCCCCATGAACAAAGCGGATCTTCAGCTGCAGCTGAGACCCAGATTCAGACTGCACGTCTTCCAGGAAGCCCAGCAAAGCTAGTCTTATTCTCGCCAAAGCACTCGGACTGCAGTTTAAGGAGGGTGGCTCAAAAATGTTTTTGGCAGGCACTGAACCTATTTCCCCAGCCTTCCCAGGAACAATATTGACATTAAAATTGTACTTGCCTGCAAGGGTCCCGTTAAGTTTACAGTGTCTGCACTGCTGTGCATAGGTCCATCTCTTAATGACCGGTGCTGATGTGGATTTGCCTGGGATTGTCATTGAGACAACCTGTCCAGAGTCAAATACGATGCGGGTGACAGGCTCCTTACACCGCTGAATGCCAATCCACCAGCTACTGCAAAGGAGAGCGCCTAAGCCCTGAAGACTAGCCTGAATAAAAATCTCTTCTGAGACACTCAATGTCTATAGACTTTCTAGCAGTCAAAAATATGTGTATTCCTATGAAATGATCACTCAACAGCACACTRACCACAGCAGACCTGTCGTCTTCCCTTCATCTGTTCCATCGATGGGATGTTCTCCTCAGCTGACTCAAGAGGGTCACTGCTAAGCTTGAATAAAAAAAATAACAGGAAAAAGCCTGAGGTCTACAGCAAACAGCTGCAGCTACTTAAAAAAGTGAGCTCACCAAAGGAGACGAGAGGGGATTCCTAGACATCAGCAGGCAGGGAAATTCACCACCTGCTTTCACAAGGTTAGCAAGCTGACAGCTAGGCCACTAATAGAGCATTAATATAAGAACAGTAGGGTCTTTGTGTCAAAGACTAATTCCCCACCTGCCGGTAAACGTAAATCTGACCCTACCAACAGTGTGCAGAGGGGGGGGGGGGCTGGCTCCAGTTTTAAAACTACTTTAAGTGGACATGATTTTGCACACTGCGTACTTTCAAGATCTCACTCAGGACAAGGTTGTAGGCATAAAATGGCCTGCTCCATAGGGTAACCTAAACAAAGTGGCATCCAGAAACATGCACTCTGACGCCCAACCACGGTGAGGGAAGGTGCAGAGCCCAGCCAGCAGGCCTTTGATGGAGCAACTGCTTCACTGCATCCAGCAAGAGGTG
Source organism: Apteryx rowi (assembly GCF_003343035.1). Classification (NCBI taxonomy): domain Eukaryota; kingdom Metazoa; phylum Chordata; class Aves; order Apterygiformes; family Apterygidae; genus Apteryx; species Apteryx rowi. The sequence goes on along the minus strand of NW_020450827.1, from coordinate 547,365 downwards.
GTCACATCATCAATAATAAAGAATTCAAGTACTTGCAATCACCACTGCAGGAAAACAAAGACCAGTTCACACGCAGTAAAATCACAACAGGGGTCTCGGTTTCTCTTTTCTTCCCACCTCATGCCTTAGGGCTTCAACCTGAGCTACCGTCACAGTGGATCAAAACAATGCTGCTTAAAGCATTTCTAAAATGCCTTGCGATGTGCATGCTCCAATGTTTGACATTTCTACCCGCACATCGCCTTGTAACCACCATACAGAGATGCAGCCCGTCTGAAGGGTGCTACGAGCTAATTAAAATCTTTCCAGCGGCCACACTGTAGATCAGCAGGAGTTTTCTTGCAAACAAAAGGGTAAGTAAGTAGCCTGGTAAATGGGCTTCTTCAAGTCCCAGCAACGCTTGCACAGAGGTTATACCTGACTCAGGCCAGTGTATGCATAATCAAGTCATTTTAAAGTGAAAATCTGCCCTATGCTAATAAAAAAAGTCTCAAAAAAACAAATTCAATCTTTGCTGTGGGCCTCTGTGCAACAGGGATAGAGGTCAACGACTTGAGCCCCCAGCTATTGCTGCACTGGAAAATAGCMCTCTCTGCACTTCAGCTAGGGTCTTCCTCCAGGAAACCCTTGTGTTACATCAACTTTGGGATAATATTGTTTGAAAAATCATTTTCCCATGCTCACTATCTCTTATCAACTTATAAAAGGGAACGTTTTCTAAAGGAGGCTAGGGAACTGAGCACTCTTAGTGGAGTTACTCCGGGAGCACTGCTGACATCATTTCTCCCCGCTGCTGCTGGGAGAAGGGAATATTCAAGATTATAGGAAATTCACCCTGAACCACTTGTCTTACATGAGAGGCGATCACTGTGCTCTCTCACCATGTTTGGCTTGGGGTAGGGAAAGTGCTTTAAATTTACATCTTAAAGCCGTCACTACTGCAAATGTATTTACTGAAGGGGGAGAAGCACTCAGAAGTCAAGAGATTGATTTAGATTTCCAGATAGATAAAACCAACAAGCCCTATATAAGCAGCATACCCAGGCTCCCAGCTGGAGGAGGTCACATTACTCAATACACTCACATCCACCTCTGCTACTAATGGAAACACAGCGAGATCCTATTATGGCTTCATAGCTGGAGACGCTGCAGTTAGAGAAACCAGTGAGATTTTGCTTCGGAGGCTGGAGGTTTGAAGTCAGAGCGCAGCTCAGATAGTGTAACAATCCTCCTCCCTGCCAGAGAAATTTTTAAGAACTGCAGAACAAGATTTTATTTTCCTACTTCTTTTGAGCACCCTCCGCATTCAGGAGCGCCTACCACCCTCCACCCCAAACCTCCCCTCCAGTCCACGCCACCCACCCGAGAAGTCCCCAAGCAGAGACTGCTCTCAGTGCCGAGCTGTCCCCTCTCCCCCACCACCGCGGTGGTACCAAGCTGAGCCGCTCCTTGCCCTGAAGGGTTTTCACAGCACACCTGACGCAGGTCTCAAGTGTCACTCGCATAGGCTGTTCTGTACAGCTGCACCAGCCTGGCCGTTCGGAGCCAAGTCTTGCATTATAGGATAATGCTGATGCCTTTACGTAGTCCATTTCCTTGCTCCTGCTGCTTAATGACGTCTAATTCCATTACCATCCAAGACATTAACACACTGTAGAGCTAGTAAATATACCTGGCATCCCAACGCCATCTTCAGAGAAGCGCACGGGATCGAGTGGGGAACACCTGGAAAACCACACAGGCCACAGAGAACCCTGCACAAATACAGGGCTCCAAGTAACGTCTTTAGATTAGCGCTCGGCTCTGCCCTGAACAGGACCCCAGGATTTACCCAAATAGCTCCGTTCATCACCAACAGCCCAGTGTTCATTACTATTTTAAGCAAGCACCCTGCCCTACTTCCTGCAGACTCGATTCCTAAGCAGCAGACTGCCTTCCTCTCCTACCCATAAAAACCATCTAAACACCAAAAAATTACAGCCAGAAGAGAAATTCCTCTCGGCTCAGCCTTCTTTTATTAAATGAAAAATACTATTTCGGCACAACACCTAGCTAATCCAAGCTCATTTGTTCTAATTGCTACAGGACGGGGCCTCTGAGCAGCAGGCGCAGCCTTTAACATGGGGAATGGAATTAACCTTTCACAGGCTGATATCCAGAGAGCAGGAAGGCAGAAAAACCACATTACACACGGAGGGCTCACATAACGACAGYGCTCCAGACACGCACACGTACCTTGCCTCATCTCCTTCCCACCTCCTCCTTCAGGAGCGCCAGCACCACTCTGAAGCAGCTGGTATTGTTCTCAGAAGAAATGAAAAGACAACCCAATCTTATTTCCCTGACGCCTTATCAAAGTTTTCTAAGCAGTTGCACTAACCAAGGCTAGCATTAGATTTTAGGTTTTGTCACCAGCGGTGGCATTTCTGTTAATTAGCACAGCAACAGAACATTTATATTACAGGCTATAAAGAGACCCGACTTGGAGAAGTTTCATACGTGAGACAACGGCACCACTGGCTTTGTTCAGAGCAGACAGGAGATATATGAAGCATATTATAGCTGAATCGCCTGCATTACCCCACGATATTTGAGGAAGTGCCACTTAGCACTGCATTTGACTTCTGATTCATTTTTGGATGAAGTGCCACATGATCTGACAAGATCAGCGCTAATTCCGCAACAGCCAGTCTAAGCACTGGCAGAAAACTTCCTTTCCCTAGCACATCGCATTTAAAAAGAATAAAGCATCTTTCACGCAAGAAAGACCTCCAAACCGTGGATTCCCAGTTAGGAAGTACTCTGAGAGATCCCTACAGAGCTCATGCTTTTAAGGGCTAACTACACTCAAGACCTTCTTGAGCTTTGTCCAGACAAGTTGCTATACTATGACACAACTTGCTTTTTAGAGATCCCACCACTGCATCTTGACTCAGATGGCATTCGCACTTTTACTCTGGTGCGCCCAAGGCCTGAGAGCATGCACCTTGGCCTTTATCTCCATTTTTAGCCATTTAGCAGCTCTTATTTTCCCAAGTAGTGCTTATAAGCTATAAAATGGCTACCATTAGACAAAACAAACCAATTAAGGCATTATGGAAGACAAACATTAAATAAACAGCCATTACAGCGATCATCCTACATATTTCTTCTTTTCAATAATGACAATTTCCCTTATATTTAAGCCTTGCCTAAGCCTTTATTTGCTTTGCATGCAATTACAAAGCTACTTTGACTTTTATATCAGTGTGTTTTGTTCCAAAACTCTGTATAGCTCCCAAGTCCTCCTCATCTGCAGAAAGGCTAATGCTTAACCATTCAACTGCATTTAAGGAATGACAGTTTATATTGAAAACAAGGTAGAGAGCCGCATATTTTTCATAAAGTGAAAATCTTCAGGCAGCAAGATAAACTAGCACATTCTCTGAACTCTATCCACTTGGTAGCAACCTGGGGGAAGTTCTTCAAAGCCTCAGAAGGCAGCATATATTGATCTGACGTTGGTTTTTGGCTCCCCAGAGGAAAAGCTTCTGTTGAAGTCACCCAGAGCTTTCCTGAATGAATGCTGTGGGTTTAGACTCCGTGCTTCTAACAGCGTCTCCACCACACTACAAAGGCATGCACATGCTACGCAGAGAGAACAGGATGAGCAGCTCTTCATGCATTTTCTATTCAAGCGTGGCTTCACCTGAGCTGAACATCTAGACCCAAACTAGACATGCAGAAAGGAGCCTGGAAAAGCCAATGTGCTTATGAAAGGACAGCAAAGTGCAAACTGGGAAAGGTAGCACACCGCTTGTTTACAGGACACCTTTAGCTACCTGATCTCCAGCAACCCAGGAGCCGCTCAGCACCAGTCCCAGCTTTATCATCAGTGCAACTCCTCAGTGTCAAAGCACTGTCAGAGGCTCAGTCTTACCCCTCGACAGAACAGCAATAACGCAACACTTCTTCATAAAAGGGTGCAAATTAGCATGAGCACTAAACAGTATGCGCATTAGGTATGTCATACTGACTACTGAGAAACATGCAATGGCAAAGGCTGCCAACAAGAGAGCACCAGATTCTAGCTGTTCCGTCTTCACTACCTCTGTAACAGTGCGACATCTTACGAACTCACAGATCTAGAAGGTGCTCCAGATCCCTTTGCTTTCACTTGGTCAAATGTCTGAATACCGATACCCTGTTTTTTTAAAGAATTTTTCATGAATGCAATTGCAAACACAGTAAATTGGGTTGCCTTCTACACTTCAGCCACGCTCATGTATCCTTGGAAAGGCCAAACACAGCATACAGCTATGCTTACAACCACCGTTACTCCCCAGTGGAAGTTACACCTTGCAGGCATGATTTGCTGTAGGTGGAACGAAGCAGAACTACTGTAAGAAAAGTCTCCAAAGGCTTGTTTTTACAAGGCCCTATTTAYCAAGGGAAGGAGTCCCCCACCATACCCTAGTCCTGACCCTGAGAGTCCAGCCTGGGTGCGAGAGGGGAAGTCCGCCCCGCGGCATGCCCTGTCTCCACGACCATTTGAGCATCAGTTTCGCCCGAAGCTCCGCTTCAGGGCCACTGTGGTAGCCCAAAGCATCACACACACCTGCAGGCAAATTTGTATAGCATTTCACTGGCTGTGGCTCTACCAGCTAAGTCAAGTCTTTTTGGCAACACAGATAACTAGCTATGCAAATGTGGACCTAGCTATGCAAAAATCACTCCAATTTCCAGCATAACCACGTCAAGTACTCTCACAAGGACACCAACTTTGAAAAATAATGATCTCTGTTAACAACAGCAAACAATCTGCTGGTAGACTGGGCCATTTAAAAGCAATTCTTGACATATCCAAAAATTAGAGATTTTAACAAAGAACATGAAGTTACCTGAGTACAAGTTTAAGCATAAAACTGGAGCAAATGGAAACATTGTATTTCTTCTGATTAAACATAATTATAGTTAACATCTGCTGGGCTCTGGAGACGTAAATATATAGGTTAAACATAGTTAAAATTCTACATCCTACTTAATTGTAGCATTTTCAATTGAATGAAATTAGCTTTTACCTTCAGGTTTAAATTATTAATAACTGTGAACAATGTCACCACCTTTAAACAATAATCACAGCTAAGGAAGAAGATATTCCTGCCCAGATTTCTAGAGTCACTCAAATTAGCGTCCCAAGCATACCTGGGGGAAATCAAGCGCTTTCCTTGAGAAGTTCGCATGGCAGGCGCTCCGCGCGCGGCACCGCCGGTGGCGGAGGCAGCCTCCCGAGGCCGGCGTCCAGGCTGTGCCGAGACCGTCGGCACGCATTTGCGCGCCCGGCGAGCAGAGCAGGCTGCCTCCGTGCAAGCTCCAGCGAACGCTGCGCGTCTCAACCCCACCTGGCTCCGGACTAATTAGCGAAGGCCACTCCCAGCTCCGGCCACCTGGGTACCGCACGGCCGTCGGGCCCAGCGCGCCGCCCCGGCGTCGATACCAGCCACACGGTCCTTAATAGGATTTCACAGAAATGAATCTGAAAGCTCAACCACCAGGCGCGCCAGGATAGCGTGTCAGTAGGGGCGACTCGGCTGAATCATAATGGCTGCATTGACATTACCTTCCCCGAACGAGGCCAACCTAAACACACGCAGCTGCCTGGGATTTAGCAGGAGATTTACAGTTCGCACCGGCCCCTCAGACTGCCTGAAGGCCAATAAATCATAAAGCCACACACAGCCCTGGAGAAGACCCCGAATCCTGCACACGTATCAGAATTTCAGCCTTATTTCTCGCAGCAAGCTTAAACCAGCCCACAAAAAGCCCCCAGGCAGCACACAGCTAACCAAGCCCTGGGAGCCTCAAAGTCCAGGCTGCCATCCTATTCCACTTTCCCTTCATTTGAGGCCACAGTTATTAACATCTGAACATGTGACCAGCCACATGACAGGCTAAAAAAATCACTTGGACCAGTTCAGAGTAGAAGGTAGAGATGACAGCATACATCTATCGGGTGGGCACACCTCCATTGCCATATATTATAACCATTCTTGGGAACCAGCTCCTTTAACCAGGAGGCTCAAGGCAGCGCGACTGCCTACAACAATTCAAGCTGTCCAAGCGAGTAGCCTCAGTAACTGGGCAACTGTATAACTTTAACAGCTGGGTGCCTCTGGGCTACGGTGGTGGGTGCTGAGCAAAAGTTTAAGCAAGTGAACGCGTAGAGTAGATGTTCCCCAATGCGTGGGTATGATAGATGGCACCAGATCAATTAGGGCAGCTAAATGCACATCATACAAGCCTCCCCCTAATCCAGGAGTTTCTCAGCTAACATACTTCTCTCCTCATTAACCGCTTCGGTGTCTTCTGCTCTTTCAAAAATAGTACCTACTATAACGGGTCCTGAAGAGGGGGCCAGCTGGCATCAACCTCAGGGCATCAAAAGAGCTAACACAGCTTCGGGGGAGGCAAGACACAAGCAAACGGGCAYGGAGCTGCCAGAATTAGGGCAGGGCGGGCTCTCCCCCGCCCCCCTTTTGGAGGGGAGGGGGGGTCCAAAGCCTCCCCCCAGAGCAGGGCCTCAGCACCCCGCGTCCAGGAGCGAGGACTCCAGGCGCACGGAGGAGCACGCGCCTGCCTCTGCCTCCCTGCCCCAAGCCCCGCAGGGAGGACACCCCCAGGGCAGGTGCTGCTCCCCTTTGCCCCCTCCCTGGGCCTCCTCCCCCCGGTGCAAGGCTCCCCCCCCCCGGGATGGAGATCCCCCTCCACGCCGTGCGAGGCCCCCCCTTGTTGAGCAGGGAAGCCCAGCCTCCCTCCCTCCCCACCCCATCGCCCGCAAGGCAGGGACCTCCCGCACCCCGGTGGCGTGCACAGCCCTCGGGCAGGGGGTGTCCCCCCCCCACACACACACATGTGGGGCAGGGGGTCCCCAACGTATCACCCCTGCGGGGGACCTGCACGCCCCCCGTGCCCCCCCCTGCACTGCACCAGAGGCGGATCTGGGTGCCAGCTTCCCCCCTGCATAGCACATCACCCCTCCCAAGACCAAGGGTGCCCCCCACCATGCTCCCCCCCAGAGCAGGGGTGCTCCCCCATACCAGGCTCCCCCCAAAACAGGGGTGGTCCCCAACATCAGACTCCCCCCAGGACAGGTGTGCCCCCCCCAAAATAGCGATGCCCCTCACCAGGTTCCCCCTAGACCAGGGAT
>NW_020450827.1:520207-538987 GCF_003343035.1 Apteryx rowi | reverse complement strand
CCGCCGTCACGTGGGCGAGCGGCGGCGGCGGCCCCGCCCCCTTCCTGCCGCCATCTTGGAGGGGAAGGGGCGCTGTTGCTAGGCGACGAGCGCCAGGCCTGCAGGCCGGAGGCCTCGGGGCCCAGGCCCGGCCCCGCCGCGGGGGGCAGCCCCTGAGGATGGAGGGGAACGATACCACCTTCCCTCCACGACCCCCCTCTGCCCACACTTGGGCACAGCCCCAAAACATCCCCCCCCCCGGCAGTGCAGGCCTGCAGCTACCCCCAGCCTAGGCAGGGGGTCCCGTCACCCAGCACGGCCTGCGCTGCCCCCCAAAACCCCAGGCGCCCTCCTCAGTGGCACCCTCTTCTCCCTTGCCCACACCGGCAGCGAGGGCAACGGCAGCACCAGCTCTGACTGCAGCCCAGCCTATTTAAAGGCTGCGTCCCCGCCGTCGGAGGAGGTGGGGGCAGACGGTAAAAATAAAATGCCACCACACCCCTCAGGCAGCACAGATTGGGAAATCAAGTACTTGAAGTACAGAGTTCGCAGGGCCCTGTTAAACCTAACAGCTTGCACACTCCTCGGCATATGTGTAACTAAATAAAAAACGCTACGCGCATACTTGAAATAGCACAAAACTCTCACTTTGTCTAGGGAATAAGTTTTGACTGAAACAAGCAATGATTGCTGGATTTAACCTTTCTGCTGAGATGGCTAACTAAATTCGCATACGTTTATCAAAACAAGGGGGTTTTGCAGCAAAAAAAAAATTCCCTGTCGAGTCTGAAGTAGAGGGGAGCAGGATGGGAACCGTGAGGTACCGCATTAGGAGTCAAATAGCTCCTTCACCATAGTGCACACAGAGCACTTATCAGGACTGTCAAAGCACTCAGTCATCTCCAAAAGGACTGGGGAGGATAAAGAGCAAGTCAAATTTATACCGTAACCTTTCTTCTTCAAGCAGTATTTTTGTTTTAAAAACAACCACAGCATTTCAAGGTTTGTTTGCTTTAGTAAAAACAGGCTTTCTAAAATTGTATTCGCCACTCGGATCTGGCAGCTTCAGGCTAAATGCATAAAAAGGCTGGGGAAAAGCGAAGCAGACTGCAGCGAGCCGTGCTTTTTTTCAGATGAGGGGGAAGCAAGGACGCAAACACTGCCGTTGTGAGTCAGGCTCCCTCGTGCGAGCGAGACAGGAATACACCGCACATCCCGCAGCCCCTCGGGCGACGCTCCGAAATCGTCATCACAGGCAAAACATCAATAATGCCTGAAAAGGGGCTTTTCGACTCCAAAGGCGGCTGCTTGAAGCACACGCCACGCGGGCAGGCGCGCGGGGGCCAAGGGTGCCCGGCCGGGCAGGGGCACGGCGGCGGGTGTCAGTGCCATCTCCCGTTCGGCGTGCCGCACTGCACAGCGCCGGAGCYGCTGAAAAGGCCTTATTGCATCACCCCGGCTGGATTGGCCCAACCCCGCTCCATCGCCTTGGAAAAATCCGTAGTAACGGAGCTGCCGCCCCTTCCCCAGGGAGTCTGCTCCACAACCGGAATAGCTCTTGCCACATGGAAGTTTTCCTCCACTGGCATGTTTGTGCCTGCCTTTCAGATCAGATAGCACACAGAGCACGCTTATAATCCTCCGTCATTACAGAATATATTTTATTTACGGAATTTTACAAATAACTTTACACCTCGCATGACATAAGTTATGTTCTTTGTTTCAACAAGTATTTCTTACAACACCTGAGTTATTAAAATACTGAGATGGAACTTGAGCTTCTAACCAGACACGGAAAAGGGAAACACGGATAAAAACCCCATACAAGCTCAATTGCTGTCACCTTCCCTTCTCATTCTCCCTCCTGCTCCATCCCTTCCCCAAAGGTTGGTACCGACCTGCCCGAGCTAGAGACAGGCTCTCTCTCCCGCACAGCCCTCCGGTGGAGGAAGGGTCCCCTATCCCGCAAAACTCCCCTAGCAGCTGGGAGAATCCCTTCCGAGAGCTTTTAGGCATCTCTCGGCAAGGAGCCTTGTTTCTCCAAGGGGCTTTGCACCCCCTGAATCTCTGGGTTGCAAATTTCTCCAAGTTGACTCAGTTGGCAAGAAACAGGGTTAAACTTGAAACGAGAAGAACACGGACTCACGATCTCCACGGCGTATCGAGTGGCCTGTACCAGCTCCGAGGAAGCTAGGTGTCAGTTCTTGTCACGTTTTCAGCTCTCTGAAACACAGATGACCTCCCAGCCATAGTCTGCAACAGTGACGTAGTCCCCAGGGGACAACGTCAAAAGATTTCCAGTGCAAAGGCCTTCCCATCTGTGCACACCACTGAACTGCTCCTGCCAGACATGACTTAGCCCTGGCAGTGCTAAAGCTGCCCTCTGCCCTGTGGAAAGCCGCCAACGATACGGTGCTTTCCAAATACTTCCTTGAGAGAGAACAGGCAACACATGCCACCCTTCAAAGGATTTAGTTTTTCCACATCAGGTTAGTCAGACAGGGCTGTAGCTCTCAGCAGGGAAAGGTAGCAGCTCTCCCTTCAAACACCAGTATAGGGGGCTTGCCATCTCTTAACTTCAACCCAGAATCTGTCCTGGGAAGCCATTGCAAGGGACACAGCTCTTCCTGCCTTGCCTGCATGTCTCACAGCACCACAGGCCTGCAGCACCTCAAGATACTTGGCAGTCATTTGAGAGATGCCATCAGATGACGATCCCAGCTATCTAGCTTTGAGCCTGGACACAGCAAAGAAACCCCAGGAGGGGCCAAAGGTAGAGGATTTCCTCCTGACTACTGAGGAAAACAGCAGAGCAGCAACCTAAAGTGTGGACAATGACCATGAGGTGCTGCAGATGTGGCCAGGGTGCCCTACCAGAACAGACCATGCTGCTTCGAAGCGGACCAGCCGCACAGGGAGAAGAGTGACTTACAATAACAGTCCACATGAACAAGAGACACCGCTGCACAGGATAAAGCAGAGTGCATCTCTCCTCAAAGGTGCCACGGCAGCCACAGGAGGGCAAGGGGAGGGAACAAGGCCAACTGCACCCTCTGCCACGAGCAGGCATCTGTAGGCCATCTCTTTCCAGCAGCACTGATGGCCAACTTGATCAGCAGAGCTACCCAAAGCTGGCATTTGCATGAGAAAGCAACTGAGTGCCTCCCTAAGGAGCAGCAAGTGGCCCAAGGGCAATGTATTTCTGACTGCACCTTGGACTGAAGGGTGCTCCCAAGAAGGCTCTGGTATTTTACCTTCTGGATGCAGTACGAAGCCAACAGCCTCTGGGGTGCCAACGGGACCTAGCCAAAGCCACTGAGACCAGGTGCTGATCCCCTCAGGACTACAAGGATACCAGCAGTGCCACACTTCAACAGGCAGAGACCTAGGGACTCAGTGATRACTGTTAGGAGCATAAGAGGACATAATCCAGCTTTTACCCAAGGCAAATTGGGAACTACAACCAGGCACCAGCAGCCAGTGATCAAACCAGGTTACACTGCTGCTGGATGGTGCTGAGCCCGCCGCAGGATACCCCTGCGGCCCCAAAGACTGAGGTGGCTTGTCTCTTGAGCCGGGTAGGAAGGGGGTGAAAGCTCTGYGGATACACTGGCACACCTTCCATTTCATCTTCCAATAAAGGGTGGAAGGAAAGGTGTGGAGGGCCCCAGCCCCAACCCCTGCTCCCGCTGCAGGGCAGCACAGAGCCGAGGTGTCAGGACAGCCGTAAGCCCATCACACACACCTTGCGGCCATCCGTGCAGGCAGGGAACGAAGGACAACACTCAATGACAAGATGTCTCAGTAGCTCTGATCTGCAGAGCTCAAAGCACTTTTCAAAGCAAGGTCAGCACCATTCCTTCATCCTAATCCGGTGCTATACCCACTAGGTTAAGCTGCCTAAATCAGCTCCTGTGTCAACACAGTCACARACTCGCCACTGCTGGGTGCAGGATAAGGTTTGGGGCAGGCAGAGGGGACAAAGGGGTGCAAGGGAACCTCAAGTGACACGGGTGGGATGGGCAACATTATCAATATGATAATAAGTCAATTCACCTAGTGAATCTGGGGGAAGCCAGCCCAGAAGCAGAGCTGTGAAGTGCCTGTAACACCCTTCTCTAGCTACTCCCTAAGGCTGGAAACACACAACCTAAAGAGGTTCACAGTCTCTTTTTTTAAAAAAACAAAAAAACAACAAAARAATCCCTCCCCACCCTGAACCTCTGCAACTCAGCAGCATTAGTGTTTAAAAACAGATGTCCGACCRCAGGTGTCATCGTGAACTTGGTCACAGTGTAAGGACCGCTTCCCTAGCTAGGGAGCCTGTGGCCGGGGCTTGCCGTCCCAGCTCTGCCCTTGCCCTCTGCTCTCACGCCCTTCTCTGCAGCGGTGCCGCACGGCTGTCCCCGCGGAAGGAGAGGAAGGATTTTCTTCCTTACAGCAGCAGGGAGCCCAAGGGAGGTAACGGCATCCTGCTAGCCTTCCCCTGGCAGCTGCCCATGCCCATCAGTCCAAACTGCASGGGATATAGTTTGGTCTCCTCTGCTCCGAGCACTGCTACCCAGAACATGCATAAAAACTCTTGGCCCAGTTCTCCCAGGGCATCGTCCAGGTTGCCAAGGCAGGGAAGAGCAGGGCAGAACCAGAGYGGTAACAGCTGCAGCTCTGGAGACTTGTTTCTGAAGACGGCAAGGATGACACCCAAATCACGAGCCATCTTCCCCGAGCCTCCGCCGGCTCCTCCTGCCCTGGGCCRTCTGTGCTTTGAGCAGAGCTCTGAGGACCTGGCTGGTACATAACTCTCCGAGAGGAAGGAGAGTCTGTCCTGGTCTCCGCGCTCCCGAAAGAACGATACCAYCTCCCCACACAGGAGAGAAACACCAGCTCCCTGCATGATGCCTGGGAACGTGGCGGCTCCCCGTTCCCCTTCCTTGCGGTGGTTCTTTTCACACCCTGTGCATCCATTCCCTGGTAGATGAGCAGGCAGAGGCAGCTTGCATCCAGCGCTAGCCCTGTACCTCGCAGCCCTCATCCTCCTCACCCTCTGCAAAGAGGCCAGGAGAATGTCATGTCCCATCAGACCACTCCAAAAATAAGGCTAGAGGAGCTCTTATATCCCAACTCCATCCTTCCCAGGAGATGTGAGGAGAGGAGGGAAAGGATACGACACTGGAAAGAGATCCTCTGGTCAGTTTGGTCCTAGGGCAAAGGGGATTAAGCCCCCCCCACACCCTCGAATCAAAATAATATGAAGCCTATGGAATAGTTTTAAAAGCGATGCTTCTTCTGTAGTGCTTTGTGCTGTCAGTGCCCGCACAGGTACCGTCGTATGCTTGCAGCAGGAAAATAAAAAAAGAAAATTGCCCCCCTCCCCCCCAAAAAAGGAAAAACTGATACAGGTCTCCGAGGCGGGCTGGTCCTACCCTATCTGGATCTGGCCAGAGTACATGGTGAGCAGTACCATGATGGTGAACCCCGTCAGCAGCCCTGCRTTCTGGATGGCGAAGGTGATCAACATGCTGCCGTTCTGCTCGTCCTCCCGGCTGACCTCATTCATTTCAGGGAACTGGGGGAAGAGGGCAATGGCAGCGCTCAGCAGCAGGAGCAGCCTCCATCCTCCCACCCCTGCACACCGCTTCCCACCTAGCACCACGGTCTAGGTGGATATCTACCACCCAGCCCGGGGTTCTCAGCCCAAACCACCACACTCCCAGTCCAGAAGGCAAAGCACTGAGGCCGTTCAGCCCTTCTCAAGTTGCAAAAGACCAACACGGCAAGGACCCCACCGCATGCCCAGCAGCTCCCGCGTTTGGCATTTACCATATCAGCCAGTGCAATGTACAGAAACATCCCTCCGGCCAGAGCAAAGATCCAGTTGGCAGAGAAGTGGCTGCCAGCCACGATCCCGAAGGCCAGCCCCACGTAGCAGCAGCAGGCTGAGATGAAGTTGAAGAAGAGCGCCTGGCGGATGGTCATCCCAGCATTGAGCAGGATGACAAAGTCCCCTGCATGGGTGAAAGGAGGACAGGGAAGATGAGGAGGGAGGGCGCAATCATCAGGCATGCAGGGGGTTGGCAGCAAATGCTGGCAGCTGCTTCAGGACAGCACCGAGGCGGTCATATTCAGCACTTGCTTCTGCCTGAGGTCAAATTGCCCTGAGTTTTCCTGGAGACCTGGCTTGTACGTGCTGCCTTCCCCAGTTAGCTCAGCAAGCACTTTAAGAAGGTTGGCACGTCTGCTCTTGTTTTAAAAGGCCTGCCCCAAAATGCCGGGGTCATAAGGAAGGAAGAGGATTCCCCACTGTCCAGCCCTGTTCATCCACAGAGGAGATAACTGTGGCCATCAAGCGTGGGCTCAGCTGACCAGTGGCGCCAAGTGTTGACCGCACCAACAGTGCTGCTGCCTGCCAGCAAACTGCTGGCCGTGCTTGTGCACCACCCTTAGCATTCAAGCCCAAACTACCGCCCGCCTCCCCCCGTCCAAGCAGATGAGGTGTTGTTTTTTTTTTTCCCCCCTCAGATGTCTCAATCTAAATTTAAATCTCAGACATCATATTACCTCGTTATTTTTAGAGCTAAGATTACTCAGTGTAGTTTACTGCCTTGCCTTCCCCATACTGGTACTCTGTTTATTCCATCCCACATTCCTCCTTCTCTTGAGAAACAACAGGAAAGTGTCAACTTTTGATACCCCATTAGACAAGGAAAGCAGCGGAGTTAGTGTTAAGAAGGGCAGGACTGAGAACCCTTGTAACACCCAGGGCACCCTGAAGCCTCACGTACCCAGTTCGTGTGGGAACTCCTCACAGAGGATGGCCACGGAGGTGCTGATCCCTTGGAAGACAGAGACGGTGAAGGACGCCCCAATCGCCAGCCCGTCGATGAAGTTGTGGAGGCCGTCGCTCAAGGTGATCATCCACGCCAGCGTGCCGATGTCCGAGTACCGCACCTCCTTCAGCCAGTAGCATGCGCTCTGGGAGGCCTGTAGGTCCTGCCAAGGCACCCAGACACGCAGGCGATGGGAGCTCAGCACCATACCAGTCCCATGAGGACTATCACTCAGCACCAGCCCAGGAACAGCTATGGCTTTGCCTGCCCTTCCCAGCTCTGCCAAAAAGCTTCAAGGCCCTGGGGTGCCTGGACGAGGGGGCAGAGAGCTGTTGGACACACACCTTTGCTTAAAACACATGCCTTGTTGGATTAAATCCACGCTAGGCTTGAACTGAGGGTTTTGCTGAACCAACTGGACATGATTTGCACTGCCCAAGGTGGTATTTGTCAGGCAGATGCAATACAGTTTAAATCACTGTTTCTCATTTATGGGCAGTTTTTCCATTTGCTTGGCTGTGGGTGGCCACAGAGATCTCCCACCCGCAACCCCACAGGGCCAGGCACTCACCTGGACGGACAGAGAGCCCACGACAACCTTCTCATCCCCAGAGGGGGTCTTGCACTCCAGCTCGCCGGTTATGTGAGGGATCATGTGGTCCAGGTCCCCGTTCTGCAGCTTCTCAGTGACACCCTCCTCCCGGTCCTTCTTGGAGGGCAGGGCCTCGGGGCTGTAGTGGCTGTGCCCGTGGTGATGCTGCGGGGACAGGGGGTTCACGGGGGTCAGCCGCGTGGGCAGTTATTGCTGTTCCCCACTCAAATGCCTAAGGCACGCCGATTTAACTAGTTATGCTGAAACACGCTAGCTGTGACGTGAAAGCACACTATTAAAAAAGCACAACCATCCCTTCCCGAATTTAAGTAAACCGCTGCTCGGCAGGCCAAGACCTATCTTTGCACCCAGGACGGAGGGCTGGCAGCACCGGGGGATTTTAGCAAGCGTGTTAGCTGGGGCACACCAGCAGCCCGGCTCCCAGCACAGCGGGGCAGCGCCCCAAGCAGCCCCTCCTCGCCCCTGCTCAGCCTCACCTGGTCCTTCTGTTTCAGGAGCATCTTCAGGATCTTCTCTGTGAAAAAGAACAGGTAGAAGCCCCCAAACACCACGGCAGACTTGGAAACATAATAGTCTTCCTGAGGGTTGAATCCAAAGGCCTGCAGACAAAGGGATCAAGTGACAGGCTTGAGAAACGGACTCCAGCAGCATCCTTCATCTCCCTTTGCCGTGGCACCTAAGGGGCGACACTGCTGCTTTCTGGCCTCCCTCTGAGCAGTGGCTGCTTCAGGGGAAGGCGCAGAAAGTACCTTCACGCACCTAATCTTCCAAACTCCCCCAGGCAAGCAGCCTGTGCCACAAGGCATCAGATCCATCCATCTGTAACGGGGTGGGGATGCTAAAAACGGGCTTAGAAAGCCTCTACTGTCTCAACACAAAGGCTACCTGCCTGCAGGGTTAAAAACAGCAATAAAACAGCACTTCTGTGCTTGAAGCAGACCTGAGGTCTCCCTGGTGCAAGGGGAGCGATTCCCTTTGGAAGCAGGGCTTAAGGGCTGCAAAATTCCAGCTCCGATCACAGTCCCGAGGGGCTTCCAGCCACCGTACCTCACTCTCCATGCAACTGTCGCTTGCGGTTCCCCTCTGACTCCACTGGCTCCCCCTTCTCCAGCCAGCGAGCACCCAGAGAGAGAAACAGCCCCAGAGAGAGAAAAGGACCGACCTGAAGGTCCTCACCATACCTCGGGAATGAGCTGGAAGAGGGCGTTGGAGTAGAGAGTTCCAATCGCCAGAGCTATGAAGTAGAGGAGCAGCCGCTTGTAAAAGGTCTTCTTCATGAAGGGCACCACGCTGGCCCCCACCAGGGAGCAGAGGGAGATGACGGTCACGCAGAGGAAACCGTAACCCCAGACTGCGGCGTGCGTGCCAAACCCACCCCAGGAAATCGGACGAGGGAGGTTGTCAGAGTGGAAAAAAAAAAGATCAACGTGGGGAAGGGGTGGGAGGGGAAGAAATGAGTCCACGCCGAAAGGAAAGAGAGAGGAGGGAGGGAGAGGGGGGAGAGAAGAGGACATTCATTAGTGATTGCTCGTTCATCTGCAATTGGTTCAAGAGGGGCGAACCTGGTGCAAAGTGGCTCTGGAACAAACTCTTCAGCCCTTTGGGAAGGGTCTGGAGGGAAACCCCACTGCCCAGCTCATACCAAACAAACGGGAGGGAGCTCTCCCTTTGAGCAAGACGCTCCCTTTAAGCGCCCAGCCCGGAGCCGAGTTGCGGCAGCCAGGCCATTTCCAAGCCGGCACCCCGGCCCTGCTCCCGAGCCCCCAACCTCCCCAGCAGCAGGCACCCCGCGGGGCATCRGGTTGCTGTTCCAGTGCCACAGAGCCCTGCGGTCCCCCAAGCATCCTGCACGCTCCATCCTCATCCCCCAGCGGGCCCGGAGCAGGAAGCCACGGACAGCCCAGGGGGAGCCAACCGGGCCCCGCGAGTCCTGCCGGGGTGCTCCGGTTCAAAGCCGTTCACCTTGAGGGTGGAGCGTACATGCGTCATTTCAGTTCCTGGCAGACCAGGAAATATAGGTGCTTGGCTTTTATGCTCAGTAAATAAAAGTTGCAGTTCTGGAGTTGAAAAGGAGCCTTGAAAACCAGCCCCTTGTCTGGCAGGCAGGTGGCCAGAAGAGGCCTTGCCCGAGAGCAAGGCTCGYGGCAGGTAACGCCGCGGGGCAGGACCCAGCAGCAGCGAAGGACACTCTGCTCAGAGGTGAAGATTGCACCTTAAATGCACGGATTTGAGGCTGGCTGCTCGAGAGCACGGATCCAGTCACAGGAGCCACAAGGGCTCTGCTTGGCCGCCTGGACTGGAGGCTGGGAAGCACGTGCRTTTTTAAGGCATCCAATCTGAGAGCACGTGGATGTATTTATTCAACTCCAGAACTGTACAATTACAACACAATTAATTTGCAATGTATCTGTCAGACCCATCGGAGCACCAGGAAACCTCACGTAAGCACAAATCCTTCCGGGAACATCAGTCTTGCAAATCAGCAAAAAAAAAAAAACACTGAAAAAGCAATTAAAATTTTTAGAAAAGCCTGCTGATTCAGGAGGAAGCTGGTGTTTCTCCAGGGTGTGCTCTGCGCTTTTACACTCTGATCCTTCCTCTTTCACACAGGCCTTTCCACGCTGTTCGCACCGCTAGCGCCGCTACATCTCAGCAGCCAAGCACTGGGCAGCTCTCTGCATGAAGCAGAGCTCAAYGCGTCCCTTGAAGGGAGGACAGGGAGAGGGAAAAGCTCCTTTTTGAAGCAGGGCCACCAGACATAGCCCATGGGAGGGAGTGAACGGCTTCTCCTAGCACCTGCCCACACCTCAGACCCTGCCAGCAGCCTCGTGGCTACCCGGGGCCGTCTCTGCTCGCTGGGAGGGACGGACAGCACGGCTTCCCCAGCGCTGCCTTGCACACTCAAGAGCATTTCCTGGTGCTCGGAGGGGCGCGAAAGCCCTGTGGAGCCCCTGCGCAGGGAGCCAGCATGGAGAGAGACATCCCCTCAGCCTCAGGTCCCGGAGAGATCGATTCGATTCGGCAGGGTGGAGGCAGAGAAGGCGCCCGGAGAGCCGCCCTCGGGACAGGAGAGAGGCAGGGACGTTCTACCGCACCTCTGGGATGAGCTGGAAGAGCGCGTTAGAGAGCAGCGTGCCGATGGACAGCGCGATGAAAAACGTGAGGACCCGGCTGAAAAAGGCCTTCTCGGTACACGGTACGATGAAGACTCCGAGCAGGGAGGCTACGTTAATCATCGACACACTGAGAAAACCAAAGCCCCACACTGCGGAACGAGAAGAAACGAGGGCCAGACATTACCRAGGCTCTCGGCGTGGCGAGGCGGAAGGGCCCAGCACCAGCCGCTCCGGAGACCGCTGGCACGGCCCTGCCCCGGATCCAGGCAGGCGGAAAAGGCTCRCTCCGGGACTATGCCCCCACTGCGGGGCTGGCCGCGCTGCACCAGAGCATGTCTCCCTTTGCTCCGGACACTTCAGCTGTGACATAAACCATCGTTTTTGGTGCAGGGGCAGGAAGAGGGGAGGAAGTAAATCCACTGAACAGGCTGTCTGCCTCTGAGTTACTTGAAAAATGCTTTCTTGAGCCCACCCCGGCCTCATGGGGTGGGAAAAGCAGATGCCGTGCTCAGGGCAGCTGATCCAAGACCTTGGGCGGCATCAGGACCTGCCTGGACACACGGAAGCTCATTTAGCATCAGCTGGTGGCCAGAGGCTGGTGGGACAGGACCCAGTTTGCCCAGCAGGCTCCTAAACACGCCAAGCCACCCCCGCCCATCCACAGGGGGCTTGCAGCAAGCCCCTGTTATCCAGCTATCCCAAGGAGCTGGRCTGCAGGAACAGCTCCAACCTTGGGCATATGCAACAGGGGACAAACCAAGCTCCAGAGCTAGAAGCCCTGAGCCWACAGTACCTCACTGGAGCCTGCGACATAAATGCACTGAGGAAAACCCGTAAGGGCTCCCAGCTGCTGTCAGAAAGCTGCCCTCCTCTGGCAGCAACCACGATAGCTCTCGTCTCCTTCCAGCCTGCCAGCCCTGGCCTGTGCCCCAGAGCCTGGAACAGGACCCAGGTGTCCTGCAGGTCCCAGGGCATTTCACATCCTTGAGTTCTGTGTCCAGGGCCAGGCAGCGCTCGCGCASCCCAGCTCACCACTCACCTTCGGCTGAGCTGGGCCTGCTCTCCTCCGTCTGCTCGTTCTCCTCGTTTTCCAGGTTCTCCGAGGTGCACGCCCCTGACTCCAGCTGCTGCAGGATGGTGGGGCAAAACTCCTTGAACTCACTGTGCCCCACCACGGAGCCCTCGCTCAGGTTGTGGATGGCAAAAAGCTCCATGGAGCTGAAGCACTGGAGAGGGAAGAGACACATGGCTTGAGATTCCCAGGTGGCATGGGACAACTACCCGATGCCAGGTCGCAAGCCAGCGCCAAGCTTTACCCGGGAGATGTTTGCACGCTGCTGCGGCGTCTGGGAGACGTTCGCATGTCCCACTCCCACGTCGAGGCGGTTCAGCAGGGCCTTGAGCTGCTTCAGGCTCAGGGTTTCGCTCTCGCTGTACCGCTGCAGGAGGTCCTGCAGGAAGGAGGCTGCGGAGAGCGCTGGTGGGGCCGCAGCATCCCTGCCAGCCCATACCCAGGGGGACGGGAGGAGGCAGAGCAGTGTCAGCAGGCAGCGGCCCTGGAGGCCTGCGTTTGAGATCATGGTGTCTCAGGGATGCTGCAAGAGAAGACATGTGCTGCAGTGAGCCTTAGCACCCCAGCGGCTCCAGTCACTGTGCCATCTAAGAGCTCCTGCAGCAAAGCCCTGGCCCTGCGCTTCTCCCATTGCCCAGGACAGGTTTCCTAACGCCAAAGGCCATGTGCCCAGAAGGGAGGGCAGCAGGGCTCTTCCGCCCCGTGGCTCCATCAGGAGATGGCAGCAGAGGACAGCAGATTTCTTCACCAGGGAGCCCCAATCCAGAGGGGGGAAAGCTTCCCAAAGCACCCCAGCCCCAAGGAGGGACCGGACACCCGGCTTTCACTCTGCGTTCCAGCAGGTCAAGCCCAAAGGAGCTGCTTCGCCTGCTTTCGAGGCAGGGCGGTCGCCTGCTGGCAGATACCGAGCTGAAAGCAGGATTTCTGCAGCAAGYGGGGCGAGAAGCGTCAGCCGCCCTGGGCAGAGGCAGGAAGGCAGCCGAGGGGGGCACCGCGACATGCCCCAGGCTGTGCGCTCCCCGGGGCAGCTCCGACCCTGTCGGAGCTGGAACGAGGCACCAGATGCTCCACATCAGCCTCTCCAAGAGGAGCGCGCTGCTGCATCTTGCGATCCCGGCAGGGCAGACGGGGGCCAGACCAACTTCCAAGCTGGACACCACAGCTGCCGCAGCGAACGCGAGCCCTGACTGGATAAAACACGCGGAGCATGACATAGCCCCGGGAGCAGCTCGGCCGGCCCACAAATATCCGCCGCCTCTCCTCCGCCCCAAGGTGAACTGCAGGCACCACCTCCCCRAGCGCCCCGCTCCCCTTCCCCGCCGCAGGGCACTCACCGCAGCCGCGTGCCGAGGTGCGGGCAGCTGCTCGGACGCGGCTCCTGGGGGTTCTCCAGCTCCGCAGTGCGTCAGGGTCCCTGGAGGAGAGAGGCCAGCAGTGGGAAAGCAGGCAGGAGCGAGCGGCAAGGCAGGTGCGCTGCCAGGAGCCTCGACCCAGGGGCCRCGGGCTGCAACGCGGCTCCTCGGCGAGCCGGGCCCTGGCGGTGCCCACCCGGCCGGGGCCCTGCTCCTGCCAGCCGGGCAGGGACGCRCGCACCTCGGCGCAGACCCTTGCAGAGGCAGCGGGAGAGCCCTGCCCACCCGCGTGGCACTTTGGAGGACGCAGAGCCCAGGGGTCAGAGGTGGCACGGTCATTAAGTTATATTTTAACTATGCTAATTACAATGAACCCCATCCTTCCAGGGCAGAACTGCAGATGCCTTTATAATATTTGCCTAGAATCAATCCTTGCCCTCTCTGCTCCTTTCATATATGCCGGGGATCAATAAAAGTGAAGCGGCAGAGGTGCGGGGCGAGTGCCGGGTGCACCCGCCACCGCGCGCCGGGTGCAGGGAAAGGTCCCGGGAGAGAACATGGGAGGCCGCTCACGTCCGACGCGTCCGCCCGAGACGCTGGAGCTGCGCCCAGCCTTGCCTTCCTGGAAAAACTTTACTGGAAGGTGAACAGCAGATTTGGGATTCACAAGGACACATCGCCTGCCGCGCAGAAAAACAACTCTGCCCTCCCCGCTCCGCAGCTGCGCTTGGCTGACCCGCCGCCTCCGCGCGCCTGCCGGCGGGGCCGATCCCAGCCGGTGCTGGGTCCTGGGGGTCTGCGCATCTCCCACGATCCCCCCACGCCTCRCGCTGCTGCGACGAGCGGGAATAGCATCAGCCACGCGGAGAGGGCGCAGGCCTCTCGTGGCATGGCTGGGGTGGAAAATGCCCCGCACACACGTTGCCCAGGCAGACAGGATCCTTGCTGACCCTCTGCTGCCCACCGGCATCACGGTGCACGGAGCAAGCTGCCACCAAAGCACCGGACGCGTGATGAATCCGGGGACAACAGCACGGCTTGCTAACCGCCTGGACACCGTGGACTTGGAGGCTTTCCATGGGAGGGAAAGGTTACKGCTCTGGTCTGGCGAAAACATTGCTACAAGGCCTTATCAGGGCAAGCCCAGCGCGCCAGGAAACGTATCCCTCTCCCTGGGAAGGTCAGCTGCGCCCTTTGGGCATGTGTTTAGCCACGGAGGCCAAAGCGAGTTTTGATCTGGGAGGCAGCACATCTTGCACCTCCAGCCGTCTCTCCTCCCAGCCCCGGGCATTTCTGCGAGCAGCACCCGAGCCAAACCAAACGTCGGTGCCCAGAGGACTTCTCGCTCCCACGGCTGCAGAGGAACCAGAGCCGAAACCATGCTTCCCGGGTTGCAGGAGATGGGGTTCGAGCCCCCGCTCCAGGGTGGAGCCTTTGGAGAGGAAACAGGCAGATCCCCACTGGTGATGGAGGTCGAAGCGTCGAGGAGGAGGAGGGATGCTCAGGTATCACGGCATGAAGTGTTACCAGCCAGGCCACGCTCCAGGCCCGCTGCTTCCCCTCCAAAGGACTCGGGCGCCGGGATGCACGCTGCCTCGAGCCCCGGGGGCTCCTCAGGGGAAGCGGTTTGCAGGGGGATGTCCCGGGGGGGGTTCCGTGCTCAGTGCCGATTGCACGGCTCTGCGGGACGGGACCGGCCCTGCCTCCGGTGCCAGGCAAATCCCGGCTGCTGCYCTGCCACCAGCCGCGTCAGCACCCCTCTGCGCTAACAAGCCGTCCGTGCTGACGGGTTGCAGATTTCGGTCTTCTCCAAAAACAGGCCCGAGACATTTTTGAACGCCGGCCAACCAATTGTTCTGAAAATAGACTTGGCTGGTTTGAGGCACAGTCCTGCCCGGGGTGGCGAGGCCGAGCCCGGCAGGGCTGCTCCATGCCCCGTGCACATGGCAGCAGGGCCAGAGGCACTCGGCAGCCCCGATCCCCTTGAGGCTGGAGCCGGCTCCCTCTGCAGCAACCACTGCCTGCCCCTTCGGAGGGACCCACATTCCCGCGGGCTTTAAGAGCTTACCGCCMCTTTGCCAGCTTTGTTCTCCAGGAGAGCGCCAGCCTGGGAGGTTTTAGCCYCCTTCTGCAAGGGCTTAGCCCAGATGCTTTGACTTAACCCCTCTCCTCCCAAAATGGGGGAACAAGCTCCTCTCTCCGGCAGGCCAGCCCAGTGCATTTGGATTTGCGCCCTCATCCTGGTGACTGTGACCACTAGCTCTGCGCAGGTACCCAAGAAACCTCTGCCTCCGCAGCCTCTGCCAGCGGAAGCCAAACACCCTCCTCGGCCTCCAGAATTCGTTGAGGCCCCCTCGAAAGCCAAATCCTCCCTCTCCAAGGCCTCGAGAGGCACCTGCAAAGCAGCAGCCTCGCCAGGGAGAGCTGCTGGGCGCGATGGATGAAAGGCGCTTCCCCGGGCAGGGCGGCGACACGGGACGCTCGGTGGCTCTCCCAAAAGGCACTCAGGCCGCCGGCTGGCAGGAAGCCCACGGGTGGCAAAGGGCCGCACGTTGGCACTCCRAACCCCAAGCGTCTCCTCCCGAGAYGGGCGCCGCCGCACTTCCCTCTCCACGCTGGCATCTCCGAGCGGCACCGAGGTTGGGAACACTCGGGACGTGGCGCCGAACGTCACCGGGCCGGGACACGCGGTGCCTTTCCCACGTCCGGCCCCGAGGCTCGCTCGGCCCCCTGCCACCTCCGAGCAATGTGCGCACGGCACCCYGCTCCGCGGGAGCTGATCGTGCCCGGAGCACCCGCCTTATCGCCCTTATCGCCGGGGCCGCAGCACGCAGCCTTCCCACACCGCAGAGCCCTGCCCGGCGCCAGCCACACCGCCGAGCTTCTCCCAAAACCGCCCCCGGAGACGGGCACCCCTGGAATACCTGGTGCAAAGCCGGACTTCACCTTTTACCCGGCTGCCAAACAAAAGGCAGGGAGTGCCCTGCAGGGATTTGAGTTTCACTGACTCCAGCTCGGCCCCTTGTATTTCAAGGAAAGGACGAGGTGGAAGAGCCGCCCCTCGGGAAGGGGAGCGCAAGGGGGGTGGCACAGACAGGGCTGGGAATTTCGGACCCCCCTGACCATGGCAGAGGCCACAGCAAGGCACGGAGGGTGCAAAATGCACCCAAGCCCTGCCGGCTGCTTCCTCCCGAGGAGGAGGAGCGCAGCGGAGAGGAGCACGGAGGAGGCTAGCGAACGCCCCGGGGAGGCAAACCCCCGCCACGGCCTCGGTGCGCTCTCTCCACCGCCGTGGCCAGCTGGCGCAGCCCCCCCGGGAGCCCCCCGGGCTGGCCGGCATCCCCTCCGCGTCTGACCTTCAAGGGCGTCCTCTCGCCGCCTGCACAGGTCGCAGGGCCCTTCGCCCGCTTCTCCGAGCACCGCAGCCTGCTCGACTCACGGGCGAAGGCAGTCCGTGGCGTTTCCCGATGAGCCGGGGGGACCGGAGAGGAGGAGGAGGGGGGACGCCCGCGTCCCAGCTCCGGGCACCCTCGGCTTGGCCAGGCCCCAGCACCTGGGAGCAGCGCTGCCGAGCGCGACTCGGCGTTTGACCTGCTTTATCGCTCGCTCGCCTTCCCGGCAGCCCCACGGTGGCGGGACGGGGCAGAGGAAACCTGCCCTYGGCCCCGGAGCGCCACGCAGCCTGCAAGCGCGCCTCGGCCCCGCCACCGTCGGATGCAGGGGGTTGATGCCCTAGGGGGACGCAGGGTAGGAAGAGCGTGAAGGAGGAAGAGCCGGAGCCTCCAGCTCGGTCACGGGTCCACGGCTCATTTCCCCAAATTAACTTCACTCCCCCCCCCCGAAGCTTCCCGAGAGCTATCGATCCCGATTGCAAAATCCTCCCAACCGGGAAGGGGATGCTGGGAACAACTTGTGCAAAGAAAAAACACCAGCAAACAAGCACAGCCACCGACACCTCACCAGGAGCTTCCCGAAATCCCACGTAGGAACCGCTCGCTGTCGCAAGGGGTGCAATGCCCGGGGTGGGGTGCAGCGAGCCACCAGGGGAAACGCGGCAGTGGGATCGCCAGCACGGCACATGCGCGGGAGCTGCGGCCAGAGGTGCAATCTGCACCTTCACACCTGGAGGAGCCGGTGACACCAGGGAACGATTCCCATCGGGTCYGAGGGCTGTTTGTTTTGAGCCTGGGCGGACGACAGCGCCGAAGGCCCGCCGTGCCGGCAGCGCCGCGCGCTTTTCCCCCCCATCGCTACCCGCCTCGTCGCCAGCTCGCAGCCACCGTCGGCCCGGCATCCCTCCTCCTGCCCCACGTTTCCTCCCGTGGGCAGAGGCGCCGCTTGCAGCCGCTTTTACCACCAGCAGCTCGGAAAAGGTCGGGCTGAGCCTGCCTTGCAGTTCCCTTCCCCTCCTCTTCAACCAAGGCTGTTTGCCGTTCGCGGTCCCAGCCTCCTTCCGGAGCAGATGCACAAAAACCGCCTGCACAATCCGCGGCGAACGGCCCTGGACCTGCCCGCGGGCCGGGAGGTTTTCCATGCCCTCGGGCACGTCCACTCCCTTCCTCCGCGGCAGCATGCCATGCTCACGCCACGGCTCGGCCAACTGCCGCCTCTCTTTTTCCCCCCAGGCGTCATCCGGCCAACGTTACATTTCTTTTCCCGTAGTTTTCCCTGAAAGTCTCCAGCAGGCGTCGGTCCAGGCCCTAGCGGGCAGGTGTCCAGGCAGCCGAACGGGTGGCTGGTGGCACTGCTGTCCCCTCCCCGGCAGCCTCGCAAGGGCCGGCCAGAGACCAGCAGCCCGCTGCCTCGTATAGCGCTTTTCGCCTGGAAATCCCCCCCGGCAACCCCCAGACAAGGCACAGGGCCAACGGCGGCAAAAAACACGTGGCCCAGGAGCTCCCCTCRTGCCCGTAACRGGACGCCTGCGGACCGGGCAGGACYRCGCTCCGGCGCCTCTTGCAGCGACCCCGATTGCCGGCCCCATGGCTCGTCGCCGGCACCCGTGGCCAGGCAGAGCCCCGGGACGGTCCCGTCCCGGTGCCACRTGCCATTCCCAATGCCAGCCTGCCTGCTGCCTGCTCCCAGACCCCACAGCCGCCCCCTCCGCCCTGTGCCCCAWCCCTGCCTGAAGCCCTCCCTGCTCCCCGAGCCTCCACCAGCGCTCCCAGACCCCAAACCCGTGCCCTGAGCCCTCCAACCCAGACCCCATCCCTGCCTGGCCCTCGTCTGGGTCCAGAGCCCATAGCCCATCCCATAGCTATCCCAGTTCCATAGCCGGTCCTGGACCCCATAGCCCATCCCATAGCTGTCCCAGCTCCACAGCGGGTCCTGGCCCCCATAGTGGGTCCCAGACCCCATAGCCCATCCCATAGCTGTCCCAGCTCCATAGCCGGTCCCGGACCCCGTAGCCGGTCCCATAGCTGTCCCAGCTCCATAGCAGGTCCTGCACCCCATAGGTGGTCCTAGACCCCACAGCCCATCCCAGCTCCATAGCTCGTCCCAGACCTCATAGCCCATTCCATCCCTGGTCCCATATCCAGCCCCATAGCTAGCCCCAGACCCTATAACTGGTACCAGAGCCTATAGCCCGTCCCAGTCCCCTATAGCCAGTACCAGACCTATAACTAGCACCGGCCCCTATAGCCCATCCCAGTCCCCTATAGCCAGTACCAGACCTATAACTAGCACCGGCCCCTATAGCCCGTCCCAGTCCCCTATAGCCCGTCCCGGCTCCAGGCGCGGGCCCCGCTCCTCCATCCTTTACCCAGAGCGGCCCCACGGCCGCTGCCTCCATCCCTCGCCGGGCCCCCGGCCCCGCTCCGGG
>NW_020450827.1:506442-519574 GCF_003343035.1 Apteryx rowi | reverse complement strand
CAGCCCCCGCACTGACCCCCCCCAGGCAGCCTTCGGGGGCACGGGGCACCCCAAAGCGGTGCCAGGCCCTCACCAGCCCGGAGGAGACGCGGCGAAGCCTCCGGCACCGCTGCCCGCGCGGGACGCGGATCCCAGCTTCGGCCCCCAGCCGCGCACCGGGGCACGACAGCGGCTTTTGTAGCTCCCGGCGCGGCGCCAGGCAGCGCCCGCCCCACCGCCCTGATTATACCTGTCTGCAGCAAATTACAGAGCGGGGCCCCCGCTGCCGTCAGCACCCCGGGTTGGCCTGCCGGGCCCGGCGGGACAGGGTTTATTCGGGCCCGCGCTCATCAGCAGCGGGGGCGTCCCGGGTATCGCCGCCGCGGCATCGCCACTCCCGCCCCGGTCCCCGCGTCCCAAACGCCGCCGGAGCAGGGCCCGTGTGCCAGCTCCCCGCTCTGCTCCCAAGGAGCCGCCAAGGACGAGCAGGCCTCCCTCCCCCCGGCTCCTGCAGCAATTACGGGGCTTTATAAAAAAGTCGGCTGTTATTAGTGTTATTAGGCCAGGAGCCTTGGGAGCYGGGATAATTACAGGCGCTTGTGCAGCCGGGCGCGGGAAGGGGCCGGAGCGTGCAGGCGGTGGTGGGGGGTCCCAGCCGTTTCGGGGGCTCACGGGGCAGGGATGCCCCCGTCCTGCTCTGCTCCGGGCTGAGCTCTCGGCCCCRCACCGGAGCCTCCGCCCGGCCGGGCTCTGCGGAGGCTGCCAAAGTCCACAGGGCGCCGGTGGGGCTTGCAAATAAACCRAAATAAAAGGCGCTATCGGGTGCTGACACATCTGGGGCGCAGCGCGGGCAATGATTAACCCGGGAGGAAAAACCCGGCGTGTGCGGGGCGAGGAGGGGGCRCGCTGCGGCACCGATCCCCCCCGTGGCAAGCTCGCCGCCGGCAGCCTGGTACAGCCACGGCCGGCTCCACGCCGGGTATTTGCTCCGAGGTCTTCGGAGCGGGCTTGCTCCTGGTACGGCACTAGCCCCAGCAGCGAAGAACGAGCCGCCCTGGCATGGCCCCTTTCCCAGCCTGGCTCCCGCTCAGCCCTTTCCCAATGGAGATCAGCCTCCGTGCCGGATGGGCATCATCCCAGGGCCACCTCCATCTCCCCCCCGAGCCCCCAAACCAGCCCCTGGAGAAGAGAGATGGAGAAGCTGCCGGGAACAGGTTTATTGAAGTTAATGGGTGTCTACAGTTACACCAAAAAAAAGAAAATGTTTTTTAACGTTTTGCTTTAAAACTGCGCAGAGAGGCGGCGAGCCCAGGCCCGGCCAGGGAGGCTCCCGGCCGCAGCCTAATCCCTGCCCGTGTTTGCACAGGGGGAGCAGCCGGCTGGACGCACGCGGACTTCCCCGACGCCACTCCGAAGCGCAGTCCAGGTGGTTTCGGGGATGCTTTCCGCAGACCTCGGTCAGCAGCTCAAATTTGCTTGCTGACAGCTTTAAATTCCAAGTTCTTAAACTTATCTCCTACCCCCGACCAAAACAACAGAGCACGTGAAATAGCTGAAACATTCAACTAGGTGATTTTTCCCTTGGGATGTTTGTGCTCTCCTATCAATCTGACAGGTGAAAGAATAAAAATAAATAAATAAATAAAGGCTTCTCCTTGTAGAAGTAGTGACTGTTTAAGCACGTGATGAACAACGAAGCTGGAACTGGCTTGATGAAACAAGAGCTTGAAAAAAGCAAAGTAAAAGCTAAAACCTGCCGCTGTCTTGAAGGCAAAGCAAGAGATGGGGGAGAAACGTGGAAATCTCTGGTTTCTGCATTCAGCAGCAACACCGGGAAGTCCGAGGAGCACAGGGCACACGGGACGGTGCATCGGGATCCGGCAGCATCGGACAAGCAGGCCGGCTCCGCTTGGGGTTAATCCGGACCGTGTGGGGTTAATCCGGACCAGGCGGAGGCACCCAGGGAGCCCCGGCAGGGACGGTGCCGAGGCCTCGCCACCACGGCCGATGCTCCTGGCAGGCCTCGCTCCTCCACCCGAGTGCCAGAGACATCTCCAAGGAAAACAGCCCCGGGGCCACGTTTCCCCAAGCCAGAAACATCCCTTCCTCCGCAACGCGTCCTGGGCAGCGCGGCGGGGGAAAGGGAGGGCGTCCCGGGAGCCCAGCAGCGGCTGGGACGGGAGAGCAGCTCTCGGCTGAGGCCTCCCCGCTGCTACTGCTCGCTTTGCGTTGCCGGCAGGGCGTTGGATTTGGCAACGGAGAAGGTGGATTTGAACCAGGGGCTGCTTTTGTTTCCATGCACGGAGCAGAGACAAGAACCAAGAGGCAGGAG
The DNA here is from genome assembly GCF_003343035.1 of Apteryx rowi. Lineage (NCBI taxonomy): Eukaryota > Metazoa > Chordata > Aves > Apterygiformes > Apterygidae > Apteryx > Apteryx rowi. The sequence continues at coordinate 517,263 of NW_020450827.1, read as the reverse complement.
GCAAAGCACCTCCCTCTGCCCGGAGCCGCTCGCTCGAGGACTTTTTCCCAAGCCAGCTAGCGCCGCARAGTGCCCTTTTAAAGCAACAGGGAAAAGGAACCGAAGAAACCATATGTATACGCTCATCAAAACAAACTTAAGGAAAAACATTCCCCTCGCAGGAGACTCAACAGGAGCGGCTCGGGCGCCCCACGCCCAGGGACAGCCCCGGGACGAGGCCGGCCAGCGCCRCACGGAGCGCCGGTCCCCAGCGCTTCCCGCCCCGCCGGCTATAGGAAGAAGAGCTTGTCGCAGAGCTGGATGGCGGGCTCRTGGTGCAGCACCTGCCCCGAGAGGAAGGCCAGCTTGTGAGCGTACTTGCAGGGCGCGGGCGCCCGGATGGTGCCCGGCCAGTTCCAGTACAAGTGGCAGAGCTTGAAAGTCAACCTGCAAACAGCAAAAGCGGAGCGGGTCAGCGCTGCCGCCCCCCCGGGGGAGCCCAGCTCCCTTGCCGTYGCGTCCAGAAGCCGGCAGAAACGCTTCTCCCCTTCTCCCAAAGGCAAGGCTGTGCTTTGGTGCTGGCTCCAGCAGCCGCGGGGAAAGGTCTGCGAAGCCCGCGAGGCTACACCTGCTCCCAGGGGTATTTTCTTCCCGCCTGCGCGAGTTAAAGGCCGGGTTCTGCCCGGGTGCTGATGGTGCCCGATTGCAGCGCCGGTGCCCGAGCTGCTCCCCTGCGGCGGCACCCAGGCCGGGCCAGCGCTGGGCGCCGCAGGGTTCTGTTTACCAGCCTCGCAGCTATTTCTTGCTCAGAGATGAGTAAGAGGGATGCGATCCACCTCCTCCCTCTCGTTCCCTGTCAAGTCCTCCCAGCTGAAGCTCACCCCGTAATAGCAGGCAGCCCCACGCTCGCGCGGGTGCCGGCTGCCCTCCCGGCTCCCTTTCCAGGGAACCGTTTTGCAGTAAAACCAGGYTTTCGCCTCGGGCGCGGGGCGCTGCAGAACGTCAGGGAGGGCTGGGTACCCCTGCCGGCGCGGGATGCCGCGAGAGGCCTGCCCTTACCTCTGCAGGTGCTCGGAGCTGAGGTTGGCCGTGTTCAGCACGCAGATGTAGCGCGTGGGGACGCTGCAGCCCTGGCGGGAGCAATGGGCCAACAAAAAGAAATCCTCCCTGAGAGGGACGAAAGGAAAAGGTTTGCGCAAGCCGGGCGAGAGCACCCGCCGTTCAGCACGCGCCGGCCACGGCCCGGCCGCCGCTCACCACTCCGAGCTGGTGACCGTGTGGTCGATGACCGTCCCCGGCGGAGGGGACACCAAATTCTCCGCCACAGTCGAGTARAAGTTGGTGCTGATTTGCTTCTGCACCACGACCACCACCATGCTGGGCTTGTAGTCTGCGAAGGTGTCGAAGCACTTCTGCAGCTGCGGGATCTCGTACTTCACCACCGTGTCGAGCTGGGCGTCGGACACGCCGTCTCGGTAAATCACGATCTTCTTGGGCAGGCAGTGATTCACCTGGGGAAGCACAAACACGAGGCGGTCACGGGTGTTTTTCCCCAAACCCAAGAGGACGGGCTGGCAGGGCACAGACTCGCTCCCTGACTGCGCTGCCAGTGGGAGACTGGGCACGAAACAGCAGCGCCAACACGTCCTGGCTCGACTCTGGAGCATCTTGCCCGGGATGCAAAGCCAGCCAGGTCCCTGATCGCTGCTGGATCACAAACAACGGCTGCCCTCAGGGGCGCTGAATATTTCTGGCAAAACTCAGCCTGAGCAAATGCATTTCAAAGCGCGTTTCAGAGACTTTGGCAGGACAGAGAGAAGTGTTTGCTCTAACCCTGCCTATGGGAGATCCATCGTAGCAAACTTCCATTTTCCAGGGTGTTTCCCTAGCATTTGCAGAGGAAAAGGAAAAATGGCAAGAGCCGACAGCGCCTGTGAGCTGGCAGTGCCCGAGCAGAGCCCTGCTGCTGCCGGGCCCCGGATAAACGGCTGGGCCCACGCAAGCCGCACGCCCACGGCCCCTGCCCCGTCGCGCAGACCCCCGCGTCGCTTTTCTCACGCTGGGGACGCGGGACAACAGGACAAGGCTTAGTGGCTCAAGCGGTGATACGAGCAAAGGAGTAAAGCGGCACTTGCCCCAGTGCAAACTAATCCTCAAGGCAGGTTAGCGCGTTCCCGAGATAAGAGCGAGCCTCCTGGGTCACGCTTGGGTCACTTCAGATTTTGCATCCAGTCCAAAGTCTGCAGAGTCTATTTACTCACTTGCATGAATTTAGGCTGACTTTTTTTTAAAAATAGAAATGCTGAAGCCCCTCAGCCCGGAGGGCTTTCGGGCAGCCAGCACGTGGCACGCTGCGGGCTCTGCGGCTCCCTGCTCCCGCGGCCTCACCTCGTGGAAGCGCTGCAGGGCATCGGCCAGGCAGAGCCGCAGGCTGTCGGCGATCTCCTGGTGCGGCATCTGGAACACGACCCTCGAGTACCACTTCGTGAGGACCCTCGAGGCAGAGAGAGCCGAACGTTAGGCACCCGCGCTCGGGAACCAAAGTCCAGAGCGGTTGTGCAAACTGGAGTAAATTCCAGCTCGGCCTTCGCGGCCGCCTTTCCCAGCAGCACGGCGCAAAGGGCACATCAAAGACGACGCTCTGTGCTAGCGGCTGGCAACGCAAACGCCTTCGCAGACCTTGCTGAGCGCAGCAGCCAAGGGGAAGTCGTTACCTTCTCCCCTTTCTAGGAAAGGCGAGGTAGCACYGCGCAGGGACACGGCGGCAAACAAAGCGCTGGCGTTAGCACAGGGGAAAAGAAGGGCAAACAGGGAGGTGCGAAACGCCGGAGCCCAGCTGCAGGCGGGCACTCGCAGCGGGAGCGCAGCTAGGCTGGATGCCTGCACCCCGGGGGCCGGACGCCTGCGGGCAGAGCCGGCAGGACACGGCAGAGGCAGGGGAGAAGCAGAGCGCTCCCAGGCGGGAGCGACGTACTGATTCGTGCTGGCGACGAAGCCGATCACAGAGCGCGTTGTCCTGCTGTGGTTGTGGTACACGTCCATGCCGACGACCATCAGATGTTTCTGCGAAGGGAAAAGGGAGGCGGGAACACAGAGATGGAGTCAGGCACCAGCGCGACTCCCCGTTTCTCCGGGAGCCGTGTCCGAACACTTGGGGAATGAGGCTGAGGCCTGTGGCCTGTCCTGCCCCCGCTCTCTCTAGCTGCACGCACAGAGCAGAGCTGCCGTTCTCCAGCTTTGCAGAGGCTTTATCTGCATTCCCCGAGGGAAGCCTGTGATCACAATACCGCATCAGTCAAGGCGAGAAACTGCTCTTGCAGCCACCAGAAAGTCTAGTGCTTAACAACTGTGGATTTGGCCCTGCCAGCACAGAGCGGCCTGACAGCGAAGCAGGACATTCCCCCGCCGCCCTGGCTAGCATGCTAATCACTGCACCCTCCCTTCCCCGCGCTCACGGCCCTGCAAGGGAACAGCAAGAACAGTCCCCTGCCAGAGACCGAAGGGGAGGTTTCGGGGAGAGACTCAATGCCCCTTTCATTCGGCAAGCCTTCCCCTAACAGGGTCAGGGAACAGCCAAGCGCCTGTGCAGGCGTGTGCCAGGCAGGGGAGAGAAACGCAAAGTCAGTTTAGAGCACACAGCTTGCAAACTTGTTGCGCACGTGAGCACGCAAGCACGCGCGCGCGCGCAGAGGCTCCCGCGGCGGGGGGGGGGGGGGGGGGGGGTGGTGGGGGGGGGGGGGGGGCGGGCGGGGGGGGGGGGGGGGGGTTTGCACGCCTTACCAAGGGGATGTCGACTCCCCAGAGCTCCCCGCCCAGCTTGCAGTTCATCTGCAGCAGGACCTTCTGGGCTACGCTCCTCATCTTGCTGGCCTGGCCCATGAGGGACTGCGTGTTGATGACCTGCAGCGACGGGAGAAGAGGAAAGCGAGGCCGGAGGAGCACGCTTGACTCCCTGCGCCCTCCCCGGCTCCGCAGGCTGCCGCTTTCGAAGGGGAGAGCTCCCACGCCTCGAGGGCCCGGCAAAGCGCAACACCCACCTGCGACGGCACCGGGGACTGCACGCAGCACAGCTTCTTGATGGCGCCGTACAAGTCCTCCCTGTTACCGGTGGTGATGCAGAGCACCATCTGCACCTTTTGCTGCAAGGAAGCGAAGCCGGGGAGGAGGGAACATGCAGAGCCGCCTTTGCCACAGTCCATCCGCAGGCAGAGGCTGCTCTGGCCACGGGGCAGCCCAGCCCCAGTCCGAGATGACCCACGAACAGCAGCCTGACAGCCTTCCCCAGGGGACACGCCATTGCCGGGCTCCATCCAGCCTCCGGCCCTTTGCGGGTGCGTAGGCTAGCCTTGTTTAACGGCAGTAACGACCACCGAGGACCTGCCTGCTGCAAGACCCTGGGGCAGCAGGGCATTGCCCAGCCTCTGCGGGGCTGCCCGTCCCACCCGTAGGCAACGCAAGCCGGCCCAGGCAGGTCCCTCGGGCCGCAGGGAAAGCCCAGGCTGGGCTGCATCGGGCCGTTCACCCGAGGCAGGGGGGGGAAAACTTCCCCTCTCCTCACTGAAGGCCTCGGGAGACGAGGGGGCCGGTCCCCGCGGGGTTGGAAGCGAGCCGCCCTGCAGCTACCCGCTTACGGCCAAGGCCCGCCGCTACCTCGCTAGCCAGCACGCATCTGATGGTCTTGGCGTAGGTCTCGATCCGGTCGTCCTTCAGCTCCACCCAGGCGGGCGGGTTTAGCTGCATGCCGATGGGGCCGCACACCTTCTCCATCACGGCCACCAGCTCTTTCGCCAGGTCCTGCACGCGCTTCGGGTAAACCAGCAGCCAGTAATTCATGGCAATCTAGGAGGGAGGCGAGGACAAGCCCTCGGGGTCGGACCGCGGCTCCCGAGCTGCTGCGTTCCCCGGCAAGCCATCCCGCTACGAGCCCATCGCACCCAGCCGCGGCCGCATCCTGCCGGGAGGACGGGGCAGCGTGCCCAGCACCGTCTCCTTTCTCTACCCCTGCAGCCTCCCAGCCCTGGCACTGCGGTTTTGCACAGAAGGAAACAAAGAAACGGAGACATCCAAGTGGCTCGCCCGGAAGCAAAGAGCAAGCCAGCAGCCCGGGCACACGGAGCGGGAGGAGCGCGCGGATGCCCACATGCAGCACTCGGCTCCCAGCCCGGCAGCCTCTCCCCATGCAGCAGAGAAGGGAAATTTGGGACAGGGAAAGCAACCCAAGGAACCTACTGGGCACACAGGAATATTCAACTCCTTCAGTCCAACGTGGCTGAAAACCTACAGTGACTTCAGGAGGAGGTGGGAAAGCAGACACCATGGCCACATACCTCTAACCTCCTTAGGAAGAACAGGCCAAAACATAAGGCCAATGTAAATAAATTGAGGGGTTTAGTTAAAACACAGCTCCGTGTCCAGACAGGARCGGAGCAGTCTGGATTCCAGCACTAAGAAAACCCATCCCAATTTCAAAACAAAGGGATGTTGTTTTAACAGCTGAGCTGAAGGGGCTGCCTGCTCCGCACGGCAGCTCCTCCTGCAGCCACCGCTCACCGTGGAGATGCAGACTTCCCGTATCACTTCCTTGTTCCAGTTCAGGTCTTCGGAGGGCGTAAAGGTGCTGTGCCTCAGGTTGATCCTTTCCAGGGGCAGGATTCGGCCCTGGGTCTGAAGAGCCGAAACTGAAAGTAATTCTGGTGCCCCCCACGCACAACTTAGACAGCCGCTGAGCCCAAATGCCTTTTTCTTGCAGCGAAAATCCAGGTGCCGGCAGCAGCCCTTACCCTGCAGATGTCCTTGTCCAGGCGCAGGCCCCAGCGCATCAGCTCCCGCGTGGCGTCCGGGTTCTCCTCGATCCTGCGCAGGAGGCTGCACAGGCGAGCGTAGTGCTGCTTGGGGCTGTGCGACATCTCGTACATCAGGTCCTGCGCCGGACACACGGGGGAGGAGGCACGTTTGGGAACCACAGCCCAGAATCCCCCGCCCCGCGCCGCATCCGAAACCCTGCGTGAAACCACAGTCCGACCTCCAGTGCCGGCTCCCCGGGAGAGGGAGGCAATGGCCGGCTGGGGCTCGGCTCTCCCAACCAGCCGCCCACCGGGCTGCATCTCCCACCAGGCGAACACAAGGGCAAAGGTTTAGGAGAGCCCAGCACGGGCAGGCGCAGCCAGAGGCCCRTCCCAGGAAACGGCCTGCCAAGCACCAGGCCCTCTCCCAGGATGCAGGCTCACGCGCGTGGGGACTGTCCGAGGCGAGCACGCTCTGACCTTCATCGCTCGATTGTCCTTCCTCATCTTCTCCGGGATCCCGGTCATAAAAGAGAGCTCCGGCACGAGCAGTATCGTGTTGAGCTGATGCTGCAGGGAAAGAGGCCAGGCCCTGTTAGCACGCTGCTGCGCACGGAAAGGGCGCTGCAAGCCCCTGCTCTCCCAGGGATGGGCGAGATGGGGGCTGGAGCGGCCGAGAGAGGAGAGACCGTGGGTTTGACCTCCCCTGTTCGGGTCCGGGGAGCCGCCAGCCCCATTCCTGCCTCGGCAGAGCAGGGTTCCCGGTGCAGAGATCGCGGAGGGGCCGGGACGCGCAGGGCTCCTCTGCGGCAGCCCTCACCTTCCCCTCYGGCGTCAGCCTCTCCTTGGGCCTGTGAATCAGCAGCGGCTGGTCCAGCTCTCTGACTGTGATCCCGTAGGTTTTGCTGGAAAAACGGCAGGGAGAGGAAACTACTTCACAAGTCGGTTTCCTGCTCCTGCACTAAAGCCTGCAGCTCGTCAGCCTCGGAAAAGGCTGTTCGGCATCCGAGCCGGGCGTCGGACCCTTCCTAAAGCTGAAGGAGCACTGATGCTACCTGTAGTAGTCCACGAAGGTGATCTCCTCGCCACTGGTCAGGGTGAAGCTGTCCTTGGGGGTCTTGTTCCAGTCAATATCGTCGATCTGGTACGTGTGGTTGTTGTAGCGGGTGATGACCACGCTGCCGACCAGCTGCTTGGTGCATTCGTCCTGGAAGCTGCTCGCGCTCTGCTGGTAGATCGCGTGCCTGCGGMGGGGAGAAAGTCAAGCTGGATTTCAGCTTCCTCCTTGGACGGGAGGCACTCGCAGCCCTGCTCCCGCTACCCCGCGGCAGCCCAGGAAGAGGTGCATGGAAAAGCCTCGCATTGCACGTTCAGAATGATCACGCTGGCTCAATGCCCTTTGCAAAACGGCACCAGGTGGTTCGCGTGCACCAAACCAGCGGTCTCATTGCAGAAGCCACGGCGGTTGCTAGCACTGGCTATTCCCCAGAGGCATCGGGGGCCTCAGGGAAAGCACACAGCACTGCCCTTGCCGAGAGCCGTCCCAGACGCCGGAAGGCAGCTCCCCAAGGCACCAGAGCCCTGCAGGGCTCCTCCAGGTTTTTCTGCTCTTACATGAAATTCAGGACAGAATCGCTCCGGATGACTTTGTGGATGACATCTACCRAGAGGAAGAGACCTCCGTCCCTCTTCCGGATGCTGACGGAGTACCCCGGCCAAATCTGCAGCCTTCGCCAAGGGGAAGAACCACAACAGAGYTCACGTTAACGCCAGAGCTGTCTGCGCGGCTGTGCCAGAGGAGCAGGGCAGCCGTCCTGCTAGCCAAAGAGCGTTCAAAACATACAGAATTTATTTCCCAGCTGGCTGCCAGCTTCCAGCTAATAACCCCTGAATTGCATTGCAGAAAATAGGCGCTCTGAGGTCACGCTAACCAGAGCTGGCCGACAGCAGGGCGAGAGCTAACCAAGCAAAGACTTCCGAGTTTCCAGACTCAGGTTACTGAGCTGCGACGGTGACAGAGCTGTCGGCCCGAACACGGAGCCGTGCAGGACAGCCCTGCTCTGTCACACGGACCGGGTGCACGGCCCGAGAGAGAAACTCATTGCGCCTGCCGCAGCCACAACTCAAGGATGCTCCTTAAGAGTCCCCAGCCTCGCAGCCCGGCTGCGTTCCCCCAGACGGACTCGCTGAAGGCCGGACACGTCCCCATCTCACGCTCAGCATCAGCACGCCTGAGCGAGCACGAGGGAGGCGATCGTGTCCAGCACCCACCTGTAATGCTGCAGCACGGCGGCCCTGGTAGGGTCGAAGAAATTTCTCCCAACGAGTTTCATATCTAAAATTCTCATCACTCTAGAAAAGAAAAACCAGCATCGTTTCAGGGCTCCGAGGGGAGAAAGGCTAACGCAGAGCGCGAAGGGGGCCTGGGCCTTCCCTCACCTCCTGAAAACCACGTTGTAGAAGGGGATGCACAGGTCCGAACTGGGCTCCAGGACCTTGGTCATCTGAATGGTTATGCTGATCTCCTCCCCGTCCGTCCTCCTCTGAGACTTCAGACCAACCAGCTGCGGGGAGAAGGTGCCTCAGGCCGGGCAGGAGGGATGCTCTCCTCCCCGGCACGCACGCACGCACGCAGGCTGGGCGCACGCCCACCCCTCCGGATCTGCCAAAACGGCCCCTCCTGCTGCAAAGCGTTCGCCCGGCTGCAGATTAACCCTCGGTGCCGGCCTCTGCGAGCCGGCCTGGCCGGCGCCAGCGTTACAGCTCACCTGCGGGAGCAGGACGGGCAGGTACAGGATAGCGCCGTCGAACGCGGTGACGTCTCCCGTCACCGCCTGGTGCTCCTTCAGCATCGCAAAGCGCATGCTCTTGCACTCCACGTCGGGGCTGCAGGACGCGAGCGAGAACCGTTGCATCTGCTGCGATCTCTGCACGGCGCGTGCTCGCAACCCTCCGCCCCCAGCCGCTCCCCGCTAAGGGCTCAGAAACCCCCGGAGCAGAAAAGCTGCAGCTAATCGGCTTATTGCACCCGAGGGAAGGCAGAAGGGAGGCTTCGAACCAGCTTTCCTCTGCAGCAGCCCTCCGGGCCTGCCCACACGAGCCAGATCGCGCCGTGTCCGCGCTGCCCGCTCCATCTAGCGGCTGCTCCGAAGGGCGCTGGAAGAGCCGGGCTTTCCCAGGGATGCGGCAGCGCAGGGCTGCGGCTGTGCAGGGCCCACCTGCAACCTCGCAGCCCAGCGCCGTCGTTCCCGACTTGCGGGAGGAAAGCTCGGCCCCGGCATCCCGCCCTCCCAGGAGGGATGCTCCCGGCGTGCCGGCGGCATGGCACGGCACGGCACAGCGCCCGCCGGGTGCCACTACCTGAAGGACACGTGGTACTGGTAAACGGCTTCGTTCTGGCAGTGGATCTTCACCACGTTCAGGCCCAGCGGCGAAGCGGCTCCCTTCGACGCCGGCTTCGCCGCTGCCGCTCTGCAGGGGAGATGCACAAAGGCGGGTCGGCGCCTCCCCGCGCTCCGCAGCCGGGGAAGGAGAGGAGCCGGCGCGGACGCCGCCAGTGCTTCACTTACTGCCTGCCGGCGGCCGGGGGGAGGTCGGGCGCGGGGGCGAGCAGCGGCGGCGGCGGCAGCGAGGGCTGCAGGGCGGGCAGCGGGGCGTCCCGGGCGGGCAGGCGCGGGGCCGCGCCGCCGAGGCTGGCGCTGAACAGCACAGCTCCTCTGCCGGGGGGGCCGGGCGGCACCTGCCCGCCGCCTCGCCGGAGGATCCTGCATTCCCGCCGCGGGGCAGGACAGAGAGCCGAGTCAACGATGCGCGTGCGCCGGGAAGCTCCCGACGACGGTCCCGGTGTGCGGAGCCCCGGGCGGCGCTGCAACCCGCCGGCGCAGGGTGGGACGGGCACCGCGGAGCCGGGGGCGGCTGCGACACCCCTGCTGCGGTTGGCACGGAGCCGCGAGAGGCCTGGCGCTCCGGCCGTGCAGTGCTGCCGCCCGCAAGCAGGCTGCAGCAAAGCGCTTCCAGGAGACGGGAGCGCAAAACCCGGCCCGACCGCCGACGCCGACATCGGGCGCTGCACGGGCAGCGGGGCTCCATCGCGCTCACGGAGCATCTTTATCCCTCCCCGGCCCCAGACCACCTACGAACGCGGCCCTGGAGCGCAGCTGCCACTGGTGACCCAACAGCCGGAGGGACTCGGGCCACTCCCGTCGCTCGGAAAAAAAACACGGCATCATTTTTAGCACCCAGCTGGATGCGGCTTTCGGCCGCCCGAGCCCCGCGGGAGCCCGGCTCGGCCCCACTCACCTGCCCCGGGCACCGAGCGTCGCGTCCCGCTCGCCGTCCTCCGCCGCGGAGAGGGGCCGAGCCACTGCCACGCTCCGGGCCCGGCCCGCGGGAAGGGAGAGGGGTTGGGGGGCCAGTGGGGGGCCGAGGCCGGGTGGAGGCGCGGCGGGAGCTGACCCACCGCCGGGCCCGTCCCCGCGCTCCAAGGCGGGATGCGGGTCAGTCCCGAAGCCAAGATCCCACAGCAGGGAGGAGAGCGACGCCTGGGAGGGAAGCGGCTCCTGCGGAGAGAAAGCTTTAGGGCAAACGGGGGAAGCTTTGGGCCGCGCCGGGCGGAGCGCTGCTCCCAGGCCTGCCCGGGACATGCTGGCGGCGTTCCCAGTGGGATCACAACCCCGGCGGCAGCGCCGCAGAGAAACCCCCATTCCCAACCTTTCCCCAAGGATCGGCTGGGCTGCAGGGAGAGGGGGGGGGCATCCCTGAGAGCCTGTTCCCGAGCGCTCCGGAGGGAACGCTCTGGGAGATCCCGCAGGCAGCTCCTCCCCTCCGGCTTTGACGCCTCCGCCCGGGATTTCATTGCGTTTCCCCCCACCCCACGAGACCCACGGCCCCGGCGGGTGCTACTGCAGCCGCTACCTGGCGCCCGGGCCCCGGCAGGCGCTGGGCCTTGCCCAGGGCCCCCAGCGCCCTGCCCAGGGTGGGGGGTCCAGGGGCCGCCCGGGGCCYGGGAGCAGGGCAGGGCAGGCGGAAGGGCCCGGCGCCCCGGCACGGGGGCCTCCGG
>NW_020450827.1:500938-505573 GCF_003343035.1 Apteryx rowi | reverse complement strand
GGGGGGGGCTCAGGGTCCTCCTCAGCCCGATCTGCTTGGCCTCAGCCTCGCTCTGCAAGGGTAAATGGTGTTTCCCTGCCTGCTCCCCCGGGAGCAGGGGGGCTCGCAAGCAAGGCAGGGCCTGTCTCGGCTGGCCGGCTTTGCTCAGGAATGGCTATACAACGAGATGGCACTATATTAATGCATATTTGCGAAGCTTGTTCAGAGATTTCAGTGTTACATCATTACACTAGAAAATGGGGCCTGGCACATTTCTCATTAACTACACGATGATGGATTCTCCTCTCCCTCCCCCTGGTTTTAGTCAAGGTGAATTTGCAGGAGTGAAATTAAGAAGGCGTGAGACAAGGAAGTCTTTTCCTTTCACTCCCATTTAACACRCACAGCAGAAGACGACCCACTTTTTTTGCTTTTCGGCCCTTGAGCTCTTCCTCCCCTCGGTGGTATCCAGGCCCTGAGCTATTCCTAGGGAATAAGCTGAAAGACAGGCAGTCCTCCCAACCAGGCGAGAGCAAAGCCAGCTTGGGGCAAGCCCTGGCCCTAGCACCGAGCCCAGCCACGAGGCATTTGGGGGTGGCCAGTCCCAGCTCCCCCGGACATGGTTGTCCTTCCTTTCCTGAAGAAACTCCTCTTCCAGCTGCCCAGATGTGGGCACGTCCCGGAGGGCCTGCTGCCCCAGGAGCATCCGTGCCTGATGCTGAGCTGCGTCCCTCCCTCCACAGGGTCCTGTTTTAGGGCCCGCCGGGCTGCAGGAATGCTCTGCCAGCCAAGGCGACCGCCCGAGCCTCCGGCTGCCGCTTCATAAACCTGTCACTCGTAACAAGCTCATAAAAGAAACTCGCAGCCACCACCTTCTCGCTGGCCACCGAGATCCAGCCCTGCATCATCTTCATTGACGAGACGGCTCGGGGGGTCCGGGGGGATGCAGCCACCAGGCAGCGATGCCTCTGTGCACCGGGTTTGGCAAAAAGCACCCGCGTCCCCAAGGTCGGTGCTAAAATAGCAGCTTGTTGTGGGTTTCTGTGCACACGGAGAGGAAGGGGGGCGCTGGTGGGGAAACTGAGGCAGGGAGCGGGGCTGCTCTCCCCCGGGGGATGCCCGGAGCAGGAGCTCTCGCAAGCACGCTGGGAGCGGCGGGTGAGTAAGCAGCCGAGGATTCAGCCCGCGGCCGCCCTCGTGCCAGAACAGAGCGTGCCGCGAGCAGGGGCGAGGGGACGGAGCGAAACCRGATCCCTGCGACCGGTCGGGCAGGCAGCGGGCACCTGGTGCAGGGCKCGCGCGGAGCAGCAAGCGGCCCCAGGCGTGGGGAAGGAGACTTTTATTCTGCTTTTCTCACCGCCCACGAGCGCGCGGASGGGAGGCAGCACCCGGTGCGCGCGGGGCGCAGGGCGCTGCCGGAGAGCCCAGCGGGGCCGGCCGCCCGCGGGGGACCACGGCCACAGGTCCCACGCAGCCCCTGAGCTAGAAATTCGCGAAAGAGGCGCTGTGCRCACAGCCACGTCGCCTGCCCCATCTGCAACGGGGACAGTGGGTCCGGGGGAGGCAGCCGGAGCCCCCGGCCCTGGTGCGGCTCCCCCTGAGGAGCAGAGGAGACGCCGGCATCGGCGCCACGCGCGGGAGAGGAGGTAGGAGCCAGCCCCGCGTCCGAGCTTGCGAAAGACGCCTCTCTGCATCCCGAAGACACCCAGAGGGTCGGAGGGGGTCGAGGCGCCGTGCGGCCTTCCCGGGCAGGGAGGGCCGGCGCGAACGGCCGCCGGCGCGGTGCCAGGGACCCGTCGCTCCCGCCTCGCTACCGGTGCCRGTGCTCCAGCAGGGCCTCGAAGTCCGGGGAACACACCAGCTTGTGCTTCACGTGGCCCAGCACGATCATCTCGCCCGTGCGGCTGTCGCCGATGCTGACGGACACCAGCTCCTTTGGAGAGGGGACAAAAAAAGGGTTAGGGGGACAAAAAGCAAGCTCCTTCCCCCCCCCTCCGTCACAGGGGTGCTGTGACTGAGGCTGGGCAGCAACCCGAGAGCTGGCTTTGGGGACAACCCTGATGGTCCCTGCAGGACCCACCGCCCCGGTCTGAGCACGGGGGACCCCCAAATCGCCCCGCGGCGTAGCCATGCAAAGCAGGTCCCCGGCATGACGTGCAAACCGGACCCCCCTGTCGGGGCCACCCCGGCTCATACCTGCAGGAAGGAGCAGGGCGTCCCCATGGTCACATCCAGGGTCACCTTGCCCAGCACCAGCTGCACCTTTCCCGACTTCCGGATGAGCAGTTTGCCCACCTGCCCCTCGGGCAGGTCGGCCAGGGTGCAGGTGTTCTCCGCCTGCTTCGCCTCCTGCCGAGGGAGGCGCCGGCGTCACCGTGCTGCCGCCCCCACTGCCCGGGACCCCCCTGCGCCACCAGCACCCACCTGGCTCTTCTCCTGCTTCACCACGACCACTTGGCCCTCCTCGTTCTGCAGCTCTGTCTTGATGGGCTTGGTGTCCTGCGTGGGCGGCTGCCCGGGCAGCGTGTCGGGCAGCTGCAGGAAGAGCAGCTCTTCCTCCTGCGACAGGCTCAGCCGCTGCAGCAGCTCCGCCACCGGGATGTCCCGGGGGTAGCCGGGGGGGCCCTTGGCTTGCGCCGGCTTGGCCGCCGGCGGGGCCTCTTTGGGCTCCTCGCTGTCACACGGCTCTTCTTTCACTGGCATCGGGGCAAGAAGGTGGGCACGGGGGAGCGGAGGCAGCCCTGCTCCGGGCAGGACAGCCGGGGCCCCCGGCGGCTCCCCCAGCCCGTCCCGGCTCCCAGCGCGAGCAGCACCCGGGGGGGACACCCCAGCCGCTGCCCGCCGGGAGCCCCGCACGCCCGCAAGCACCTTTCACCGCCGGCAAGTCCACCTCCATCTTCTCCTCCTTGGGGCCGGAGAGCCAGGGCTGGGCGTCCTCCTGCTCGGCGGCCTCCTCCTTGAAGAGCCAGCCCGAGTGGGCCAGGGGCAGCTGCACCGGCTTGTTCCGGATGTCGTTCTTCAGGCCGGGGTCGTCGAGGAACTGCGGGGCGAGGAGATGCCACGTCCATCGGTGCCGTCCCGGGGGTGCAGGGACGTCCCGGGGCAGCGCCACCGCCACCACCACTCACATCGTCCTTCTGCAGCATGCGCAGGATCTGCTTCGTCTCCTCGTCCGTCTCCCTCTTCTCCTTCTTGATGTTGATGATGTGGGAAGGGCCGAAGTCCGACATGTCCACGGTCTTGTCCCAGGAGCCGGCTGGGGAGAGGCGTCCCCGGCTGAGCACGTCGCCCCGAGCTGGGGGGAGAGCTCCGCCGGGGCGCGGGACGGCCGCCGGGACCCGCCACCCCCGGGCTCTACCTTTCTTCTTCATCATTTCAGCAGGGCCCTGCTCGAAGATGGAGTGGGACTGGATGACCTCCGGCCTGCCCCTGCCTCGGCCGTGCCCGTCGCGCTGCCTGTCCCGCTCCCGCTCCTTCTTCTCCTTCTTGACGGAGACATCCTCCCGGGGCCTGCGGAGAGACGGCGACGGAGCCCGGCAGCCCCGAGCGCCCGTTCGGCCAGCCCCCGCCCTCCCCGACCCCAAACGCCCGCGTCGAACCTCGGCACCGCCACATCCCCTCCCGACGCGCCTCCGGAGACCCCCGGCACGGCACACGCCGCGGGGGCACGGCGCCCAGGCTGCCCGCTCCGGCCCCGTCGCAGCCCCCCGGCAGCGGGTTTCTCTCTCGAGGCACCCTTGCGCGCCGAGACCCCTCGGAGCAGGTCCCCAGCGGCCCGTGGTCAAAGCCGGCTGCCTTAACGCAACGCCGCCGCGCAGGGATCGCTCACGAGGCCACTTACTCTTCCTTGATCTTCCTGCTAATTATGTTGGGGGTGAAGGTTTTCTGCAAGCGAGAGCAGAGGGACAAGTCACTGCACGAGCAGGGAGCAAAGATAAGCAACAGAAACCAAGCAGGCAGCGCTGCACGACGCGGTCCGTGGCCGGGCGAGCGCGGTGGCGCCGGGCGAGGGGGGCTGCCGCCGTGCCCCTGCGCAGGGGGCGGTGGCCCCAAACCGCCGCGGGGCCTGGCAGCAAGCCCGCCCCGGGGCGGCTGCACGTACGCGTGCACCCTGCGGCTGCGGCGTGCCCGGGCGCAGGACGCCGGTGCAGAACCAGTCCGGCCGCATTGCCGCCCGTGACAGCGCAGGTGTTGGCGCACGTGCCTCGGTGCGACCCATGGAGCCGCGCCAGGGACGCCCTCGCCGCGGCACGGCCCAGCCTCCGAGGGCGGACCGGGGGCCCCGCACCCCAAACGCGGGGTCTGTGGCACCGGGGTCCCTCCTTGCACCCCGGGGGCCTGGGGAGCGCAGCAGGTGCATGCACCGTGCAGCTGCATGCACCGTGCGGCTGCAGCACGTGCCCTGGGGCCCTCCAAGCGTGCACCCCCAAAACGGGGCCGTGCAATCGGGCAGGGCATTGCAAAGCCCCCAGGGGCACCTCCGAGGGTGCAGGTTTTTGGGCACAGGCTCTGCACCCCCCCCAGGGCTGGTTCCCTGCCAGGGCACTTACCTTCTTCACGCCTCCCAGGGTGAGGTCTCGGGAGCGGATGGAGGGCAGGCGCCCGGGGCTGAGGGGGGCCGGCGGGCGCCTCCCGAGCAGCCCCCGCGCCCCGGGC
>NW_020450827.1:498632-500203 GCF_003343035.1 Apteryx rowi | reverse complement strand
CCCGGGCACGGCCGGCGCGCGGCCCCTACTGCGCGTGCGTGCCGCGCGGCTCAGGCTTTCCGGAAGGACGCCGCTGCCGCCATGTTTGTTCCGGGCGCACCGAAGCAGCGCTTGGGCGGGGCCGCCATCTTTTAGCAGGGCAGTGCCCGACCCATGCATAAGGCGGCGGCGCCATCTTTGTGCCTGGCAGTGCCCGGCCCGTGGGACGGGGAGCACTGGGGCAGTGCGGGGKCAGCCACCCACCAGTGCTCCCCGTGCCCCCCCGGAGCAGCAGGGCGCCCGGCGTCCTGCCACCCCCCACCAGCTGTGGGCCCGTGCCCAGAGCAGGAAGCTGCTCCGATTCCCAGTTGCATGTTGAGGGGATGTGAGTTGGTGTGTGCATGCACACACACATGTGTGTGCATGCACATGCGTGTGTGCGCATGCACATGTGTGCATGCACATGCATGTGTGTGCATACACGTGTATATGTGTGCACATGCATGTGTGTACATGTGCATGCACACGTGTGCACGCACACGAGCGGTGGGGTCGGGTGGGAGGCAGCGGGCTCTGCCACCCACCTCCCCGTGGGCCCAGGAGCCAGGCCTGCCTCCCCCGGGGCGCTGGGCACCCAGCGCGTCCCTTCTCCCCGCCCCGTGTGCACCCACAGCCGCCTCCGCGGCCTCGCCTCCTGCTCCCACGGCTGTCCCCGCTCCGCTTGCAGGCAGGCGACGTGTTTGCTCATCACCTGATGCTTTGCAGCCTGACACCCGATTGGCAGAGCAGGGTTTTCCCCCCTCTCCTCCATGCTGCTTTGGGTTTCTTTCCCTCCTCTTTAGGGTGTTTGCTATTTCCGAGCTGGCTGGGAGGATCTGAGCAGCAGCAGTTGCAGCAGCAGCCGGAGGCAGGAGGACGAGCATCCGCCGGGAATCGCACGAGCCGCCGCGGTCCGTCGCAGCCTCCGTGGCCAAGCTCGGCCCCGGCGGCGCAGCCTGCCCTGCCGTGCCCCGCCGGCTCCCTCCGCCGCCCCGGCAGCCCTCCTGCGCAGCCAGGTAAGGCCGCTCGCCCGCTGCCCCGCGCTGCAGCCCCGCGCTGCAGCCCGGCCCCGCGCAACCCGCTGGGCTTCCCCTGCTGCACCTGCCTCCCACTCCCTCCTGGGAGAGCGGCTTCGGCTCAGCCCGCGGACACGGGCGCTCGGTGACACCGGGGAGGACGGCGCATGGGAAACTCGATCCGGCTTCGAAACCGGTGCGGGCGAAGCGCCGCGGCAGGAGGGGGGGCGACGAGGCTGGGCAGGCGCCTTTGCAAGCCCCCGGGCACCGGCGAAGGCGGCTGCCGCCCGCCGGCTGCGCTCGGCCGTCCCCGAGGGAATGACCTTCCCGGCGGCACGCAGGCGGCGCCGGCAGGGCTGGGGGCCCCTGCAACGCCCGCAGCACCGGGGCTCCGCGAGGCTGCAGGGGCTCGCGTGCGCCCGAGCCAGCGAGCGCGGAGGCGAYGCTGCGTCTGGCACGGGCACGCGTGCACGCGCGTGTTTGCACACGGGAGCGCGTGTGAGCCGGCGTGGGGGCCCGTGGCAGCGCGGCAGACGC
>NW_020450827.1:493683-497167 GCF_003343035.1 Apteryx rowi | reverse complement strand
CCCGTGCCCGCAGGAGCCCCGCGCCCCCGGCCATGGACCTGCTCTCCACCCCCAAAAACATCGAGATCAACAACATCACCTGCGACTCCTTCCGCATCTCCTGGGCCATGGACAAGGGCGACCTGGAGAGGGTCACCCACTACTTCATCGACCTCAACAAGAAGGAGAACAAGAACTCCAACAAGTTCAAGCACCGGGTGAGCTGGGGGACCCCGCCGGCACGCGCGCGCGCGAGAGAGAGAGAGGGAGGTTTGGGGAAAACTGCAAGAGCCCGGTGCAAATCCCGCCGGCGCCGGGCCGAATCGGAGCGGGAGGGCTCGGCCAGGAGCGCGGGGCCGGAGCCGGAGCCGGGGACCCCCGCGGCGGGGGCGGCCCGGCCCCTCCGAACCGGCACAGGGGAGCCGGAGCGAACCGCTTGCGCTTCTCTCCCTCTGGAATGGAGTCACTAATTCGGGACTCTCTTAGCAGCATGGTTGCCACGGTGATGCTAGTTAATGTTTAACATCATTTTTTTTTCTTCCTCCCCAATAATAAGTGTTTTTTTTTCCTCCCCGTGTCTCCCGACTCCGGCATTCGCTGTTGCCACAGAAACGGCTCTGCACTGCGGAGCTGCTCCGTGGCCTCTCGACAGGGCCGTTTGCTCCGTCCGTCCGGTGCCCGGGAGCGGGATGGGGGCTCGCGGGAGCCCTTCGTCCCGGCCGGGCAGCGGCTTCGGGGCGGAGGCGCTCGGGGCCGGCCGCGTGCAGACTGCGGTGACAGGTACCGGGGCTGCCGCAACGCGCCCTCGCCGGCGCCCATGCCGCCAAACGCCGCCGTGCCCCGTGCGAGCGGAGCGCTGGCTAGCGAGGCGTCCCGCCCGCGCTCCGAGATCGCCCGGCTGGGAAGCGCTGTGCCCCATCCCCGCAACRGGGGTGGCAGATAACCACGGCGTTCTGCAGCGATAAATACCCGGCGCCGGCCCCTCGGCGCGACGCCCCCCGCGCGCGCGGGGAGCGATGCTGCACGAAGGGAGGCGCCGGGCCGGCACGGAGGCTGCTCCGCGCGGCATCCGCCCCGCGCGCCCTGACTCTCTCCCCCCCCCTTTCCTCTTTCCCCGAACAGGACGTGCCCACCAAGCTGGTGGCCAAGGCGGTGCCGCTGCCCATGACGGTGCGGGGCCACTGGTTCCTGAGCCCGCGCACCGAGTACAGCGTGGCGGTGCAGACGGCCGTGAAGCAGAGCGACGGCGAGTACCTGGTGTCCGGCTGGAGCGAGACGGTGGAGTTCTGCACCGGGGGTGAGCGCCGCGAGGACGGCACGCGCGCGCCGGGCACGTGCCGGGGGCGCAGGGGAGGCAAGGCAGGGCAGGGAGCCGCTGGCGGCGGTGGGGAAGCAGAGCCGAGACCGCCGGGGACGGGGGCAGCGGGAGGACGGGGGCGAAGCCGAGAGCTGGCGCAACCTGGTCCGGTTGCGGCGGCAGCTGGCGAGTGGGAGGCGAAAGGTGTGGGAACCGGGAGCACCGGCGGGGGAGCGGGCTGCCGGCAGGCGGGGAAGGGCCCGGCTGCAAAGGCGACCGAGGGGAGGGACGGCGTGGGAGGCAGCTGGCTGCAGCCCGGCACGGAGGAGGCATCCGGAGGGGGGCTCGGGAACGGCCTGACGCCCCCCCCGTCCCGCGGCTCCCCAGACTACGCCAAGGAGCACCTGGCCCAGCTGCAGGAGAAGGCCGAGCTCATCGCCGGCCGCATGCTGCGCTTCTCCGTCTTCTACCGTAACCAGCACAAGGAGTATTTCCAGCACGTCAGGTACCCCCCTCCCCGCTCCGCTCCGCCCGGCCCCCCGCGGCTGCGTCCGGCACGGGGTCCCGACCCCGGCCCCCCCGCCGACGCCGCCTTTCTCCTCCCCGCGCGCAGGATGCACTGCGGGAACGTGATGAAGCCGTCCCTGAAGGACAACAGCGGCAGCCACGGCTCGCCCACCAGCGGCATGCTGCACGGCATCTTCTTCAGCTGCAACACCGAGTTCAACACCGGGCAGCCCCCGCAGGACTCGCCCTACGGCCGCTACCGCTTCCAGATCCCGGCCCAGCGCCTCTTCAACCCCAACACCAACCTCTACTTCGCGGACTTCTACTGCATGTACACCGCCTACCACTACGTCGTCCTGGTCCTGGCGCCCAAGGGCTCCTCGGGAGACCACTTCTGCCGGGAGCGCCTGCCCCAGCTGGACATTTCCTGCAACAAGTTCCTGACGTGCTGCGTGGAGGACGGGGAGCTGGTGTACCGCCATGCCCAGGACAGCATCCTGGAGGTCATATACACCGAGCCCGTGGACCTCAGCCTCGGCGTGCTGGGCGAGATCAGCGGCCACCAGCTCATGAGCCTCTCCACCGCCAACGCCAAAAAGGACCCGAGCTGCAAGACGTGCAACATCAGCGTGGGCCGCTAGGCGCCCGGCGCGGGCAGGGCTGGGGGGGCACCGGGGGGGGGGGAAGAGGGAGGGAGGGAGGCCCCCGCCGCGGGTGCTTTTGCGACGGACGCAGCCAGGCGGAGGACGGAGCCGGACGGGCGCGGGGGGCCCGTCGAGTGTAAATAGCGGCGCTGCCTGGATCCCTGCCTGCTCGGAGAAGGACCCTGCGGGATGCTCGGAGCAGGGACCTAAGCCAGCAGCGCTCTGGGCCCCGGGAGAGGAAGCCCTCGCCTCCTGGACTGGCTGACCAGCATCTTCCTCATTCCTGCCCCGCATCGGCGCCAGCCCCTGGGGACACCGGGGCCCCTTCGCCGCGCGACCGCTGCAGCGACGGAGCCCCTTCCCCTCCGCTCTCCGGCGCCCCTTGCATCTGCCCTTGCCTCGCTCCAGGGCTTGCCAGCCTCCGGCCTTCCCACGCGCCCAGCCGAAAAGCTCAGCTCCTGGGGAAACCCGACCCGGCCCCCGAACTGCATCTGTCGCCAGCCCCTGCTCTTGTCCCCGCTCCTCTCTGCGTGACCGGCCGCCTCGTCCCCAGGCTGCATGATGCTCCCGGGGAGGATGGCGGATGCGGCGGAGGGGCTGCAAGCGCCCCCGGACTTCCTCCGGGCCCGAACAAAAGCACAAGGGACTCCGGCCCCCGGCTGTCACCCGCCGTCCCCCCCTGCCGCCGGGCACGGCTGGCACGTGGCCACGGCGGGACTCGAACCCCCGGACTTGGACGCAGCCTGGCCACGCTGCTTGGAGCGAGCAGGTGGAGGAGCCCGGCGCCCCGGCGCCTCTGTCTCCCAGAGGATATTCCCGCTGCCTTCGCCCGGAGGAGCAGGAGCGTGCATGTGTGCCGGGTGGTGGCTAAATCCGCTCGGGAAGGGGGAGTGCAGGCAGGGCCGCTCCGAGCCCTGCCGCCGCCGGCGTTGCTTTCGGGCTGCAGTCGTGGTAGCCTCGTCCGTAGTGGTGTGTGGGATGCGCCGGCATCCAGATGTGTCGTGCAGCCAGCTGTGCCGTGTTCGCTGTGTGCTCTAGCCGTCGTTGTGCCGCAGCG
>NW_020450827.1:488593-493358 GCF_003343035.1 Apteryx rowi | reverse complement strand
ATGCACGCTGTAACGGTAGAACAGAGCCACCCCGTCCCCGAGCCACCCTGTGCTGTGCTGGCGGTGTATCAATAAACTGTGTGCAGTCGCCGCGGGCCATGTCGCGCTGTCTTTGCCCCCAGGGCCCCTGCTCCGGCTCGGGGAGGACGGGGCGGGTGCAGACGGTGGGGCTGGGGCGGCGCGGAGGGACGCGCGGGGAGCATCGGCGCCGGCACCCGGCTGCCCTCGCCCAGCCCTCACCGGGGGGGCTGCGAACTCCCCAGGCGGGGAGCCCTCAGGGGCATTGCTCTCCCCCCGGGTGGGCAACTCCAGGGTGTCCCTGCCACCCGAAAACCTCCCCAGCCCCATCCCTGACGGCACTCTCCATGCTGAGCCTGTTGCATGCTGGCGATTTCGGAGAGGCTTTGAAGAGCAGCCCCCCCCCCCCCCGAGGTGCGGGACCCCAAGCGCTGCCAGCCCAGCTCCACAAGCCAAGCGGCCATCCGCCCTCCTTCCTCCCGGCGAACCGCGGGGCGCAGGCTCCCTTTGCAAGTCAGGCGAGCACAGAGAGGAGCTGCTATGCGAGAGCCCTCGCGCTGTCGTTATTCCATTATCCCACTAGGAATACTAGCAGGAAACACAAGAAAAAGGAGAGGAAACTTGGTGCCTGCTCTCCCCCTGCCAGGGAACATGCACAGGCCACCGGGTGCAGAGTCCCCCGCCGGCAGCTTGCACTGCCTCCCGTGCGGAAATGCACGCCGCCAGCTTCACCGGGGGCTGGAGACACGAGGCGAAGCGGCGCAGGGGCGAGCACCTCTCTGCGGCACTTACCTGCGATGCCCAGCATCTCCCCAGTGCCCGGCGGGCCGAGCTCCTTAACCAAAGGTTATTGCATGCAACAGGGCCGGGGGCAACCGGGGCTGCGCAGGAGCAGCCAGCTCGCTGCAGGGCAGAGCCCAGCACCCAACGAGCGACCCACAGCCGAGCAATGCTGCCTGCCTCCAGGAGAGGGTGCACAGCCACCCCCTCCTTATGGCCTGATGAGCATTGCAATCAGCTGATTGCTCTGCTCCTTCAGCTGCTCCTCAGCGTTGACTGACAGGCGTCGGAGGAGGCAGGCGGCTCTGGTGTGGGCATCCTCCCGGCACGCATCCCGGCTGCATCCCCCAGGGCTGCCCGGGGCCCTGGAACGCAGGGTGAAACCCGGCTGGGGGCTGGTGGGCCGCGGGCGAGGAGCCTGCCAGCACCGCCGCACGCCAGGCGCTTGCACCGACCCGCAGGCGTGCAAAACGGAGCAGCGCCTTCGCGGCTCCCGGCTCTGGCAGATGGTCCACGCCGGGCCGCCCACGCATGCCAGGGCTGACGACACACTCGAGCCAGCGCAGGGTCTGGCCGCCACGGCTAGGCTTTGATTGCATTTTCCAAATAGGTTTCGAGGGACAGCAGCCAGCTCTGGAGGCTGTCCCACCACCCGGCGCTCCCCGCCTCGCTCTTGCCCTGCTTCCCTTCTCCCTCGGCGCCGGCTCCCTGCTGGCACGCAATGCCCTTGGGGAGCCACCGGCCGCAGCTCGCTGTCCCCTTCTGCCYGGCCCCGGGCTGCTCCCCGCCGAGCCCCTTCCGTCCGCCGGATGCCTCCGTCACGTCCCCATCTGCCGCCGGCGCCGCGGGGCTCGGGCAGGAYGCCCGCGCGGCCCCCTCCACCCCGGCCAGGCACAGCGTCACCGGCACCTCCAGGAGCAGGGTGGCAGGGATGGCTCGCGGCCATGCCTCGCGCCGCGCTCCCTTCCTCTTCCTCCCACGCCGTCCCGGCCGGCTCGTCCTTCTGCTAGGAAAAGCGCCTCTGCGCCGGCGAGGAGCCCCGCGCTTTCCTCCCCTGCAGGCTTTGCAGGGAAGCGTGGGCTCGCTCCCGCTCCCGCTGCCGGACTCGCTGCTGGAATAACCTCGGAGGCGCACGTGGCGGAGCGGCACGCCGCAGTCGCCCCCGGTGCTGCCCTCGGCTTTGCCGCGGGACGTCTGTGGGGTGCCCGCGTCCCCGGGCTGCCGGGCTCTGCCCCGGGGCCGGGCAGCGGGGCGCGGGGCCGGGCGGGCGGCCGCGCGGGGGCTCTGCCGGATGCACCGGGCCATGGAGAAGGTGACGCTGATCTTCCCGGGGAGCTGCCTCGGGGGGGGCGGCGCGTCCTGCCATCGCTTCTCGGCCGGGCTCATGCCGCCCGCCGCGCCCCTGCCGGCCCCATCTCCCCGCCGGCGGCCCTGTGACGTCACCGCCTGCGGGGATGATGTCATAAGTTTCCTTGCGCCTTTTCCCCCCGGGAGCAGCGTTTTGGCCGGCAGCGCAGCGAGCCCTGCTCAGCGCCGTTCCCCCCCCCGGGGCTCAAGGGCAAAGCGACCCCGAGCAAAGAGGCTTCTCCGTCCAAGTACAAGAGTATTTATTACACCGTTACAAGAGAGAGACAGCACCTTGTGTGGGGGGGCTCTTCCCGGGGACTGGCTTGTACATTCAGAGAGCTGTGACCGGCTCGGCCGAGCCGAGGAAGGAGAGCRGGGCCCGGCCGCGGCRGGCGYCCCCGCGGGCATGCCCCCTCGCCCGCCCCGCTCCCAACCGCGTGCCCGCCGGCGCCCGAGCCCCGGGGCCCCGTGCGAGCGTGTCTGAGTGCTGAGGTTGGCTGTGTGCTCCTCCGTGCAGTCCGTGCGGGGGAGCGCTCCCCCCTTCCTCCCGGCCCTCCTCCTCCTCCTCCTCCTCCTCCTCTTCCCCCCGCCGCTGCTGCTGCTGCTGCTGCTGCTGCCCGGCCGCCGCGCGGGGCCAGCCGGGCCGGGGCCCGCGGGCCGTCATTTCCTCGTGTGCAGCGTGTCCTGGAACTTGGTGCTGGTGTAGCGAAGGTGGAAACCCTTCTTGTTGATGGTGTCGTCCGAGTGGAAGCGGATCATCACCGAATCGCCGGCCGAGTAGACTTCCTCCGGCGGCTGGCAAGGGAGAGAAGCGGTCAGGGCCGTGGGCTCGGCCCCGGCGGGACCCCGGCCCCCTCCCAGGGATGCTCGAGCGTCGGGGCCCTGCTTGCTCCGTTGCCCTGCTGGGATTTGCTACCGGGAAGGTGCAAAAGGTGCAAAATCACTGCAATACTTGCAACGCCGCCTGCAAGCTGGCGCTGCCTGGGGGGATTGCACCCTTGCTTAGAGCCCCAGATACCCCGGGGCACGCTCCCGGGTGCAGGGCTGAGCTGGCCGGGCTAACCGGGGGCTGCGGCCTCTCTGCATCGCTCACCCCAGACCCGCAGTATCGGCCGAGGCGGGGGGCCGTGCCGTCGTAGCCGTCGAAGAGCTCCATGTAGTCGTAGCCACAGTCGGCCTCCTCCTCGATCTCAAAGGTCTGGAAGATGAGCTCCACGCCGTAGCCCTCCTCAGCCATGATCACCCACTCGCAGTCCGTGCCGCCCGGGTAGTTGTTGTCCCCGAACTGCGCGTGCGAATACAAGTCCTTGGTCTGCACCTCGGCGCGCATCTGGCCCCCGCACACTTGGGGAGAACCCAACAGCGGGGCGGTTAGGAGGCACGGCGCCGGCGGGCTCAGTGCCCCGTGCCCGGCGCTGGGTCCGCTGCGGCTGTCCGTGCCCGGCGCCTTTCCGTGCCCCCCGCCCGGACGTTGCCCGAACCCCCCTGGGCTGGGAGCCGGCGGGTACCTGTGGAGTGCGTGGCCTCGAAGCCCTTCTTCTGCACCGAGTTGTCCGAGACGAACTTGAGGAACATCTTGTTGCCGGAGGAGACGAGCGGCTCGGGCTCCTTGGCGCCGCAGAACCGGCCCAGCACGGGCGCTTTGGCGTCGCGCCCGTCGTAAACCTCCAGGTGGTCGTAGGTGCACTCCTGCTGCGCCTCGATGTCCAGCTCCGCGAAGGTCTGCGGCGGGGAGAGCAGCCGGCGGCGCTCAGCGGGGCCGGCGCGGCCAGCCCCGGCGCGGCCCCTCTACACCGCCCCCCGCTCTACGTTACCAGCTTGACGCGGTGGCCCGCGGTGGTGGCGATGGCCCACGTGCACTCCTTCTTGCTGGGGTACTTATCGGGCCAGTTGGGGCTGGTGATGGTCCCCGAGATGGACGTCACCTTGTGGTCGCAGCCGGCTGCGGGCAGAGTGGGGGTGAGGGCTGGGCCCCCGGCGGCGCCGGCGCGGCGCGGGGGGCTCCGACCCACCTTCCTTGCAGTCGTGCTTGTTGTCGTGCAGCACGAAGCCGCTGCGGCACTGGCACTCGTAGCTGCCGAAGGAGTTGAGGCACTCGTGCTGGCAGCCGCCGTTGTTCTTGGAGCACTCGTCCTTGTCTAGGAGAGAAGGGACGGGGCGCGGGTGAGCGGGGCGGCGCGGCCGGGCAAGCAGAAGCCCCGGTGCCGCGTCCGGGTGCCCGCGCACGGCTCCGGCTCGATGCATGGGTGCGAGCTGGCCCCTGCCTCCTCCGAGCCCAGATGCGCATCCGAGCGCAGCGACCAGCCAAGCAAGCGCCTGCGGCCAGCAGCAAGCAGCTGCGCGTCCCCGTGCCGCGGCGGCAGCTCCGGCGGCCGGCGGGAGAGGGGCGGCCCTCGCCCGGGCTCAGCGCGCACGGGGCCACAACCATTACCTGCTTACGGGACAGACGGGTAGGCAGAAAAACACACAGTGACAACCAAAGATGCACAAGAAAGACCAGGACGCGGGAGTCCCTCTTTACTCATCGACAGGAAATGTCACAGACACGATAAAAATCGGAAACAAGGTCAACTGGTCAATGACAAACCGGAAGAGTCTAAAAACGATGGGAAAGGGGGCG
>NW_020450827.1:466784-488033 GCF_003343035.1 Apteryx rowi | reverse complement strand
CGGGGGAGCAGGCAGGCGAGGGCCGGCGCGCCGCCGCCGAGCGTGGCAGAGGCGCAGCGCTGGGGAGCTGCCGCGAGCCCCTGCGGCACAGCTCTGCGGAGAGGAGGAGGAGGAGGAGGAGGAGGAGGAGGAAGGCGCAGGCAGCTCGGGGAGGTTCAAGCCGTGCCGGCGGCTCGCAGCTGCCCTGCCGGCGGTGCGAGCGGGCTGCGGCTGGCTTTGCCCAGCCCGGCTGCAGCCTGCGGTGGGCGAACCGCTGGGGGACTGATGCTGCAGGGCGTCGGGGGCAGCCGGGTCGGAGGCGGCGAGGGGAGGCCGTTGGAGCGGGCTCTGGGCTCGCCTCGAGCAAGGAGGCCGCCTGGGTCGCCCTTACTTACCTCCGAGGTGCCACAACCTGCCTGAGGTCTCTACCGCCGTGCCAGGGCCACGCACCATCCTCTCCTGGTGCGGGAGCGCATAGGGACGCGGGCTGGGGTGCGCCCGGGAGCCTCCGCTCCGGGACGGGCGCGACGCTCCGAGGCCCCGGCCGGGCAGGGAGCGGGGAAGGGCTGCCGCAGGGACGCCTGCTCCGGCTGTCTCGCCAGGCTCCGGGACCCACTGCCCGTCCTCGCCCGCCCGCCGGGAGCGCTTTGCGCCTCCTCTCCGTCCTGGCCGGGGCAGTGAAGCCAGCGGGAAGCTCGTGCCAGCGCCCGGAGCAGCCCCCGGCCCCTCTCCCTGCCAAGCTCGCTGCCCCCGTGCCCAGCGCCCTGCGGTGCCAAGCGGCAAGGAAAGGGCGAGGAGCAAGGAAGGGGCGATGCCGAGGGAGCACCAGCGAGCGACTCCGTCCCGGAGCCGGCAGCGAGAGGCGGGAGCGGGCTCCTGCCCCAGCCTGGCCCGAGGCGCCGGGGGAGACGTGCCGGTGCCCAAGCCCCTGCTCTTAACGCGCCTCTTTCTTAACCCGAGGCTGTAACCTGATGTCTCCTAGGTCTGACTGAGGACGCGAGGCGGAAAGGCCTGTTTTGGGATGGGAAGGGGCTTCTCGCGGGCCGGGCGGGATGAGAGCGGCTCCAGCAAAGGGGGAGCGTGTGCGGCATTGCCCTGCGGGAAGGGCCGAGGGAGCCTGGGCGGGCGAGACAAGAGCGAGAGAGTTGGCAGAGGAAAGAAGCCCACGGGCATGGTGTCTTTAGCAATCCTTTATTCTATCAGCTCGTTTATCGGACGGAACCGTGGCGTGCGCTTACAGTTATCCCAGCGGACAAACTAGGGAGCTGCTGTGGGCGCTGCGTGACGGACGGGGCCCCCGGCGCGCTCCCGCACCCACGTCCGCATGGCGCGCCGCCGCGCCGCGACCTAGCTGCCTCCCTAAAAACCCGCCGAAACGCGTCCGCCTCCGGGGCGCCGCGCGGCCGCGGTGACAACCTGGTGCCCGCCGGGCACATCGCGCAAAACGTACAGCCGGGAAGCAACGCTCCGGGGCCCGACGGGGAGAACGGGGCAACGTACCTGGGTGCGGGCACCGTGGCAGGCTCCCGGGCGAACGCTTCCTTACGCGCTAGCTGAGCGCCTCCGGGCTTGCAAAGGAGCAAGCCGGTTCCCGCTACTCTGCCGGGCGCCCTGTCTGCGGCTGCCTCGTGCCGCTCTCCTTCGCGCCTCCGAGGAGGAGGGCGATCCCATCTTCGCTTCGGGATCAGCGCCCGAGCAGCGGGGCTGCGCGGTTTCCCGCGGCGCCCAGAGGCCACCGGGATCCGATCGCCGTCTGAATCCGAAGCACTCGGGGCGAAAGGGGCGGCGGGGGATGAGAGCCCGGCGGCGGCACAGAGACCCTCGGCGGCTAAAAAGGAGCCGCCCGGGAGATGCTCGGCCCAGGGCTGGCCGGGAAGCGCTAGCCAGGACCGGCGCCCCGGGGGACGGGGAGCCCCTGCTCCGGCCGAGTCCTCCAGCGCGGTGCTGCCGATGGGAAAGCCCGGAGACCTGCGCGGAGAGAGGCAGAGGAGAGCGTTTGGCGGCCTCGGGAGCATCCCCGGGCCGGGAGTCCCACGTGCCCACGGAGACCGGCGAGGGGGGCCTGGGAAGCGCCGCGCATCCTGGCGGGAGACGGAGGAGAGCACAGGCGAGGGAGGCACCGAGAGCGACCCGAGCAGCCACGGGGACGCGGCGGCGGGGGCCTCCGGCACCGGGGCTCGCGGGAAGGGGCCGGCGCTGGCCCCGGGGCACCGAGAGAGGAGACTCACCCGGACGCCCCGTGGTCCCGCTGCCGCTCAGCCGCCGGGCTTTCCCGAGGTCTCTCTTTGCTGGAGGGTGGTGACTCCTGATGGCTGGGCCAGGCCAGGCTACTTTACTTGCCTTGGTTTTAATTAAAAAATAAAGCAAAGATACTATACCCCCGGCCCGGCAGCGGGCTGCCCTCGGGTCTCTGCTGCGCCAGCCGGCTGCAGGGGCTGCGTCGGGGAACGGCCGGCCAGTGCGTGGGGCCGGAGGAGACCCCGAGGGCTCGTTGGGATGCTGGCTCTGGTGGCCCTCCGCAGCCACAGCCGAGTGTCCGTGCTGCCTTAAAAAGGCCTCGATGGGGGGAAAAAAAAACCCCCACGGGAGACGCAAGGTGCTCCGTCCTCCCGGGCCCCGATCCGGGGCGCTCTGGAGCGTGCGGTTCAATCCAGCCCTGTGCAGGCGGTGCTGTTCATAGCTCGAAGCTGGGCTGACGTCCAGGGGGTCGGGGCTGTGCCGAGGAGAGACCCTCTCTTGCACGAGGGTCTCGCGCCAGCCCCGGCCGGGAGAGGCGCACGCCGCGGGCTGCAGCCGCCCGGCGCCGCGTGGGGCTGGCCCCGCGTCGAGCTTTGCCATCACCCGCGGTGAGTTTTGCTTCGTGTCCCCGTCCCTCCCTCCCCAAAGACCAGGCAGAAGGTGACACCATCTCCTGGCGGGGCGGCCCGGGAGAGGAGAGAGGAACACAGAACAGACAGGAATAAGCAGGTAATGGTTTTCGGGAGCACCGACTGCTCTCTGCAGACCTGAGACGTCGTTGCAGCTGGATGCGCCCTCGTGCTGCCTCCCCCGGGGCTTGGCCGCCCTGCTCCGGCCCCGGCCGGGATGCCGAGCGCCCCAGAGCCCCTGCGCCGCGGCCAGAGCCGGGGAGAGGAGCGCATGGTGCTCGCTCCGGACGCGGCCCATCCCGGCGAGCGGAGGCGGAGCGGCCGTGCGGGCAAGCGGCGYGGACCGCCGTCCCCCGTGCAGCGTAGCGGGGTCGTGCAGCGCAGCCAGCAGCGCAGCGAGGCAGGCAACGCGCCGCGGGCAGGCACGGCGGGGACCCGGCGGCGGCACGGGGCAGCGGGGACGGGGAGGCCCTCGTGCTCCTCGCGGCGAGTGCAGTGCCCGGTCTGGGGCAGGGTTTTGGGGGCGGGAGAGCTGATGCCCGGAGCCGCCTCTGGCTCCTCCGGGGCCGAGCCTGTCCCTGTCCCCAGCGCTTGGCCAGCCCTGCTGCAAAATGAGGTTTTCCTCATTGTGAACCCGGCTGCTGCCCGTGCAATGAACTCCTGGTTCCCACAGCCCTGGGGTGGCTGTTTGGGAACCTCATGGGAGCATCTCAGCATCCAAAGTGGGAGCCAATTGCCCCCGGAAAGGGGAAAAGCCTGGAGAGGCGGCAAAAAGCAGCAGGAGCCAGGCTGTCACCTCTGTGCAACCTGGGGCTGGTCCAGCCGCTTGCAGACCGGGGACTGCACCCCCGGGCGCGGGCAGGCGTTAGCGATGGGTCGGGGATGCGGGCAGGGACAGCCGGGCCGCGCGGCTCTACCTGAGAAGAAATGGGCTTTGAAGCCCTTCTTGGAGACGGTGTTGTCGGACTTGAACTCGATGCGCATGTTGTTGTACTGCGAGGTGATGACGTCGGGCTTCTCGGCGCCGCAGAACTTGCCGTGCAGCTTGGAGTCGGCGGTCAGCCCGCTGCGCACCTCCACGAAGTCGTACTTGCACACCTGCGGGGCGAGGGCGCGGGGAGACGGGGCAGGGCTGGGGCCGCCGCGGTGCCTGCCGGGGCGCCCGCGAGCCACCCGCCGCCTCGCCGCCTCGCCGCGGCCCCCGGCCCCTCGGCCGAGAGCGGGGAGCCCCCGGGGCCACTCACGTCGTTGCCCTCGGTCTCGAAGAAGTCGAACTGCAGGGAGATGCGGTACTGCGTGGGGGCCACCAGCTGCCAGATGCAGTTCTTGTTGGGGGGGTACTCCTTGGGCCACCCGGGGCTGGTGATGGAGCCGTTGAGCTTGGTGAGGAAACCTCCGCAGGCGGCTGCGGGCCGGGGGTGGAGGGGGGCACAGAGCGGCGTCAGCAGCCTTCCCGGGACCCGGCCCCTTTGTGGAGGGCAGCGCCCGGCGCCCGCGGGAGCATCCGCTCCGGGACTCACCCTCGCAGCGGCGCTTGTCGGAGGCCAGCTCGTAGCCCGGGTCGCAGGCGCACTTGTAGCTGCCCAAGGTGTTCACGCAGCGCTGCTCGCAGCCGCCGTTGTTGGGCCGCGAGCACTCGTCCACCTCTGGGAGCGGGCAGGGAGAGCGCGGCGCGGCTCAGCGCGGCACCGGGAGCCCCGGGCCGGCCGCCGCATCCCTCGCTGCAGGACCCCGCTGCAGCGGGGCGAGGAGAAAACCCCCCGGGGCGCCCCGCCGCCCCCGCGAGGGACGATGCCCCGTACCTTTGAAGAAGTTGACGGCGAAGCCGGCTTTGTTGATGGAGCCGTCGGAGACGAACTTCATCCAGAGCTTGTTGGAGGTGCTCTTGATGTCGTCCGGCTTGTCGTAGCCGCAGTAGCGCCCGATGAGGCTGCTCGACTCGCTGCTGCCGTCCCGGATCTCCAGGTAGTCGTAGGCGCAGCTGTCGTGGCGCTCGATCTGCGCGGGCGGCGGGGCGTCAGCGGGGTGCTGCAGCCCCGCGCCGTGTCCCACGGCCTCCCTGCTTCCCCTGCACAGCCGCTCCTCCGTCCCAGCCCTGGAGTCCCGCGGCGACCCGTGAAGGGGCTACGTTTGGTGCCGCAGTCCCACGGGGGAAACTGAGGCACGGCGGCAGGCTCTGCGGCTGAGCGGCGCAGCTGGGCGGAAGCAGCCCGCGGCCGTTCAAAGGCGGCCGCTGCCAGGCACGAAATCCCGCACTCTCACTTTTAGGAAATTTTCACTTTCTTACCCCAGGGGGGCTGGACAGGGATGGGGACGGGGAAGGGGACGGGGAGCTTCCTGCCAAAGCAGAGCTGCAGCCTGCCCAGCTCCAGCTGGGAGCGCTCCAAACTCTCCCCCGCTCCGGCACTGCTAGCCCGGGAGCAGCCGCCGGCCCCCAGCCCATGACTCAGTTTCCTCGCCCCGGGCATCTCCGTGGCTTTGCTGACAAAGCCTGGAGGCATCCGGCATCCCGCGGGACCGTGCTCCGGCTGCACCGTTGTGCAAGAGGGGACGATGGCGAAAGAGGCGAGAGGCGCGCGGGAGGAGGAGCCCAGCGCGCCGCGGGGCCGCCCCGGGCGCACGCACCTCGAAGGACTGGAAGGTCAGGCCCACGTGGAAGCCCTCGGAGACGGTGATCTTCCAGACGCACACTTTGCTGGGCCGGTAATCGTCGGGGTAGTTGGGGGACTGGATGTGCCCGTTGTCCTTCTTCACTTCCCCGCCGCAGATGGCTGGACGGGAGGCGATGCCGGAGCAGCCTGAGCGGCGCCGCGTGGCTGCCCGAAGGAGCCGGGCGCTCCGCGGCGTCCCCAGCGCCCAGGCGACCCGCGGTCCCCCCCCCGCCTGCCCGCGGTACCTTCGTAGACGGCGAAGAAGCCTTTGCCCACCCAGTTGCTGCTGCTGCGAAACTCGACCCAGAGGCGGCTGTCGGTGGAGACGATGGGCTCCGGGAGCTTGTTCCCGCAGAACCTGCCTGGGGAGCGAGGCGCGCTCGGCTGCCCGCGGGGCCGCTGCCCTCCTCGCCCGCACGCCCCGCGGAGCACGGCTCCGCCGGCCGGGCCCCCCGCGCCTCCCCACCGGGCCGCGGAGCTTCCTCGCCGGGAAGCGCTGCTCCTTGCCCCCGCTCCCCTCCTACTTTTCCGGCCGTTTCAGGGAAACCGGGTGCTTCTCGGCGGGGGAGCGCCCCGAGCACAGCGCCAGCACTGCGGGAACACTCAGTCCGAGTGCACGGGAACCAGGCACCGGGATGGGACCGAGTTACTGGCAGGGCCCTCCCCGGGGAGCCGGATACGCGCCGGCCGGCTGAATCAGCCCAGCTGGCTTCCGTCGGGGCGGTGCGGGCTAGGGAGCCGGGCGAGTCGGCGGCCGCCCCTGATTCACCGCCGTGACCTTTTTAAGGCCAATTTTTCCCCCGAGGGCTGGCGGCACGTTGCAGAGCAGCTGGGCAGGGGCTCCGGGGCGGGTACCGAGGGCCCCGGTGCACCCCGCTTCGGTGCCTCCGGCCGGGAGCGCCGCCGCAGGAAGGGCCGTGCCGGAGGGGAGGGAGGCAGGGGCAGGGCCGGGAGTCGGGGCGCAGCGTGCCGGCGGCCCTCGGCGCGGCACGGCGTGCCGGCCGGGCTAGGCGATCCCGGTTGGTTACCTCGCAGCGTGGCCTTTCTCCAGAACCCGTCTCTCACCTCCACGTAATCGTACCAGCACAGCCGGCTTCGGTAGAGGTCCAGGGTGGTGAAGTTCAGGATGATCTAGGAGGGTGGGCAAGAGTGGGGGGTTAGCCGGCCCCGGCCCGCGGCGGACCCCCCTGCCGTGCCAGCGGTCCGGACGGCACCCGGATCCGCTCCTTGACCTGCCAGGGATGGGGGCACCCACCGAGGGGTGAACGCTGGGAGCGGGGAGGGAGAAGAAGGGAAAGATGGGGGCGAAGAGGGAGAGAAAGGCCGGAAGGAGCCGGGGCGCCGGGGCGAGGTGCCGGCGGGCGGTACCTTTTCTCCGGGGGTGACGGAGATCCTCCAGACGCAGTGCATGTGGGCAGAGTATCCGTTGGGGAACTCGGGGGAGGAAAAGTTGCCCTGGCTGTCCTGGAGCGTCTCGCCACAGGCTGGGGAGAGATGGGGCAGGAGGGCGTCAAACCTCGCGCCCACCCCTGTCCTGCTCCCGCCCGAGACCCCCGGGAGCGGCCCGACACCGGCGCCGCACGGAGGACCCGGGTTTGCACCCCGAGACCTTCCCGCTTTCCCGTCAGATGCTTCCCCCCCGGCCACCCGGATCGCCGTTCTGGAGGAGTGCTCCCGTGAAAACCCACCGGTGCCACGTGGCTCCAGCAACCCCGGGGCAGCCTGGAAAAAGCCCCAAACCTCGCAATACCTCCCACGCTCCCCCCCGCCCCGGYGGCTGGCGACGCTCCCAGCCGCCGTCCCCGCTCCCGCGGCTCTGCCGTTCCCCCCGCGCCGGTGAGCCCGGCCGGCTCCGGGCAGGCTTTGCTCGGCCGTCCCTGGAGCGAGCCCAGCGCTGCCATCTGGAAGCCACATGATGCTGCCGCGGCGGCGGCGAGCGGCGCGCGGCTGCCGCTGTCCCGCRGCCAAGGCGGGCGGCCCCCCGCCTCCCTCGCCAGCGCGGGGCTGCCGGGGGGCCGCGAGATGAAAGGTGGAACGGAGAAAGACGGTGGAAAACCTGGGCTCGGTGCCGGTTTTCCCCCCCTCGGTTTACAGTGGAAACAAAGGGAAAGCGGGGCTGCAGAGGTGCTTTGCTTTTTTTTTTCCCCCCCCTTCTTTAACTGATCTCTTTTCCTGCTCGGCCGGGAGCGAGGCGCTCGCAGCCCTGATCCCCTGCGGCCCTCGGGGCGGCGAAAGCGAGCTCCCCGCTGCAAGGGCCGGGCTGCCGGGGCCGCTGACAAAGGCTTCCCTTTTCCAAGCGGCTAATTAGCAGCTGGAATTAAATGGGAGCGCACGTAGGGACAAAMTCCTTGCAGATGTTGCAGGCAAAGCCCCGGACCGCGTGCCCGGAGCTGGTGCATTGCGCYGATCTCAGTGGCGAGAGGTGCCGGGGGGAGAAACGGGGCTGAGCCGACGGCCCTATCCCCGTGGCTCCGTTGCAAGGCTCCTGCTGAAATCCCTGCACAGCTGGTGGAAAACCCGAGCGGCGGCGGTTCACGGGCCCTCACAGCTCGCCGGGGTRGACAGCAGCCGGGAGCCACCGGCCAGGCGAGGATTCAGGAGGCAAACGGGGACCAGGCGTTTCGCACGCTCCCCGGCTCGTCCGCGAGCGGCTTCTCCTCGCCCTCATCCCAACATCTGCCGGGGGGCCGATGCCAAAGGACGGGCTGGCCGGCGCTGAGCCGAGTCGAGCCGGGGTGCGGATGAGAGCTTCCGTCCCGGCCGCGCTCCCGAGCCCTCCCTGACGCCAGGCTCTTCCCATTCACAACGCCGTGGGAAGCCGTGGCTGGGCCACGCTCTCCCGCCCCCGGGATCTGCTCCGGGCTGGCTGCCCACGGCTCTGCGCAACGCCCAGCCATGCCGCAGCCGAAACGCCCTCCCGCCGCTCGCCCAGGGCTCGCGTTTAGCTCAGAAACACCCTGGAAAGGGGCAGCGCCGGGAGCGGGGCAGCCTGCGGCGGTCCTTGCTGGGTGTCCTCTCGCAGGGAGCTGCCAGCGAGCAATCTTTCCCACCGGAAAGGGGGCATCGAGGCAGAGGGAGCGCTGCCGGCGCGAGGGCGGCACTCACCCGGGCAGCGGTAGAGCTTGCGGGCCTGGGCGATGTCTCCTTTGCTCAGGCGCGTCCGCTGGCCGATGGCCGGCCGGACGCCGTTCACGTCATACTTGGGCAGGATGGTGTCGAGGAAAATGCCCCTGGGAGGAGAGCAGGGAGAGGCTGAGCGGAGGCGCCGGGGCCGGGAACGCCGTGCGGGGCCGGGAGACACCGGGTTTCAGCAGAGCCGCGCGCGGGAGCCCAGTGCCCCGGGGCTTCTCCTCCCTCCTGGCAACCCACCTGGCCAAACCGGTCCTCCCGCCCCGGCCCCCTGGCACCTCTCCACCGCCCCGGCATGCGGCTCCGTTCCCGGGAGGAAGGCGGCGGGCGGGCGGGCAGGCGGGCGAGCGGCGCCTCGGATGCGTACCTGGAGAAGGTGTTCCTGGCGTAGTGCATGATGCTGTCGAAATCGTACGTCTCGCCCAGCGACTCCACCTCCTCCGGCTCCATCTTCAAGAAGTTGTACTCCTGCCCTGCGGAGGCGGGCGGGCGCGGGGCCGCGGTGAGGCTCCCCGGGGCAGCGGCCACGCCGCCGCTCCCGTCCTCCGCGGGGAGGGCGGCGGAGGAAGCGGGACGGGGGCCGGCGCCCTACCTGGCTGGATGTTCTCCCGGATGATGGAGACGTGGTCGTCCCGGTCGGGGCGCGTGTGCTCGTGCCAGAAACCGATGACGTGGCCCAGCTCGTGCACCACGATGCCGAATTTGTCGCAGTTTTTGCCGATGGAGATGGCCTGGGGCCCCCCTCCTCTGCGGCCCACGTAGGAGCAGCACCTGGGGTGGGGGCAGAGCGGGGTGGCACCGGCTTCGCCCCGGCGCAGGGGAATTCCCGGCCCTTCCCCGGGCACAGGCGTGACTCAGGCCGTGCACGGCGGCCTCCCCGCTTCCCGCTCGGAGCCGAGCATCTGGAAAGCATTCCTGCAGCCTCAGCTCTCTGGAAACTTGAGCCCGCCTGCCCACGTTGGGAGATCAGGCCGTGCCTCGAACTGGGGCTCTGCCTGGAAAGCGGGACGGCTCGGCTGCTGCTGGCCTCGGCTTGGCTCCGGCGAGCTCCGGCGGTGCCGGTCCCGCACCGCGGCCGGGCCCTTGCACCGCAGCCCGACACCGCGGCTGGTCCGACCCCGCCGCAACGCCACCGGCTCAGAGGGCGCCGAGCAGCGAACCCCACCGCCGGGCGGCCCGGGCTGCTCCGTTCCCGGGGAAAGCCTCCTCCAGACCGCTGTCTGCTTGGCTTGGTCCGGGCCCCAAAGCGTGAAGAAGTTGATCCCTTCCAAACCCCTGTTTCCTTTGGCATGATCCGCGCAAGCCTCCGCCGGTGCAGAGCCGCGGCCCTCAGCCCCGTGCTGCGGCAGCGGGTGCCGCCGCTCAGCGACACGGCCGCGCGCCTCTCGCCCGGCTCCGCGCAGCCCTCTCCCGCCCGGGAACCCCGTGCCCTGCTCCGCGGGGAGGCGATTCCCCAGCCGGAGCCAAGGCCGGGTTCCCCGCGGTCCTTYGCTTCCCGACGCCCCGTGACACCACGAGGATCTGGGCCAACGTCCCCCCCTGTCCGTTAGCGCAGAGCAAACTGCTGCGTGGGCATTTTGGTGCCAAGGCACATCAGCGGGGCTCTAATTGGCCCTAATTAGCGCTCCCACAAGCCACAATGCTGCTTAATTGCAGCTGAGTGTCTTTCGTAAGGGGACGGCTTTGGCTCTACCTCCGGCGACGGGATCCCGGTCTCATCCCGGCGGCAGCTCGCCCCCGTCCGCGGGAGCCCCGCTGTGTCTGCGCTGCCGGGACGGGCAGGAGCTGCGACCCCGCGTCCCGCTGCAAAGCTGCCGGCTGCTGAGCTGATGCCGGGACCGCTGTCGGCACGGCTCGGCGCCCCGCCGGCATCCCCGGGCAGGAGCGCGTGCACGCGGGAGCCCGGCCGCCCCCGGCTTACCCGCAGGGCCGGTAGGTGAAGACGATGTAGCTGTCCTCGTCGTTGCGCTCCAGGAAGGTGACGCAGGTGTGCTTCTCCCAGTGCCGCATGGCCTGCCGGAAGATGGCTCGCTGGCTGCCTGCGAGGGGGTGCGGGAGGCCGTCAGCCGCGGACGGGGAAACCGAGGCACGCCGGCACCYGCCCGCCCGCCCCGGCGCTCACCGCTGAAGTTGCCGCTAATCACGTAGGGGATGACGCCGTCGGGCCACACGCGCTCGGGACGGGATGTGGCGGCTCGGCGGCTCCGCGCCCGCTGGCCGTGCCGGCTGCGGCTCCTCTGCGGGCGCCCCGGCCGCGAGCCGGCGGCACCGGTGCCGTTGCTCCCTGCGTGGAGGAGAGTGGGGTGAGGGCGGGAGGCGGCGGCCGCGGTCCCTTGGCGGGGTCCCCGCGGGCGGCAGCCTGGCCGCCGGTACCTGGGGAGCCGGTGGGCAGCCGCCGGATGGTGTGGTGCGTCAGGTCCACGATGCGCTCCACCTGGAAGAGCCGCAGGTCCTCCTCGTCCAGGGCGATGTCTCCCAGGAAGGCAGCTGGGGAGCCGCGGGAGGACGGGGTTACGGAGGAGGAAGAGGTGTTGCAAACCTCAGGTTTTGAACCCGCGGGGGTTTTGGGGACCAGCGTGGCAACGGGGCAATGTGCCGGGCTGGTGATGCTGCAAAGGGATGTTGCTTTGCAAGCAAACGTCGGAGCTTCCCACTGGCTCCCTGCAGCACTAAGCCGGATGGACGGGGGATGGAGCCCGGACAGATGGACCCCTCCCTTGGCCTCCCCCCTGGGCAGAGACCGCACCAGGGCCCTCGCTGCCTCCCCGTGCGCTCAGCCTCTCCCCAGCCCGGGGGGAGAAGCCCGTCCTGACCCAACACGCCCCCGAAGACGAAGGCAGGCCCTTCCTCTTCCTCCCTCGGCGCTGCCTCGCTTTCCGTTAATGGCAAGCAGAGCGCGGCCAGGGAAAGCAAGTGTGGCGCTGGCTGGAGCTGCCCCCGTACTTCCCAGCCCGCCGGAGCGTCAGCTCTCCCAGCAGCTGGAGCCAGCGCGGCGCTCACATCTGGTTCGCATAAAGCCAGGTCCATGTCTTTTTAGGGTTTCTATTATTATTTGTATTGCAAAATTGTTTTAACCCAAAGCTGCGTTTGGGAGTCCCTTCCTGCCTCCTCCTGCCACACACACACCTCCCGGCGTGAACTCTGACAGCCTGGGGACGCTGGAATAACCTCCGATTCATCCGCCACCGGGAATCGAAGCCAGATGGGCCGGCTGCGCGGCTGGCACGGCGTGTGCCTCCCACTGCGCCCTGCGCCCACCGGCGCAGAGCCGGCCCCGAGGCCGTGCCCGGCACAGTGTCCGTCCGCCCGTCCGTCTGTCCGGGGGGCTGGGGCTGTGCACGGGGCGCTCCCCTCCGGCACCGCTCCGCCGAGGCGGCCAGCTGCAAAACCTGCCCACCGCGGGGTTTTCGGGGCGGCTGTGTTATAACGATTAGAGGCCCAAGCTGTGGATCTGGGACGGGAGCCAGGGTCGGTCCGTGTGCCGGGAGAGAGCCGCGAGCCCTCCCGGAGCTCGTTCAAGCCAAGCTCATCACGGGCGCTTTCCTGGGGCTGCGAACGCCCGGAGGATGCGTCCCTCAGCGGCTACCTCTGCAGCCGAGGCCCTTCCTCCTCCTCTTCCTCCTCCCCTGGTCCCTGCCCGTCCCGGCTCCCTGGGAACCCTCCTCCGCACCACTGCCGCCGCCGTGGCCTCGCCGTGAGTCAGCGCGTGGCCACCAGCTGCAGGACGTGGCTCCCGGCTTCGGGASTTGGCCGGTGGCGAGCCTGCGGGGCCGCGGCTCCGGCGGAAACGCCCAGCGAGGCCGAGCTGGCCGAGATCAGCTAACGTGCAAGGGGGGAAGCGGTGCCAAGTCCGTGCTCCGAGGCACTTAACACGTGCGTCCCAAAAGAGCCGCTAATTACGAAAATGAGGCAGGACAGTTAGGATAACCCGGGAAACAATAGCCGGGGTCCGGCAGGAGAGGAGCAGCCTCGGAGCAGCCCGGCTGCGCACGCTGCTGAGCCCAAGCCCTGCGCCGGCACGGTGCGCTGGGGCGGAGGGGCCGTGCCTCGGGTCCGGCTGCAGCGCCGGTCGGGCGCATCCCAGCACGCCGGGATGGCGTGGGCAGGCGGTGGAGGAAGCCCCGCTGTGGAGGTGACTTGCTGTGGGTCAGCGAGCGAATCCGTGGCGGAGCCGAGGGAAGAGCAAACAACGCGGGCGGGCGCCTCCGCCGGCACCGCTGCAACCTGCGACGCTGCAATTTGGGGGCAGAGCAAGGAGAGGAAGGGACCCCGTCGCCCTCGAGGCGGAAGCGGGGCCGGAGGGACGTGTCCAGACGGGCAGCGCGCGGGGGAGGACCCGGGCCGGGAGAGGGACGAACGCAGCGCGGCGAGGCCGTGCCAAGAGCCGCATGGAAAGACAAGGGAAAGTAAGCTCGCTTGCAGCGGAGCAAGCGCCGCCGGGGCCAAGTGATATAGAAACCATATGTGAGGGATTTCGGATACGTGAGAGACCCGGGCAAGCGAACGCGGGGACGTGGGGCCGGATCTGCAGCCGGTGCGAGGCAGCCCGGCTCCCCCATCCYGCCGAACGGCTCGGCAGCAGCGGCAAAAGCACCCCGAAAGGCCCCCGGGCGCCCCCGGGGAGGGAAGGCGGCTTTCCGCTCGCCGAGGGGACGTCAAAGCCGGGGGGTGGAGGAGAGGAGGTGTCCTGGCAGCCAGCCCGGTAAGGACACGTTAGGGACAGCCCAGAGCGTTGGATTTAGAAACGTCCACGTTGGTTGGGGTTGCTGTTGTTTCCTGCCCTCGGCGCGGCGGGGGCGGCGCGGGCAGGCGGCGGGCGGCCAGCAGCTGCCTCGCGCCCAAGGGCAGGAGCAGCGCTCGCCCCCGGCTCCTTTCTCCTTTCCAAAAGCAACACTCGCACCCCCGGCTCCTTTTTTTTCCAAGGGCTGCAGCAGCGGCCCGGCAGCACTAAGCGCAAGGAGGGAGCTCGGCTCCACGTGCGCGAGCGCGCCGGTGACGCCGCCGGGCAGCGGCACGGCTCCGGGGCCGGCGAGGCTGCCCGGGGCGGCGGGGGGGCACCAGCGCGGCAGGGTGCTGCCTCCGGCCGCAGACGGCACCGCGGCTTCGGGCGCTTGGCGAAGCCAAAGGAAACGCCTGGCGGGGGCCAGGCCGCTGGGGGCAGAGCCCAGGACACCTGGGTCCTCTGCCTGCGCGAGCTGAGCAGCCCCACGCTGGAGAAGGAGCAGGAATAGCAGGAAAAGGGAGCCCGGACTGCCGGGTTCCCTTTCCAGCCTGGGGAGCGAGCGGGGCTCGCTGCGTGCAGGACGGGGCTAACGCGATCCGCAGGGAACGGCTCGGGCTGCTCCGGTGATCCGAGGTGAAGCAGGGCGGCGGGGGTGGGAATCCGTTTGCCAAAATTCCCGAGACACTGCTAATTTCCCCGAGGATACTGGCAGTAACTGATCCCGTGCTGCTGGGACTTGCTCACCTCCCGCTAGCACCGGGGCTGGCGGCGTCGGCGCTTTGCCGCTCGCGGGCGATGCCGGCCGAGCCGCCGCCGGGCGCATCCTCCGACCCCGCCGGCACTCGGGGTCCCCAGGGTCCCCGGTGAGCTCGTGGCCCCAGGGGGGGGCCACGCCAGGCTGCCACAACGCGGGGCAGGCGAGGGGCCCGCGCCAGCCCGGCCCCAGCCCACCGCCGCAGGCAGCCGGGCGCCTGCCAGGGCTCTGCAGAGCAGAGCAAATGTCAGCGTGCCCCGGCCAGCGGCAGCCTGCCCGCGCTGCCCCCGGACGGACCCTGCGCCATCCCCCCCCCCCGGGATGCGAAAGCAACGAGCAAAAGCAAACAGAAAACAACCTGCCATAGGGGACCTGCCACCGCGGGTGCCCCGCACCCTTCCTCAAGCCCTGAGCCCCGAGCATCCCTGTGCCAGCTTTGCCTGAGCTCTGCGCCGGGCACCAGCAGGGAYGGGGAGGGGGTGCTGCCGCCCGGCGATGCCGGCAGCACCCCGCACGCCCCGGGCCCGCCTGGGTGGCCGGGAGATAACTCAGCCCTCTGCTGTTGTTTGACTTTCTGTGCTCTGTTTTTCCTTTCGGGTTCTTGGAACAATGATGTAATCCTGGGGCTGAATATTTAGACAAACAAGGTTTTTATTCGGACACGGGCCAGCCCCTGCAGCACCCCGTCCCAGCGCTGCAGGCATGCTCCCTCCAGCGCGCGCAGCTCGGCCGCCGTCCTGACATCCCGCAGGGTCCCTCCGTCCCCTCCGCGTCCCCATCCCCGGGTCCCTGCGCCCCTGCTTTGGCCTGCTGGGGATGCAGGAGGTGCTCAGCATCCTTCACGGCCCCAGCCGGAGCAAGAGGAGGAGAGGGGAGCCAACGGGCCAGGGGACCTCTGCCAAAGGCCCGGCTTCTCCCATATCGCCGAGATTTCCGACCTCAGACTCTCAAGGCTGGGAACCACGTTGCAGGAAAACAACGCAAGGGAAAGGGCCGGCGAGCCCACGGCGTGAACGCGATGTTCTGGTGAGCGTGCAAAAGCAAACAGATCGGCGGGAGAAACCTTGGCAAAGGAGGGCCGGCAGATAAACAGGAGGGGATCGGATTTCAGGTCAGTCTGGGCCAAAGGAGCCTCGGTGCACGGCGCCAGGAAGGACGGGCCCCCGCGCCCGGCCCGGCTCCCCACGAGCCAGYGCCTTGGAGGACGAGCAGGAGCGTGGGAGAGGGAGGGAGAGCCCCGGCACGCGCTCGCCTGTGGCGCGAGAGCAGGCTGCCGTACGGAGCGGCCCTGCTCCGGGGTATATCCACCTGGCTCCAGCTGTTCCAGCACCCCCCTGACCTGGGATTTACAGCTGGGTGTAAAACGGCCCTCGGTGGGGCTTTTCTGCATGAATTCATCCAACCACCGCCTGAAAGCACGCGGAGGTGCAGCCAGGGCAGGACGGAGCAGGGCTGTTTCAAAGGTGCATCCAGGCCTCGGCCRAGCTGCCGGGTAATAAAGGCTCGGAGTCAACAGGGCAGCATCCTACTGGCTTCGGCGAGCCGTTAGCTATGCGAGGAATGCTCCTCGCGCCTCCCCCTCGCTGCCTCGCGCCAGCCCAGCTGCACCCGCAAYGGGCGCCGCTCGTGCCGAGCCACGCGGGGCCGCGGGAGATGAGCCGGTGCAACACTGCGGACGCGGCCAGAGCATCCCTGGGAAGCGCCCGCCGAGGGGCCCGCGGGAACGGGAAAAGCCTCCTGCCGAGGCTCCCGCACTGGCCACCGGCCTCATCCTGCTCCCACAGCCCGTGGACAAGCCGGCTCCCATGCTGGCGCGGTGCTGCGGAGACCCCCAGGCCGGGGGGGGGACGGGATGCAGAAGCAAAGCAGCGGCGAGCTCGGCCCTCTCCTTTCCTCGCGGCTGCATCGCGCAGCCCCTCTCCCRGTGCCCCTCGCCGGCAGCCGGAGCGAGGCAGCAGACAGCCTGTAAATGCCGGGGCGAGGAATATTTGCTTTCCCAGAGCACCTTCCTATGAGCATGGCCGGCACAATACAGGAATTCAGCCTCGGCAGCCGCTCCGGGAGGCAGGCCAGCTCATGGCCCCGCGGGGAAACTGAGGCATGGGAGGGACGGCGCTGGGCCGTGCCRGGGGAAACCCCCTGCAAGCCCTTTCCCGGGACTCCAGCATGCAAACAGCTGGCCCCGTGTCAGCCTCGGCCGCCACCAGCCCGCCTTGGAGCCGGGGCTGGGATGAGGTGGTGTGCAGGACAGGACTCGCAGCGTGTCTGCACGCACCGCGGCGCTCCCGCGGAGACGCCGATGTCCGGCTGCAGCCCGCTCCCGGGCAGCACGTGCCCTTTCATTCCTGAGCCGGCTTTGGCCTTTAAATAGT
Source organism: Apteryx rowi (assembly GCF_003343035.1). Taxonomy (NCBI): domain Eukaryota; kingdom Metazoa; phylum Chordata; class Aves; order Apterygiformes; family Apterygidae; genus Apteryx; species Apteryx rowi. Next base: position 471,558 of record NW_020450827.1, on the reverse strand, counting down.
CTCATTTTTCTCCCTGCTGCCCGCTCCCTGTGGCACATTCCCGGCGTGCCGGCACAGCCCTGTCCCGGCCTTCTCGCCCCCTGGACCCGGCGAGCGCGTCAGCCTGCTCCCCCGTCCCCGGGCATCGCTGCGCCAGCTCGGCATCGCCCGGCCGGGAAGCGCCGAGGTCTCTGCTCAGCATCCAACACAGCAACAGCTTCCAGGGCTCAGGCTGGCACCTGGCACGGCGTCGTGCTCGGCRTTTCCAGCCGCTCACCACCTTCGGCCTCTTGGCTTGCTCGGGCAGCCTGCAATTAGTGACGCATGCGCTCGGCCCCTGCTAATCACGGCGCGGGGCCCTGAGCGCACGTCTCGGCGCGCTGGGAGCGCTCTGCCCCGTGGCACGGGGAGGAAGGGGCGCTGGGGAAGGCGGGGAGGCTGCAGTAGTGCCCACGCGAGGGATGTCTCCTCTCCCCCCGCAGCCTGAACCCTCCGCCTGCCCTCCCCGTGCATCCCTCTGGGCCGGTCTCCCACCTTCCGCTGCCCCAAAGTCTTTCCGGAGCCGATTTAGCCTCCAAGGCAGAGCCGAGCGCAGGCGGCTTCCAGCACCGGTCCCGCAGGATGCTGCTGCCGGCACCCGCAGGAAGATGCCGCGTGGGCTCTGCTACTCGGGGCACCTCTGCCCACGCAGCACCAGCATGGCGAGGGGCTCAGAGCCCTGCCGGGGCCGGTGACGCTGCGGCACAGCGCGGAGCAAGCAGCCGTGACGAGTCCGGGGGAGCCTGGCCTCTTGCAAACCCAGCCGGCGGCAGCAGAGAGTTTCCAGCTAATAAACGTCCAGGGGCAGGTCATGAGGAGGAGAGAGGGTTTGATTGCTCCGGGGGAGGATTTTCCGACTGCTCCTCTTCCGTGACAGCACACGGAGGAGGAAGCCTCCTCCAGGGCTCGGCGCGGAGGACGCAGGGCCAGGAATGAAACCTAAAGCACGTCAGAGCCTCTGGGAACAGGCGGAGARGCAGGGGGAGCGCTGCGGGGAGACGCGCAGAGCTGGGACCGGGACCACGCTCCCTCTCCCTGCCTCCCTCTCCGCCGGTGCCCGACGCCGCTGGCCCCGGCTCTCGGGAAAAGGAGAGCTGCTGCAGAGGAAAAGATTTGCAGCCCCCCGGCCCGTCTCCGTGCCCGTGTGAACGAGCCGCGCTGCCCTGCCTGGCGCGGGAGGTGCAACCCCCCCGCGTGCGGCCTTGGCGCTCGGCGCCGGCTCCGCGACGCTGCACCCGCTCYGAGGCCTCCCGGGACCTCTGCGCGCCTGCTCCGGCAACAGGCCTGTTCCCCCGGCGTGCCCTTATTGCTCAACCTTCTCATCGCCACCGCGCGCCCAGGCACCTAGTAACTCTTTCCGAGCTTTGCTCCCAGCTCCCGGGCYGGGCCGGATAAATCCTCACGCAGCGCTAGAGAGGCTGTGATTTTCTCCTTGCCTTTTGCACGCGCCTTGGGTGGTTTCGCCAGGCAAAGCGCCTCCAAATAACCATGACGGCGATGACCGACAGACCATCTGCCGGCCTGGACCGRGTTATAAGGACTCTCCATCCAGGGCACGATACCCCCAAACTACCCCTGCACCCAGGCCCGTAGGAGCCGCGAATGCCAAGCGCCTCTGGGTCCGGCTGGCTCGGCACGCCGCCGGAGACCTCTGGGGAGCCTTGGCAAAGCCGTGGGCAACCAGCAGGGCATGTTCTCGCCCAGAACAACTCCCTCCGTGGCGGAGAGAGGCACCAGGCTGGTCACGAAGATAAAAAACTTGAGAAAAACCTCCCGCAAGATGCTGCACGGGGCTGGCTAGCAGCGCTCCTGGCCAGCCCGGCACGGCCGCCTTTCCCGTTATCCCTTCCCACCCGGCTGCTTTGCTCTCCCCCAGCCCGGGGGTGCCCAAGGCAGTGCACAGCCCCTCCGTCCCGTCTGCATGCCGGCGATGCGTTTCCCAGCGCCAGCACAGCAGCGGATAAACCTCAGGAAGTGCCATCTCCCTTTGGACATGACCCGCCGGCACGGATCAGCAGCTGGAGGATTTCCCAGGCTGCTGGGAGACGCACGGAGGGGGGGAGCGACGCCGGGCATGCAAGCTCCCGGCCTCGCCGGGGAAACCCATGCGCTGCCAGCGCCCCGCGGCCCCCCAGGCAGGGCAGCCGGCCCCGCAGCCCCCCAGCCCGCCACCAAGCCGAACGGGCGATTACACAAAGATAAAGCAGATCCTGGGACCCGGTGGAGATTTGCAAGGTCTCTGCGCCTCCCCGAGCCCCAGACCGCAGGCCTCCTGCCGGCCCCGGCTCTGCGGGTGGATTTTACCCGGCATGAATAAGTGACATATAACGGCTGGAAAATATTTTTGGGCAGCTTGACAAGTGTGACTGCAAGCAGTAGCCTCCGTTGACTACGCCTGGAAAGTGTAATCTAGGTGAAGCCCAGGCGTCCGGAGCCAAAGCGCTCCAGGCACGTCTGGGAAGCTTGGCTGGGCGGTGAGGGGGGTCGCGGCCCCCTGGCCGAGGAGCCGCACGGGGGGCTCTGCGCTCGCCCCTGCCCCCTTTGCAAAGGCCCTGCCGCCGCTGCCCGGGCAGGCAACGGCGCATCCCGCAGGGAGCCGCGCTGGGAGGAGGCAGTGCCGGCAGGCTCCGGCCCCGCGGCGCGAGGGCAGCCCTGCTGCACCCCCAGGCTGGTGCGCGCTGGGGCCGGGGTGCTGCCGGGAGGACGGGCAGGGCAGCACGGCCGCGGGCAGCGAAGCATCCCCCAGTTCCAGGAGCCCCGGGAAGCAGCGGCGGCGGAGCGCGGGGGCACCCGGCAGCTTGCTCTCGCTGCTGAAGAGCTCAGCGATTCCCGCTCCTCTCCCAGGACGAGCCAAGTGCAAACACTCCGGCTGGACATGCTTGCTTAGCACTTGCGCAGGCTGCGCAAACAGAAAGCTCCGTGCAGACGCTATCGCGGCTGTTTTCACAACGCGGCAGGCGGCTCAGATGGGAACGATGCCGGCTCCCTTTCCCAGCCGGGCGCCCCGGGGAGCGGCGCGGGGAGGACTGCGACCGGGACCTGCCTGCCTGCCGCTCCGCTCACCGCCGGGCACGGACACGGGGATATCCTGCTGGCCTAGCAAAGGGAAACGAGGGCCACGGAGGATTCYTCCCTCTCGGATGCCTGGGGGCTGATCCAAAGGCCGGAGCTCCCAGCCAAGTCCCACGGGGGCACTTTAGGTGTCCGGGCAGCCGGGGAAGCTGCCTGGGATAGACAGGGAGGCCGAGCAGATTGCACAGCCGGCTCTTTCCATCCCGGCTGCTGGCACCGGGGCAGCGCTGGCAGCATCTCCCGGGGCACCGGGGCGGCCGGGAGCGCTCGCAGCCCGCGGGCCGTGGGCAGCCGTCCTGCCTGGGCGGGCGGCCTCAGGATACCTCTGGCATGAGCTGTGCAGAGAAAACCAAATGCCTTTCCTGGCTCGTCCCCTCCTGCCGCCTCCTCTCCCCGCAGCCTTGACGGGAGCCGCAGCGGCGAGGCCTCAGCGCTCAGCTGTTTCCGGCACTGCCTGAATCCCAGGGAAACTTGCTGTCCTACTCGCCTCCAAACAAAAACAACTCCCCGCGCGGGGCGAAGGGAGAGCCCGGTGGGCGCCGCCACCGCTGAGATGAGCCTACGCTGCCCAGCGCCRTGCGGGTCCCCGCCTCGCCGCTCCCACCGATGCCCTTCGCATGCGGCGTCCCGGCTTCTCCTCGGCACCCCCGGTCCCGCGTGGGGCTCGGCGGGCGAGAGGGAGCCCTGCCAGGGGCAAATCCCCTGCTCGTGCGGAGTTTCACAGGGCCTGATCCCCCACTGGGGCCTCTGGGCATAAGTACAGTAATTGAATTAGTCACATAAGGATCTGGTAAACGCAGACGGGAGAAGGAGGGGAAAGCAGGAGCAGGAATCGACAGGATCTCAGCTTGTGCGGGACCGAGCAGATAAGGGGGCCTTCCTCTTCTGGCAGAGTCATCCCCAATTAGTTCAGCTCGTCAACAAGTAAAGTCCCGTCTCTCCTGTGCGACTTGATGAAGCACAAGCTGAGCAGAGCCTCCAGCCGGCTCTGCCCGGACAGTTTTGCAAGCCTAGCTGTTTCAGCCCGGGAGGGCAGGAAGGGAAGGATTTTTGGCCAGAAAAAGCCCTCATGTAGACAGAGTTATATCAACAGACGCCTTCCAGCGCAGACAATGCCATTAAAGAGAAATGTGATCCTCCAGCCACGACACAAGACCATCCTGTGAGACCCAAGCCCTCGCCTCTACTCTCTGCCCTGGGGTCTTTCCCGTGCCTCAGTTTCCCCTCCTGCCCTTTCATCTCCTTTATCTTGCTCACGAGATCTTGGAGACAGGGACTGTCTCTCCGCGGCGCCTAGCCCGCTCTCAGCTGGGGCCTCTGGACGCTTCCAAAATATGAATAACAACTCAGCAATCCCTTGACCCAGCTTGTTCGGCAGCGTGGAGATCACAAACTCAGCACGGACGGACTGACGGCGCTCGACCCGTAGCAAACACCGCCTGGGCTAAGCCCTGCTCCGCGCAGGGTCTGTCCCGTCCCGTCCCAGGAGTCCCGGCCAGCGCCAGCCCAGCCGGCCCCGGATGGGACGAGCTTTCCCTCGCTGCGGTTTGCAAGCGAACAAAAACGCCAAGTGGCCGGGGAACCTCCCGGCGCGGATCTCGCCTCCGGCCCGTGCCGCGCTGGCCCCGCGGGCCGGGGGCTGACAGCCGGCGGCGGAGAAAGCGGGGCGCGGGGCCGGCTGCGC
>NW_020450827.1:455473-466083 GCF_003343035.1 Apteryx rowi | reverse complement strand
TCCGGGGCACCGCGTCCCGCAGCTCCCGGTCCGGCCCGCAGCCCCGGTCCCGCACCCCGCAACCCCTGGTCCGCAGCTCGCAAATCCCGGTTTGCACCCCACAACCCCCGGTCCTGCACCCTGCAACCCCCAGTCCTGCACCCTGCAACCCCCAGCCCCGGTCCTGCACCCTGCAACCCCTGGCCCTGGTCCTGCACCCTGCAACCACCAGTTCTGCACCCTGCAACCTCCCATCCGCACCTTCCGGCCCCCGGATCCATCCCTGCACCCCCCTTCTTGCCCCAGCCGTGCACCCCAGTCTGCGTTGCACAGCCCCGGTCCTGCACCCCTCAGCCCCAGGTCCTGCATCCCGGTCTGCCCTGCACAGCCCTTGGCCTGCAGCCCCTGGTCCCACATCGCACAACCCCTGGCCAAACCTGCAGCCCCCAGGCCCAGCCTTTCACCCCTTTTGCACCCCACTTCCCCCATTGCTCATCCCCCAGTGCCAGTCCTGCATGCCCAGTCCCACATCCCTGGCTCCATACCCCATATCTCCCTGCCCTGCACCTACATCTCCCCGGTCCCGCACCCTGGTCCTGCCTCCTGCATCCCACATCCCTGGTYCTGCACCCCATATTCCCTGCTCCTCCATCCTGCACCCTGCATCCCCCGCCTCCTGCAGCCCACAGACGCCTGCCTCGTCCCAGGGGTGCTCAGCCTGCCTGGGGGGCAGCACAGACCCCTGAGGTCCTGTGTGCAGCTAGGAGCCTCCCATCACCCGGGGACGCTGCGGGAGTGTGGGGACCGTGCTCCAGCTGCCTTCCCTCCCYGTCTCCCCAAGGCAGCCCTGCACGCGGAGGTGCCCAGCCCACGCGCCGGTCTCAGGGCTGCTGAGAGCAGGGAGAGCACCCTGGGGGGGCGGCGAGGGAGGCGGGGAGGCCGGGGTGCAGCTGCGCCGGGGCGCCCGCTGGGCCGCGTGGCTGCGCGCGGGCCCGTGTGTGCCTGCGCGTGTGTGTGCATGCGTGTGCACGCGTGTGCGCCGAGGTCTGTGAGTGACACCTGCCGTCAAAGCTCTGCCACTTCAGCCTGGACCAGCCACGGCGAGRTCCGCAAGGCCACCCGGCCCGGTGTAACCCACGGGAGGCCGAGCCCCGGCTCCCCGGGCACCTGGGGGACGGGTGGGAGTCGTGCCGGGCAAGGGATCTGCTGAGGCCGAGCGTGGCGAGGTCGGATGGTGCTGGGGGGCTTTGGGGAGCAGCCTCACGGTCTGTCTTGCTGCCGTGCCTCGGAGCAAGGGCACGCTTCCCGGGAGCACCTGCGCATCAGCCCCGCGTTGCAAGGTCGAGCAAGGCTGGGCGGTGTGGCAGGCGAGGATGAGGGGCAGCGGGGGCGAGGACGTGCCCGGGGGCAGGAGGAGGAGGATGTACACCCGGCGGTGGGGAAGGCTGGTCTCACCGATGCTGCCGGCGGGGGCTCTCGGTGTCCCAGAGGTTGCAGGCTTCCTGCTCCGGGTAGCAGCGTGGGGGCCATGGGGCCGCTGCGTCCTGCCCAGGCCGTGGAGCACGTGCCCCCAGCCCCAGCGAGGGACGCGAGGTCAGGCCGCCYGCTCGCCACTAGATAGAGCTCCAAGTTCAGTGTTGCCGGCCCTGCCGCTCCAGGACCCCGGAGCCCCCGGCCTTGGCAGCCTCTCCTGCCTTTCCCACAAAGCCGCCTTGTCCTCCTGCCGTCCCTGCGTGGTTCCAGCCTGCAGCCGCAGCGTGAGGCATGCCGGAGCGGGGGCAAAGGGCCGAGCGGGGGCCCGGCCCCACGGGCGCGTTCGGGGAGCGATGGGGAAAGCCCCTCAGCTGCCCTGGTGCCACGAGCCAGGGAAAGGAGGGAGGTGGCCCTGGGGACCGGTGGCGAGGGAGGCCCCTGGGCGGGCTGGTGGCAGGAGCAGGAAGGACGCCAGGGCTCCAGCATCCCGCCCAGTGCCATATGGCGGAGCTGAAGCTGGCTAAACAGATGCAAGGGAAATTAATGGCTTTGCCACTCGAATCCAGCTGCTGACGCACAAACGTGCACAGCTTCCCAAGGTGACCGGGCAGGGAAAGGAGCCCAGGTGAAGCAGCAAGGGCCGGTGTCCACAGGCTGTCCCGGCCCCTGTTGACCTCCCTGGCAGCAACGCCGCTTGGATGCACTTCAGCTCCTTTCTTTGTCCCTAAAACCTGCCAAATCTTTCCCTTTTGCATTCAGGGCCTGACTCATCCCAGTCCCAGTCATGGCTGTTCATGGGGAAAGTCTCTCTGCTTCGTTTCTTATCTCAAGCCATTATTTTGCTTTCCCAACAGTAGATAATCTTGGATATGTTTTGCTAGTTAGCCTGATATTGCAAAACGTACACTGCAAAACCATGACATCCAATAAGCTTTTCCCCTTAAAGCAAATAAATAAATCTCTGAAAACTGGTCTTGCTCTATTTCCCCACGCCATCCTCAGCCCACACATTGCCGCGCACAGTCAGGGGATGGGAACTCGCGGAGCAACTGCCTGATTCCTCTCCAACGTCTATCTATCTCCTGAGTAAACAAACAGATTCCTCATGAAAAACAAGCCGGGCTTTAAAACGCTTTCCGTTTCCATCACTGTGCTTTGCCTGTGCTGGGAAGGATGGCTGACGGCTGAATCCCCGGATGATGTAAATCCATTATGTCAGGATCTGGCTGCCGTTTCCTACTGTGTTACTGCCCCTTTCTGGTGCCGCTTTCCTGGCGACCTGGGGCCCTCGGTGGATATTTCCCCCCACCTCCCTCCACATAAGCTTGTGTTTCTCACGCTGGATTTTGTTTCCTGGGAACTGGCTCCCTGGCAGGCACATCTTCCCAAGCACCATGGAGGTCTTCCTTGGCCATCGATGGCCTCGTACCGCAGATCGCCCCGCAAGGAGCTTCTTGTGCCTTTCCCGGGGACGGGAAGCCGCCTCTCGCGGCCTGGCAGGGGCCGGGGCTGGCAGCGGGATCAGGGGCGACGCGGCTCGAGCCCGCGAGACGTCAGCCCGCTCCTGCGTGGGCTCGGCCCGGGGAGGCCGGGAGCCTCGGCCCTGGCTGCGGCGCAGCTCCCCCTGACGCATCTGACATATGATGTTTTCTTGAGCCGCGGAATAAATAAACCTCCAAGCGCACATCCTCCCAAGCAGGCGGCCAACTCCTGCAGCCTGCGGTCAGCTGCACCGGCCAGAATTAATTTGCCTCTGTGCATCTTGGATACGGCTCCCAGGACCCCCTCACCGGCGCCGGGACGGGAGAGGTAAGAGCGTGGGTTTCCTTGTTCCAGAGCAAGTCGCCCTGGGGAGGTTGCAGGTGGCTGGTCGCAACACCGCGGGCTCGGCTCCATCCTAGGTTCCTACCGCGGTTTTTGGTTCATTGCTTTGCTAATTCCTGAAGGTGTCGGGGCTTCGACCACCTTCTCTCCTCCCTTGCTCCTGCCGTGCAGCCAGCGCATGGGACAGGCTGTGTCCAGCCTGCTGGCAAGGTAGGCAGGTAGCCTGGTCCGGCGGCTGCGGGGCGGCAGGACTCCTGGGTCCCATCCTCGGCATGCTCCGGTCGCTCCGTGCCTCTGCTCCCCCACCTCCCGAACGGCGGAGAAGATCGCTGCCGTGCAAGCACTGAGAAGCATTTTGGGAGCCCTTGAAAAATATCTGCAGCTACTAAAGATGCAGCCCTGAAGGCAGAGCTGGGTGGGCAGTGGGCTGCGTTGGCGTCTTCACAGCTCCGGCGATGAGTGCAAAACGCACCCCAAAGACCAGCCAGGAGAGGTTTTGCTCCCTTATGGATTTGGCATCCATGCGTCCTCACTCGTGCTGTCCCCGAGTCCCTCCGCAGCCAGATTGCAGATCATTGCATAAGGCGCAGGAGCGAGGGGAGCAAAACGCACCCAGCGGCATCTGCAAAACAGCCCCACGGCCAGGCAGGATGAGGCCAGCCCTGGCTGGGCTTGGACGGCCGCACCGGCCCCTCGGCTGGGCTCTGCTCCATGTGTTATTGTCAGCGGTGACGGATGCAGAGCCGGAGCTAGCTCCAGGCCTGCGCCCGCCGCCTCCCCAGCCCGGGCGCTCCGCTATTGCCATCGCTGCTCAGCGCCTGGCCGCAGCCCTGCGCTCACACCTTGCACCCCGCCGTTCAGGGCGCAGAGGAGCTGCTTCCCTGCCCGGCGGCCTGCGCTGTCCCCGCTCCGCACTGGGGACATGGGGCTGTGCAGAGCCTGGATCCCTGTGGCTCTGCTCATCCTCGGAGCCGGAGGGGCCTGGAGCCAGGAGGCGGGTGAGTGAGGATGTCCCTGTGCGCAGCCATCCCGGGGGGCAGCGATGCCGCAGGGGCGTCCTGCCRTGGGATATACCAGTCCTTGTGGGGTTGGGGGAGTGGATCTGCACCACTAAGGGGCACAGGAGAGGGTCCGGGGACTCGCTGGCCAAGGAGCTGTGGGGCCACGCYGGTTCCGGCTCCCCGAGGTGGAGCAGCGACCGCACGGCTGCAGGGATCGTGGTGCATCCCAAAGCCCCACTGCACCGCGAGCGGCTGGGATCCTCGCGGGGATCCCTGCGGGGATCGCTCCTCGGGGGGCCGGGCGGAGGCGGGGGGAGGCAGGGGCCGGCTGGGTCCCCACGCTCTGCCCAGCAGGCCCATGCGCCCTCCACGTGCTGGCGGCCCTGGACGTCACGGATTACCAGCAGTCCAACCTGCACGCCTACCTGGAGCRCATCCTCCGGGACGTGGCCTCGCTGGAGCGCCTCACCTGCAGCCCGCTGAGCCCGAGCCTCAGCCTGCAGAGCGCGCGGCAGGACGGCGAGCCCCTCTTCCAGGACTGGCTCCACGAGCCCTGGGCGGACACACTGCGGGGGCTGGCGCGGGCGCACGCCTTCCAGCGCACCTACCTCACCCAGCCCGCCCTGCAGAGCTTCCTGGGCACGCTGGCGCGCCGGGCGGCCGACGCCAAGGTACGGCCCGCGCGCTGCTCCGCGGGGCGCCCCGGCTCCCGCGCAGCTGCACAGCGCCGGACCCCTCCTCGCCCAGGTGCTGCTGGTCTTCACGGACGGGCTGGATGATGACGCAGGGAAGCTGAAGGAGACGGCGACGTCCGCCGCGCTGCAAGGTGCGGCGGTGGGGAGGAGGCGACGGGGCGGCGCGGGGCTCCCGGCTGGGCGAGCGCCGTCTTTGCACCCCCGGACCGTCGCCGGAGCGGGCTTGCGTGCAGCGGGGTGACCGTGAGCACGACCAGCTGTGCCGCATGGTGTGCCAGCCCTGCTCCCGGCGAGCGGGGAAACTGAGGCAGGGAGCTGCCGCCCCACGGCTCCCCGTGCCCCCCCCCCAGGCCAGGCTGACATGCTGCTGACCGTGGTGGTGAACAACGCCAGCGGGCTGCAGGACCTGCAGCTGGTGGAGTTCGGGCGCCAGCTGGGGCAGGGCCCGCAGCTTGCCGTGGACATGCCCGAGGTCGGCGGGCACGTGGCGCAGGAGCTGGTAAGGCCGGGGCCGGGGCCGGGCGGCGGGGCGCCCGCACGGGCTCAGCGCCCCTGCATCGCCCTCTCCCCGCAGCTGGCCCTCGCGGAGCGGACGTGCTGCCACACTTGTCCCTGCACCTGCGTGGGGCTGCCCGGCCCGCGGGGCCCCGGGGGCCGCCGGGGCGCCAAGGTAACGCGGCCAGGGCGGCGGGGCGACGCGGGAGCGATGCTCCGGGCCACGCCGGGGCCGGCAGCGGCACGTGGGGCCGCGACCGAGCCACATGCCTGACGCGCTAAGTCAGCGGTGCGGGAGGCTGGGGCGCGTCCAGCTGTGTGCACATCTGGCTCCGCACTGCTCCAAATGGGCACCAGGGGGATTCGCTTGCTCTGTTTGTTTTCCTTGTGTCTGAGCAAAGTTGAGACCTTTCCCTCTCCCAGCCGGGTGGGATAGGTTTCCCCAGGCCCCGGGGACGTGTCTGCAGGAGGATAGCGGTCCCCAGGCTGGCCCGGTGCGGGACCATCCCTCCGGGCCAGTGCGTGGGCTGTGCACCGCCAAGCCGGGTCCCAGCCTTGAGGCCGAGTYGGGTCTGCCCTGCCCGGACCCCAGCATCACAGCAGCTGCTTCTGTCCACGAGAGTCCAAGCTCTGAGCAAAGTGGGGCTTTGGCCCTGGGAATCCAAGGCCGAGGGGGTGGAGGGCTTCAGTGAGCTCGCCCGGGAGCATTGCACCCCGCGCTGCATGCGTGGAGCCCCGCGGCCCCTTCCCAGGGCGAAGCGGAGCCCTGGGAGCTCGGATTAGCTCRATCCCTTGCCCCGAGCTGGGGCGAGGGAAAGGCCATCCTGTCCCAAGGCGAGAGCTCCTTGCTCTGCCCGCRATCCTCTCCCTTTCCTCCCCCGGCTGGGAACAGAGCCCAGCTGCCTTGGCTCCCAGCCCGGGGGTCTGTCCCTGGACCGGGGGTCGCGGCTGCCTCTCCCAGGGCCGGTCTCTCTGTCCTAGGGGGTGCGAGGCAGCAAGGGACATGCTGGAGACGAGGGCGACCACGGGCACGGCGTGAGTTGGTGGTGGGACCCCGGGGGTGGGGGGAGAGGGTGATCCCGGGGGAGCCACRCTGCCCGGCCGGCGGGTGCGCGGCGAGGGACTTCGGAGCCCGGCAAGGCCAGCTCCGGGGAGCAGAGCCACTGGAGAACAGGGTCTCTGAGCGCCTCCCCTTTCCTCCCCGCGCAGGGGGAGCAGGGCCCGCGAGGCCTCCCCGGCAGCCGCGGGATGCAGGGATGCCCGGGCCAGTGCGGACCGAAGGTGAGAGGCCAGCGCAGCCTGGCGCGCACCGGGCGCAGCTGCCCGCGGCCGCCCCGCTCCAACCCTCCGTCTCGTTGCAGGGCCTGATGGGTCACCCCGGGGACCAGGTACRTCCCTGCGCTGCGGTTTGTCCCGTGGCTGCTCCGGCTGGTGCCGACGGCAGCCACGGCCACGGAAACCTGGCAGCGCCGGGGATGCCTCGAGGAGGAGGATGGGCAGGGAAGAGACGGGTCGGGGCAGGGGAAGGATGGCGGGGCATGACGGACCGCGGTGCCGGGGCAAACRGGGCAAAGCCAGGACGTGGCTCTCCGATGCTGTGCCGTGCTTTCCGACGGTGCTGCTCACCTTGCAGGGATCGCCCGGAGAAGCCGGCTACGACGGTGTGGACGGGGAGCAAGTGAGCTGCTGCCCTCTCCGCTCCTCGCCCCCGATCCGCCCCGTGGCCACCCCGGCGAGCCGGGACCTGCCAGCCATGCGGGCTCAGCCGCCGGATCCAGGCCGGGCACGGACACCTCTCTCATTCCCAGGGCGAAGCCGGAGCCCTCGGCCGCCCCGGAGAGAAGGGAGCCAGGGGGAGGCAGGTGAGAGGCTGCAAGGGCTGAGCCTGGGGCGAGCGCCGCCCCTTTGCCGGCTGCTAAATCCCTTCCTCCTGCCTTTCCCTAGGGGCAGAAAGGCTCCCGGGGCGCGCGGGGGGAGCAGGGGCTCCCYGGGCCTCCCGGCGAGGCGGTGAGTAGGGGCAGGCGGGCGCGAGCAGGGCGCCGCGGGCGCTATGTGGGCTCGCTGATCCCCCCTCTCCGCTCCGCAGGGGTCACCCGGGAGGAGCAGCCCCCAGCCCGGCATCCCGGGGTGGAGAGGAGACGGGGGCCCCCAGGTAAGGGTGTCCGGGGGGCTGAGACCCCGCGGGGGGATGCCGGGTGGTGGCAGCGGTACGGGGAGCGCCGGCGGCCAGCAGGACCATTTTGGGGACAAGAAATGCGGGAAGGGCGGCCAGAAGCTCTGCTTCTCTCTGAGCCCTCAACGCTTTCCAGGGAGACCCCGGCGAGGACGGGCCCCCCGGGCCTCCGGGGCCGCCGGGCCCCGCGGCACACGCGGTAGGTACCGCGAGAAGGGCAGCCGGCTCCCCTGCCTGCCCGCTTTCCCGGGCCGTGGACGGGCGCTGCAAACCGGCTCGGTGCCGCCGCGCCACACGTCCCCGTGCACCGGCGTGGGCGCTCCCCCCCCCACGGCGCTGGGTCTGTGCCGGGCCGTGGCGACTGCCGGCGTTTCCCTCCGCAGAGCTCGTGCCAGAAAGGGCAGAAGGGCGTGCAGGTAAGGCTGCGTCCACCCCCCCGGCCCCCGGCCCCGTCTCCGTCCTGCCTCCAGCCCAGCAAGCTGCGTTTTGGCCCCAGCTTGAACGCAGCAGCTCAGCTCCCACCTCACCTCTCCGGGACGGGGCAGAGGACCCAGGCGTCCGGTTCCCACCCCGCTGGCTCTCTTCCCCATCGGGAGCGAGCCGGGAGCCTGAGCCGTGCTGTTTTCCCGCAGGGCAGGAAGGGGAACCGCGGCAGCCCGGGCCCCCAGGGCGAGGAGGGCTACGGAGGGGCGCAGGTGAGGCCAGGGCAGCCCGGCGGCCCCCGCGTCCCCGGCCGGGCAGCCCCACTGCCCCCTCTGCTCTCCCTTTGCAGGGGCTGCCGGGGCTGCGAGGGTCCAAGGGTGTCATCGGCCACCCGGGGAGCAGAGGATTGCAGGTGCCGTCCCCATCCTCTGTGCCAGGTTCCCCCGCTCGCCTCCCTGGGGTGGTACCCCAGGTACTTCCTGGGGATCATCCTTGATCCGCCTTTGCCTTTCGCCCAGGGTCTTCCCGGAGCTGCCGGCTCCCCAGGAGAAGCCGGGCCACCCGGCCCCAAGGGGGAGAAGGTGGGTGGCAGCGCGGGTGGTGCTGCCCGGCCCCCTCCAGTGCACCCCAGCCAGCAGCCCCTCTCTCTCCTCCAGGGCCAGGCAGGAGCGGGGGGCAGGAAGGGGAGCGCAGGACCGCGGGGGCCCAAAGGAGCCCTGGTAAGGCCGGGCAGGGAGCACCCAGCGGGGCTCGGGGTGCTCCAGGCGGTCGGTGCAAGAAACCTCCAGCCCCTTTCAGGGGTGCAGCATCCTCCGCGGAGGCTGCCCTGCGCCCGGGGAGGGGGATGCTCGGAAAAGGAGGGGGGKTGTGTAGGTCCTGTGGTCTGCTTTGGGATTTTCTACCCCTTAGGGCGAGAACGGCTGTGACAGGAGAGGAGCTGCCGGGAGGAAGGGTGCRAAGGTGATGGCAGCCGCTCGCGCTGGAGCGTTACCGGAGCCTGGCAGTCGCCGTCGCTGGCTCTCTGCCCCTCTCCCCGCTGTGCTGCCGCTTGCCCAGCCTCGCCGGCTCTGCTTCCCCGCGGCTCTCGGCCGCGAGTCCCCGGGGCGTACGAGCAGCGCGGCGGCATCCCCAGCCCCRCCGCGCTCTGCCGCTCGCCCCGAGCCGGCTGCGTTTCGGCACGGGGGAGGCGACGGAGGCCGGCGGGCGGGAGGGCCCTCCGGAGCGGGGGCAGAGCTCGCCGCGGGCGCGTGGGGCTGGGGTCGCGCCGTGCTCACCTGCGCTGCTTCCCCCAGGGCTCGCCGGGAGTGCCGGGACACCTCGGGCCTCGGGTGAGTTTTGGGGGAGAGGGGTCCATGTGGGCAGCGGAGAGGGGACAGGGGCATCCGGGATTGCTGCACTCTGGGAGATGCTGGGACTGCCGGTAAGGACGAGGTCGGCTCCCACTGAGTTTTCCCTCCCAGGGTGAACGGGGCGAGAGAGGCGAAGAGGGGGACAAGGGTGCCCGAGGACTGCCCGGGCGCAGGGTGAGTACGGCACGGCCGCCCCGTCCCGGCAGCACCCACCTCGTCCCCGGCGTCACCTGCCCCATCTCTCCCTGGGATCTGGGTGCTCATCTTTTCCATCAGGGCATCCCCGGCAGCAGAGGAGAAACAGGCATCCGCGGCGGCACGGGACCTCCAGGAGAGATGGTGATTCCCTGTGAATTCCCTATTTCCTGCCTGCAAAAATCCCCATTTCCTGCAGAGAACTGGGAAAGCTCAGTGCTCRGGGATTCGTTCCTCCTATCCGACCGCAGTACTAACGTTGCCTTTCCTCGTCTCTCCTCTCCCCGCTGCACCCAGGGCCCGCAGGGCTCGCCGGGCGTCCCCACCTCCACGGTAAGGGGTGCTGGGGGGGGGCTGGCTGGGGACGGGGACCCGGCCTCGCTGCGAGGCAGGTCGCAGCCAGGGGGGCTCTCAGGGGGCCGGGGCCTTGCTGGGAACAGCTGGGATACAGGAGACGGGCGGGAGAGCTGGAACTGACCCCGCTTYGTGCTTCCCCTCCAGCCCTGCGAGCTCAAGGCCTTCATCCGCCAGAGCTGCGGTGAGCGCCCAGGCCAGCGGCGGGGGGACGGCGGGCAGGGGACGGGGACYGGCTCGGTGGGGAGGCGGGACGGACCGCGGCCAGGCCGGCAGCCACGGGGACGTAGGGACAGCCGGGTGCAGAGCCAAGGGCAGAGGCGGCTGGATGCGTGTCCAGAGGATGCACGGAGGGAGGCGGGTGCGGATAAGCGGGCTGAAAGGCACGGCTTGCATCTCGGGGCGCCTCCGGAGATGCTCCCTGTCCCCTTGCAGCCTCCGCCGCCCCCTCCTGCCCCCTCTTCCCCATGGAGCTGGTGCTGGTGCTGGAGATGTCGGCCACCGTGTCGCCCGCCCTCTTCTCCCGCATGAAGGACGTCCTGGCCTTCCTGCTGCGCGACCTGCACGTCTCGCCGGCGAGCTGCCCGGCGGGGGCGCGCGTGGCCCTGCTCTCCTACGCGGCGGCGCCCAGCTACCTGCTGCGGCCGGG
>NW_020450827.1:440238-455369 GCF_003343035.1 Apteryx rowi | reverse complement strand
GTCGCAGCGGGGCCGCCTGGCCGCCGCCGTGCGCTTCGTGGGGCGCCACGCGCTCAAGCGGGTCCGGCGGGCCGCCCTGGGCACCAAGGTGGCCCTGTTCGTCACCAGCGGGCAGAGCCAGGCGCTGGAGGGCATCGGGGCGGCGGCGCTGGAGTGCGAAGCCCAGGGCATCCTGCCGGTGGTGGTCACCTTCAGCCCGCTGCCCGAGGTGGAGCGGGCTTTCCAGGTGAGCTGCGCCGCCGGGCACCACGCGCCGGCCCCGCCACCGTCACCTGCCGTCACCTGCCACCGCCTCTCCCGCAGGTGAACGGCCGCTTCCAGGTGGTGCAGCTGCAGGCTTCGGAGCCGGCCGGCGACGCGGCGGCGCTGCGGGAAGCCGTGCTGCCCTGCGCCCTCTGCTTCGGTACGCGGCCCGCGGGGTGGCCCCGGGGGATGCGTGGCACCGCCGGACCCGGCTCACGCGGCGCTCCTCGCCCTCCGCAGACSTCTGCCACCCCGAGAGCTGCGCCGCCGCCTCGCCACCGCCGGGCTCGGACACGGACCTGGCCCTCGTGGTGGACAACGCAGCCCCGGGGCTGTCGGCAGAGATGCTGGAGCGCCTCGGCGGTCTCTTCGGCAGCCTGCTGGGGCAGCTGCGGATGGAGCCGGAGCCGGCGCAGCACGGCGCCCGCTTCACCCTGGTGCTCACGGGCCCCTCCGTGCCYGGCCAGGGCTTGGCGGAGCTGCCCTTGGCACAGCCCGGCTCCCCGGAGCGGCTGCGGGAGCAGCTCCAGCGCGCGCTGGTGCCTCGGGCGGCCACAGCGTCCGCCAGCCGAGCGGTGGCCTGGACCCTCTGGCAGGGCTTCCCGCAGGGCTCCCGCGGCCGCCGCCGGGCCCTGCTGGTTGTGGGCACGGGGGCGGCGGAGCTGTGGGACACGGAGGCGCGGCGGGCGCTGGCCCGCTTCGCCGAGTGCGGGCACTTCGGCGTCCTGCTGCTGGCCCTGGGCCGCGCCGGGACGGAGCGGCAGGAGGCGGCCGTGCCCGAGGCGCTGGCGCGGCCGGCGTGGCGGTACCACTCGCTGCGCCTGGGCTCCGTCCACGCGCCGGAGCTGGCGTACGCGGAGAGGACGGTGCTGGGCTTCCTCCGGAGGCTGCAGGGTGAGCGGCGGCGGGGAGCCCCCGCAGCCTTGAGCACCCCCGCGTCCCCGCYGGCATCCCCAAAACCTCTTGGCCGGGACCCCCGTCACACCCCTCCTATTGCTTCTGCTTCGCAGCCGAGACCAGCACCCTGGACGATGCTCAGTGCCCGCCAGAGCTGCCCGTCTCCGGCCCCAGGATCGCTGAGCTGCCCCCGGGAAGCGCTGCGCCGTGAGTGAGCAGCTGCCTGTCCCCCGTTCCCGGGGACAGGTCCCGCCGTGTCCCCTGTGCCTCTGCCACGGCTGCATTCGCTCTGATTCCTGCTCCTCTCGCAGAGCCCCGGAGGCGCCCGCAGGCCGGGGGGACGCGGTGGCCCCCGGCCCCAGCAAGGGCCGCCGGGCCGCCGGCAGCGCCGAGCTGTGCGCCCTGCGCAGGGACCCCGGCACCGCCTGCGCCAACTTCTCCCTGATGTGGTACCACCGGCCGGAGACGGGGTCCTGCGAGCGCTTCTGGTACGGCGGCTGCGGCGGCAACGCCAACCGCTTCGGCAGCGAGCGGGACTGCATCCGCGCGTGCGTCGGCCCAGGTAGGAGAGGCCGGGCGTCCCCCCGTCCCCCCCCGCCGCCGGGCGCGGGGTGCACCGGTGCGTCCTGCAGCCCGGCCCCGTGCAGCGGCTGGCGGCGCTGCGGCTGCTCGGCCGACGCTGCGGCGCTGCGGCAGGTCCCGACGGAGCCGGCGCGGGAGAGGGGAACCTGACGCAGGGTAAGGAGCAGGCAGCAGGGCTTTGGGGGTCTTTCCGGAGGGGGAGAGAGGGGGTGATGCTCGAGCAGAGAGAGGCCAGGTAGGAGGTGCAGGGTGACGGACCTCCGATGCCAGGGCGCCGGGGGCATTTCCCCCGCGGGGGGTCAGCGTGCGCGCGCGGGCGCCGGCCGGCCGGCCGGGAGCGTGCCTTGCCGCCTGTCTTGCAGCAGCCTGCCTGGAGGAGAGGGACGCGGGGCCCTGCCACTCCTACTCGCCCAAGTGGTTCTTCGAGGGCCACCATCCCGCCCGCTGCTCGCTCTTCTGGTACGGGGGCTGCGGCGGGAGCCGCAACCGCTTCGAGAGCCGGGAGCAGTGCGAGGCCGCCTGCCTGCCCCACGGCGGGGGGAGCCCCGGCTTGCCTGGCCCCGCGGCCACCAACGCCTCCGGCTGCGCCCCGGGGCCCGGCTGCGAGGGCTGAGACCCGGCGCCCGGCCCCTCGGCACCCCGCCACCCCCGGGCGCCAGGTCCCGAGTCCAGTTATCCTAGAAAATCCCCGGTGCTGGTGACGGCTGGCCCCCGCACTGCCGGCACACCCGGAGACGCGGCACGAGGACGCGGAGCGCTCGCCCTCTGCAAACCCGCTCCCTCGGCTCCCCRCCTCCCCCAGCCTGCGCAGATGGGAAGAATAAGGACACTTGCGTTATTGCACAAGGGCCGTGTGGTCGGACGTGCCAGATTTCTGACAGCTCGTCGCAGTCAGCTGCTCAGCTATGAAGGGGAGGTTTGGAGGCGGTGGCGGGGTGCTGAGCCCTTGCAAAACTCTGCACGCCCCCGCCTCCCCTGCCACCCGCCTTCTCCGGGTAGATCCCGGTGCCGAGGGCCTGCGGTCTGGTCAGTACGGGTGCGTTCGAAATAAAAAGCAAGCCACGTTTCGCCCTCGCCGCTGCAGCTGGGCTGGGGGAGGGCGAGGGTTCGGGGGGGGGGGCGCCCCAAACCTGCAGGAGGCCCTGGAAAGGCCRTCGCCATCGCCGGCCAGCCGCAGCTGCGCCTGTCCCTGCCGGCAGGCCRTTTCCCTGGCTACGGCCCTGCGCAGGGAGCCGGTGCCGGAGCCGGCACGGCGGAGGCGGGATGCTCGGGCGGGCGGCGTGGGACCGGAGCCGCAGCGGGAGGCAGCTGCGCTGCTGGCAGGCTCCRGGTCCCGGCGGCTCCRRCYGCRAYGCTCCSTTCTCCCACCCTCTGCCCTGGCTCCTCCATCACCGGGGCGGAAACAGCCCCCGAGCCGCAGGAATGGGAGCATCCCTCCCTGCCCCCCGTGCCCCCTCCCTGGCATAGAGCTGCGGGGACGGACTGGGGCAGGCGGAGGGCTGGATCTCCGCGAGGGGCAGCGGGGGGGCAGCAGGACACCTGGGCCCCCCCCTCTGCAGCCCCGTGCCCAAGGTGCAGTCCTGGCTCCTCCGCTGGCTTGGGAAGCGCACGGTGGCCGTGACCGCCTTCGGCACGGGCTGCCACCAGGAATAGCTCCGAGACCTAATTCTTCCACCAATCCTTTATTYGGTTCTGCAGGGGCGGGAGAGGACAGATACATTTTTCAGGACGGCTTTGGCTCCGGCAGTGCCGGGGCTGCCGAGAGGAGGAGGCGGCTGGTGTGGGTCCCTCTCCCGTGTCCCAGGGGCTGGGGCTGGGGCCGAGGCCGAGCGATGCTCAAGGGGGTGCCAGGAGCCCGTGACACCTGGCCGAGACCCCCAGCCCCTGCTCCCAGAGCCCTGCAGCTGCGGCAGAATTTCAGCTCCCACTTAAATGATGCTAAAAGCCCTTAGATACACTTTTAAGGCAAAAGAAACCCTAAATTGCAAGGAGCTGGGCAAGCAGGGAGTAAAGAACTAGAACGGAGAATCTTGTTTCTTTAAATGTAGTTTTTTTTTTTTTTAAGCTTATTTTTGCACTCGGGTTTGGCAAAGCTGAGAAGACTAAGTGACAAACCAGCTGTCCCCCGGCACAGCCTGCAGCTCGGCGTCAGCAGCGCAAAGCGGTCGCCCAAGCAAACGCCCACCGCCTCGACCGTCACCCAAGAAGCGCGTTTACAGCAGGGATTCGCAGCGGGGCCTTGCAGGGTCGCTGAGGCCCCCGCGCCCCTTCCAGCACCCCCGCCGAGCTCGCAGGCCCCCGCTCAGCTGCAGCATCGCTGCAGGGAGACGTCGGCACTGCTGCCGGCGCGGCTCCGAGGCGACATTCCCATCCTGCCGGGGCGGCGTGGAGGAGGGATGGAGGGGGCGCGACGGGGCCAGGTCCTTTCGGGGATGCTGCAATGCAAACGCGGGGTTGCAAGAGTGCCCCGGTCCCCCGGGGGGGGGGGGATGCCCTGCCGTGCACAGCCGTGCCGCCGGCTCCTGCCAGCTCGCTCGGCGTCCCTTGCTCCCGCTGGGCGGCTGCGGGTCCCCACTTCGTTGCAAGCCCACTGCTCCGGGCAGTGGGAGCCGTTTGCACCGCCAGCGTGCCCGGCCGGCGTGGGTGGCCGTGGCGCAGGACGGGGGACACTCACCCAGCCGGGCTAGGCCCAGTAGATGGGGACGACACTGCAGAGGATGTTTGCTGTGGTGCTCAGGAGGGAGCGATCGGCCAGGGGCACGGGGAGCCTCTCCTCAGCCTGGCGGGGAGAGAAACGTGCCGTGCCACCCCCGAAAATGCAGAAGCCCGGGCGGGTGCACCCCGCTGCTCCACGGCCTTAGCGTGGGCAGGGGTTTCGCACAAGGAAAGGCCCCCGGGGACGGGCTGTGGGTCTCCGAAGCCCGTTTCTGCCTTGCCATCCCCGGTGCCCAGCCTGGCACGTGCCGAGCGGCGCTGCCTGGCGCTCACCTGCCGATGCTGGAAGGCCACGGTGACGGCGTCCAGCCCCTGGATGTTGTCCTCGTCCATGCGGGTGACGTAGCAGGCTTGGTGCAGCCAGGACCTGTAGCTGATCAGCAGCTGTTTGCAGACAGACCCGCGTTGGCTCGGGCCCTCGCCACATCCCACCCGCGCGCGGGTCCTCACCGCCCCTTCTGCATCCTCCCCGCCTGGACGCAGCCCGGGGGCTGCAGCCTGGCCCGGCCCCGCCGGCGAGGTCCCTCCCTGCTCACGTTCTTGTAGTCGTAGATGACCGTGGCTGGCCTTCCGGCTCCTCCGTCGACGTAGAAAGTCRCTGCCTCCTCTTCCCAGCCGGCGGGAAGCCGTGGCCAGGCCTCTCCTCCCTCCAGCCCCTCCACGGTCATCTGCAGGACCTGGGGGACGTGCAGGGAGTTCACCGCCGTGCCGCGGCGTGTCCCCCCGCCGGGGCCGCGGGGCCGTACTTACGGCGTCGGCATGCTGCCGTGCCACGTGCAGCCACATCAGCAGGGYGCCCGCGATGATGACGACCAGCAGGACCACCACCACCACCACGATGAGGAGGCACTTGAGGTGGTGGCAGCCGAGGAGCTTGCGGGGCAGGTAGCAGAGCAGGCGAGGCACGAAGCAGAGGCAGCTCTTGAGGCAGCCGGCGCAGCCGTGGCAGCCGTGGCAGCCGGTGCAGCCGTGGCAGCCGGTGCAGCCGGTGCAGCCGCGGCAGCCGCAGCAGCGCCCCGCGCACTTGGGGCAGCAGGCGGCACAGCTGGGCATGCAGCAGCAGCAGGACTTGCAGCACGCCAGGCAGCAGCTGGGACTGCAGCAGTGCGCTTCCACGTCCTGGGGACACAGCAGAGGCAGAGAGCCGGGGTGGGYGGCGGGTGAGGAGACGGGGAGCCCGGAGACGAGGCGGAGGCTAGGACGGGGCTTGCTTTGGCGGCAGCTCCTGCCCCTTTTCCCCCGAGGTCTGGAGATGCAGCGAGTCGGATGCTCGCACCCCACAAGGTCCTGCTCCGTCACGCACGCACCGGCACCTCGCTGGGGGCCCCGGGATTGCCACCGGGTGCTGGGAGCCCATGGGAAGGGGCCAGGAGGTGCTCCCTGGGCAGAGGACCCAGCCACCGTGGGGCTCAGCCCCACAGCAGCCCGACCCCTCCAGGGACCCCTCTAGTGACTCGTGCCCAGAGGGAGAAAGCCGGGAAAACCCCTTGGTGCTGAGCGGCTCTGCCAGGCTTTCCGGGGACAGGGACGCCCCGAATGTGTCCTGTGCCACCCCACTGCGGGTTGCAGGGACTCACCAGCGGCTCTTCAACCACAACCTGCTTCATGCTGCTCTCCATGCCTGCCGCTCCTGCCGCCTCCTCCTCCTCCTCCTCCTCCCGGCCCAGGCTGCCTCGGCAGCGTCCAGGACAGGGGCTTTATACAGGGGCGCTGGGGGTGGAGAGGAGGGCGGCCCGTGTGAACGGCCTTGTGGCCGCAGGCGAGGTGTGCAATTCACTTCACTTCTGTTTGCCGACCGCCTTTCCCGGAGCTGGTTTCCCCTGGGAACCTGCTGGTCAAGAGGGTCTGAGGACACTTGTYCCCGGGCACAGAGGCCTCTCTGCTCCTGGCGAGCGGGGCCTCGGGGCCAAAGTAAACCCTCCTGCGGGGTCAGCGCTGCCCTCCAGGCTGGAGTGCCTGGCGATGGGCACCGCTGGCTCCCTGCCCGCGTCCCTGCGCCAGCTCCGGCACCTGGAGATGCTCGAGATGGGCAAAGCGCAAACCAGACATCAAAGGTTTCCCAGAAACGGCGAGGCTGGGGCAGGAGCGGGGCGGTGGATCCGCTCGGGGGAGCGAGGGGTCACCGAATCGCCGCTCCRGCGCGTCACCCTGGGCGCCGGGCTCGGCAGGGCAGGGCGCACAGCTCGCGGGGTCCCTGGGCGCCCCGTGGGCGATCAACCTCGCGGGGCTCGGTGAGACCTCCCGCAGGGCCGTGCTCAGGGGGGGCTGAACCGGCATCTCCGCTGCCTTAGGGACGAGTCCCTGCTTCGCTCAGGACCCCTCCGACAGCCCCTCTGGTCTCCTGGCTCCCGCTGCCACGGCCGGGAGGCAGCTCGGACGGACCCCGGGGCCAAGCCCCAGCTGCAGGCGCTCGCAGGCAGGTTGTGTGCGTGTGTGTGTGTGTGTGTGTGTGCACACACTGCCTCCTTTCCCAGGGTGTCGAGGAGCTCAGGATCCCCTCGAGCGGCTCCCGGCTGTTTGCTCTCAAACACCGCGCGCAGGAGAGGCCGTGGGAGCCTTCCTCTGCGGCGCGCACCCTCCTCGCCCGGCTCCTCGCCGGGGTGACGCGGGGTCAGGACCCCGTCGGGGGTATCGAGGAGCAGAGTGCCCTGGCCCGTGCCAACGTGTGGGGCATGTGTTTCCCCACCCGAGCGCCAGCCCCACGGCGCTGCGACCCTCCTCGCCAAGCTGGGGCCCCCTCGACCGATCCCCAGCCTGCAGCGGTGGCCGCTGGGGACCGACCCGTGTCAGACGCCTGCGGAAAGGTGCTGCTGCACCCCGGGTGGGGGGCCTCAGACATGCACCCTCATTTCTCCTCCTAGGGTCTTTTTTCCCTTTCCAGCCCCGTTGATAACCAGTTTTCCAGTGCAGTGCTTGGAGGTGCACCCCAAGGATGCAGCGTGCCTGGCCGCTTTGGGCTCAAGTGTGTGAGGGCTGGGGGGGAGCGGAGCTGCCCAGGGAGCCTGGGGCATGCGGAGGGCCGGGAGGAAGGGGAGCGGGGCGCCCCRTGCGTGCTGCGCTCAGCCCCTGGCCTGGCTCCTGCGGGGACACGGCCCCGCGGTCGCTCCACAGCCCCGGGCCTGGGAAACGCTCCTGCCATCCCCGCACCCGCCGGATGCATCCACCCGTGCCGGACCCTGGTGTGCCACGGCGGCGGGGCAGGTTGGAGGCGAGCAGGGAAGGAAGAGAGCTGCACTCGGAGGCGGGGGGAGAGACTTTACTCTGCAGACRGAAGCGCGCAACTCAAAGCAAAACCCGCTCATTTATTGCAAGTGCTGCTGGAAAGCCCGCGGTGCCGAAGCGCGGCCGGTCGAGGGCAGAGCGGCCGGGCACGTGGCCCTGCCGAGCCAGCCGCGCCACCGCCACGCGTGGGACGGGGCCGTGGAGGAGGAGAGAAGTCCGCATGCTGTCTTGCCGGTGTCCCACCTGGAAGGCAAAGCACGGGGAGTGGGGAACGCACACTGCAGCTGCGGCGGTGGCAAAGGCACCCCGGCCGGGGCCAGGCAGGGGGATCTGTCCATCTTGTCCCCTTGGCAGCAGGGAGAAGGGCCCGGGTGTACCCTGGGGGGCCCCGTGGTGCAAACCCCCGCTGCCTGGGGATGTGGGAACGGACTCTACATGCCGGCAACGTCCACAAGAGGCAGCTGGAGACCCGGGGTGAGGGAAGGGTCTCCCGGCAGGCGATGGGACCYGGCTCGCGCGCGGCCCTCGCTGCCRGCTCACCCGCCTGGGCTAGGCCCAGTAGACGGGGACGGTGCTGCAGAGGATGTTGACGGTGGTACCCAGGATGGAGCGATCGGCCAGGGGCTCGGCGGCGGCCCCGGCCTCCTTCCTTTCAGCCTGCAGGAGAGAGAAACCAGGGGCTGCCACCCTCGCCCAGCTGCTGCAAGCCCAGCACCGCTGCRCGTCACCCCGGGCGCAGGAGRGGTCCCCCCTYRCCCYGCCACCCTCRCCCYGTCGCGCTGAGCCTGCCCTGCCCTYGTGTCCTGATAGCACCYGGGCTGAGGTGTCTGCCGGGCTCCTGCTGAGCTGCGTTTAGTTTTGGCCGCCTTACCCCAGCTGAGCACTCACCTGCCGACGCCAGAAGGCCGCGGTGATGGCATCCAGCCCCTGGATATTCTCCTTGTCCATGTGGGTGACRTAGCAGGCTTGGTGCAGCCAGGATCTGTAGCTGATCAGCAGCTGTTTGCAGACAGACCCGCGTTGGCTTGGCCCCAGGGCAGCAGCCCCTGCCCTCTGTGGCCACCCACCTTGTCCCATCCTGTCCCATCCCATCGCACCGCTCGGCTCTCCCGGGACATCCCATCCCCTCCACCCCGCCGAGCTCTCGTCAATGCCTTGTCCCCTCCACCCTGCCGAGCTCTTCGCCGCGCACCTTGCTGTAGTCGTAGACGACCATGGCGGAGGAGTTCAGCCCATCCTTCACGGCGAAYGTCCCGGTCCTTTCTTTCTTGCTCATGGCGAGCTGCTGGGGGGACCCTTCTCCATCCAGGCTTTGGATGGTCATTCGCAAAACCTGCGGGGCGGAGGGAGGCTCAGGGCAGAGGAGCAGGGCAGGGGCCAGCCGGGGCAGAGCACGTCGCAGGCAGGGAAGGGAGCTCCTCCGAGCCTGGGGCACGCAGCGTTGCTGCGAAAGCACCCGGTGCAACAGCTGTGCTGGGTCTAAACCCCATCCCGGCAAAGTGCCTGCAGCCGATGATGGTGCCACCAACCGTCCTTGCCCCCAGCTGAGTTTCGGCTCATCCCCTCCGCTCCCGGCAGCGCCATGCCCTCCCGGYGCCCGCCCGGCGGGGCCTCACCGTTTCGGCGTGCGTCTCGGTGATGTGCAGCCCCAGCAGGAGGAAGCCCACGACGACCACCACGAGGAGCACCACCACCACCACCACGATGAGGAGGCACTTGAGCTGGTGGGGGATGCAGGGCAGGCGGGGGGACGCCGTGTACCTCTGGGGAGAGAGGGGAGCCCCGGCGTGAGCCGCGGGTCAGCCAGGTGGATGTGTGACTGGAGAAAGCAGCCCCGAGCCCACGCTCAGCCCCGCACCGGCTCCCCAGGCGGACGGGCTGGGGCACGGACGCTCCTTACCGGAGGGGCCTCCTCCATCAGCGCCTCTTTGGAGCTGCTGTCCATCTCGTCCTTGCTCGCKGGTCCTGTCCTTCCGCCAGCCAGAGCCGAGGGATTTATAGAGGCAGTGGAGCAGGGAGGAGGCTTGGGAAGCCCTGGCTACCGAGGTGCCACTCATGCTCTGTTTGCCAAGCCGGGCCAAGAGCTGGATGGGTGATGAAAGCCTCCAAGGGCYCTTCTCCAGGCACTCGGCCGGCCGTGCGGGGGCCAAGGCAAACAGCGGTGGGGCAGAGCGCTACCGCCCGCCGCGCCGCGCCAGGTTGCCTCCATCACCTGGCACTCGGCCACCGCTTGGCACCTTCAAAGCCAGCCCCTCCGCGCAGGGCTGCGGGGGGCGAGGACCAGCCGCCCGCGTCGCTGCGCCGGGGAGAGCAACGTGCCCCGGGAGCAGCGGCGTCGCCGCTTCGGAGCCGAGGGGACGTGCGCGCCTAGCCCCGGGGCCAGTCCTGCTGCCGTCAGCTCCCGGAGCTCGTTCCTGCCTTGCATGGCGGAGCCGGCACCCTTGGCAGCTGGAGGCCCCCCCGGGCGCGCGCRCAGGCGGAGGAAGGGCTCTGCGGAGCTGCCTGGGCGCTTTGTTGGCCGCGAGCGCGGTGCCTGGGACGGGGCCGGGTGCCCAGCGCCTCCCGCCACCCGCCAGCGATGAGCTCAGCGCCRCGCCGGCACGCTGCAAGCAAGGCCGGGGCGGGAGAGCCGGGGTGTCGTCACCCCTGCAAAACCCTGGCCGTGCCCACGCCGCAGCCGGCCCCTGCCCGAGCCCCCCAGCCCCGGTGCCCACCCCACGGCCCGCGGCTGCCCCTCGGCGCACGGCCCCGTGTCCGCACGCCTGCACGCTGGCGGGACACGCGTCCCCCAGGCCCAGGCACGGATGCCCGCGCTGTCACTCAGCCGCATCCCTCCCTCGCTCGCTCGCTCCCTCCCTCCGTCCCTCCTCCCCGCAGCRCAGCGGCATGGTGCTCTGCAGAGCAGCGGGTCGGTCGCCAGCAGCCTCCGCCGCCACYGCCGCTGCCCCTGAATGCTAACGGCTCCGGGGCAAGGGCAGGGGAAAGGGCTCCGCTGCGGCTGCTGGGCTGCGGGGCAGGACCGCACAGCACGATCCGCCGGGCCGAGAGGGGGGCRGAGGAGGGCTCGGCCAGCGCGATGGGGCTGCGCCGGGGCACGCGGGCGCCCAGGGGCCCAGGCTGTGCTTTCCTCTTGCTGCTAGCCTTGGCCTGCCTCTGGCTGCCCGCGGGGGGCCGGCGGCCCCCCCGGCCGCCCCCCTGCCCCCCGAGCTGCTCCTGCACCCGCGACACAGCCTTCTGCGTGGACTCCAAGGCCATCCCCAGGAACCTGCCCCCCGAGGTCATCTCGCTGTGAGTACCCCGGTGTGACAGGGACAGGGATGGGGACGAGGAGCAGGTCACGTCCCTGGGGGTGCAGGGCCCGCAGGCGGCCCTGGGGTGGCAGGGCCAGCCYGGTCCTTCGTGCCGCGGCGGGGGCACGCTGTGGGCGCCGTGGGGTGCAGGCAGTGTGCGGGAACTGCTGCAGGGAGGAGAGCTCCGAGCGGGGTGGGGACGCCCCAGGCTCGTGCCCCCCTGTCYGGCTGTCCTGCAGCAGTGGCGGACCTCCTTCCTCCTGCAGCCATCCATCAGCGATGGATGGAGCAGGGCTGCAGCCTGCCTGTGCCGCACCACCCGGCTGCCGTGACCTTGGGGACYGGCACCCCAAGGGGACAAGGCACCAATGCACAGTCCCTGGGGACATGGTGGCACAGCAGAGTAAGAGTGTGTATGTGTGCGTGTGTGTGTGTGTGCAGATGTGTGTGTATGGCTGCGTGTGCATGTATGTGTGTGCACATATGTGTGCATACATGCATGTGTGCATGTGTGTGTGCATGTGTGTGTGCAGGCACGGGTGCGTGCGCCTGTGTGTACATGCATGTGTGCATGCATGTGTGCGTGTGTGTGTGCAGGCACGGGTGCGTGCGCCTGTGTGTGCATGCGTGTGTGCATGCATGTGTGCGTGTGTGTGTGCAGGCACAGGTGCGTGCGCCTGTGTGTGCATGCGTGTGTGCATGCGTGTGCACTCGGGCTGCAGATGTGCTGCAGCCCAGGAGCAGGGTTTGCCTGCTGCGTCCAGGGATGCGTGTGCACCCCGACATCCGTGTGCTCGTGCTGGGTGGGTACCTGCTGCCGGGGATTTTAGCAGCGCTGCCGCAGGTCCCAGGCACCCGTGGGGTGTGTGCAGGTCCCCGTGCCAGACCGTGTGGCCTGGTGCGGGTCCAAACGCCTCATCCCCACCGTGCCAGCCCCGGCACGCAGGATCGCTCAGGCAGGCGCAGAGCGGAGCCCTTCTCCCACGGGCTGCACACCGTGTCCTGCCCCGCGCGGCATCCTCTCCYGAAATAGCCTGCCTGCGCTCCAGTGGCCAGCACGGCAGCGAGCCGTGGGGACGGCATGAAGGGCAAGGATGGCCTCCCCCCAGCCCCGCAGCCCTGAGGTCTCGTCTCGCCCGCAGGACCATGGTGAACGCAGCCTTCACGGAGATCCGCGAGGCGGCCTTCGCTCACATCCCCTCGCTGCAGTTCCTGTACGTCTCCGCACGGCCGCCACCGCGGGCGCCCCCGGGTGCCCCTGCGCCCCTCGTGTCCCGGCCGGCCGCGGCGCTGACGGCTCACCCCTTCTCTTTGCAGCCTGCTCAACTCCAACAAGCTCACGCTCATCGGGGACAACGCCTTCGCCGGGCTCTCGCACCTGCAGTACCTGTGCGTGCCCGGCCGCCCTCGCCGGTTTGGGGGCCGGGGCGGCGCGGGGCGGGCGGCGGCGGGGGCTGCTGCAGGGACGGGCGCCAGCGCCCGGCAGGGCTGCTCGGCCCCGCGGCACCCCGCACGTCAGGGACACCGAGGGCTGGGGCGCCCATGCCAGCATCTCCTCCCGCCCCCAGGTTCATCGAGAACAACGACATCCAGGCGCTGTCCAAGGGCACCTTCCGTGGGCTCAAGTCCCTGACCCACCTGTGAGTAGCGGGGGGTCCCGCGCTCCCCGGGGACGGCTCTGCCCGGCCCGGCCCCGCTTCGCAGGCGCGTGCCCCGTCGCAGCCGGGGTGGCTCTCGGCCACGGCCCCTCTCGTCTCCCCTAGGTCTCTGGCCAACAACAACCTGCAGTCGCTGCCCAGGGACCTCTTCAAGCCGCTGGACATCCTGAGCGACCTGTAAGGCCCCCGAGCCCGGCGCCTCCGACGGCGCCAGGGCCGGCACTGGGCACGGCGGGGCACCGCGCTGGGAGGGTGAAGGGGCACGAAGCCCTCGCGGCTGGGCTGGGCTCAGCCCCCGCGCTCCCCTCCCCGGGCTGGCGGCCTCCGGCCCCCGCTTCCCTCTCCCCCGTGGCTCGGCCCTGGCTCGGGGCATCCTTGAACGGCCCCGGCTCGGGGTTCAGGCACGCTGCTCCGCTCGCTCGGGGCTGCTCCGGGGTGCCGGGCAGGGGCGGGGGGTGACGCCGCGCCGTCTCGCGTGCCCCCCGCCAGGGACCTCCGGGGCAACGCGCTGGCCTGCGACTGCAAGATCAAGTGGCTGGTGGAGTGGATGGAGAGCACCAACACCACGGTCCCCGCCGTCTTCTGCAGCAGCCCCGGGCAGCACCAGGGCCAGCGGATCCGCGACCTGGCGCTCGGCGACTTCGAGTGCATCACCACGGGTAAGGGGCCGCGGGCCGGCGCGTCGCCGGCACCCGGGGGCGCCCGGGCCCTCACTCCCACCTCTCCCCCCCCAGACTTCGTGGTGCACCAGGTGCTGCCCTTCCAGTCGGTGTCGGCTGAGCCCTTCACCTACGCCAGCGACCTCTACCTGGCCCTGGCCCAGCCCAGCGCCAGCAGCTGCACCATCCTCAAGTGGGACTACGTGGAGCGCAAGCTGCGCGACTTCGACCGCATCCCCGGTAAGGCGGCCGGGGGCTCGCCGGGAGCTCCCTTCCCCGGTTGCGCTCTGCGGGCGCGGGTCCCCGTCCCCAGCGATTCGGGAAGGGCACGGCCCCCGCGCGTGACGTCCCCCCGCCTCGCAGCTCACTCGGCGGTGCACTGCAAGCCCATCGTGGCCCAGGGCCAGCTGTACGTGGTGGTGGCGCAGCTCTTCGGGGGCTCCTACATCTACCGCTGGGACACCACCGTGGACAAGTTCATCAAGATCCAAGACATYGACAGCCAGAAGACCCGCAAGCCCAACGACATCGAGGCCTTCCAGATCGAGGGCGACTGGTACTTCGTCATCGCAGACAGCTCCAAGGCGGGCTCCACCAGCCTCTACCGCCTCAGCCAGAACGGCTTCTACTCCCACCAGGCCCTGCACGCCTGGCACCGCGACACCGACGTGGAGTACGTGGAGAACGAGGGCAAGCCCCGGCTCATCATCTCCAGCAGCTCCCAAGCGCCCGTCATCTACCAGTGGAACCGCTCGCAGAAGCAGTTCACCCCCCAGGGCGAGGTGGGCGAGATGCTGGACGTCCAGATGGTCAAGCACTTCAAGGTCAAGAGGGACCATTTCCTCTGCCTCAGCCGCTACATCGGCGACTCCAAGGTGGTGCGCTGGGAAGGGCCGCGCTTCATCGAGCTCCAGACGCTCCCCTCCCGCGGCTCCATGGTGATGCAGCCCTTCTCCGTGGAGCAGCGCCAGTACATGGCCCTGGGCAGTGACTTCTCCTTCACCCACGTCTACCTGTGGGAAGAGGAGAAGCAGAAGTTCGTCAAGTTTCAGGAGCTGTCGGTGCAGGCGCCCCGGGCTTTCCGCTACGTGCCCGCCGCCGACGTGCAGCTCCTGCTGGCTCCCAGCTTCAAGGCCAACACGCTGGTCTACCGGCACGTGGTGGTGGACCTCAGCCTGTAGAGGGAAGGGAGGCCTGGGGGCCCCACGCTGCCGCGCCGGGACTCTCTCCTGGCTCTCACACGGGCACTGGCCCTGGCCCCTTCCTCCGGAGACCTGCTGCCGCCGCCTCCCCTGCCCGGCCCTGCGGCCGCGCGGGACCCGAGGCTGCGCATGCGYCCGCCAGCCCCTTCCTACCTGCCTGCCATGGACTCTGCCCGGTGCGAGCGCCCRCCGCCTGTTCCTACACCCCTCCTGGCCCCTGTAGTCACCCGCCTAAACCGCCTGCCCCTCTGCRTCACCGCGGGGCAGAGGCGAGCCCCAAGCCTGGCTGCGGGAGGGAGGGGAAGCCATGGGCCTCAGTTTCCCCAGGAGGGACAACAGCCCTGCGGTATTCCCAGGTCCCCCATTCACCTCGCCCAGGCCCACCCCATCCGGGAGCCCGTGGGACGCTGGAGGACGGGGCCGGGTCAGCCCTCGCTCTGCACCCCGACGCCCTCGGGGCACTGTGGCGTTGGCAGGGCCGGCGGGGAGGAGCGGGTGCCCGCGGCTCTGCCCACCCCGGCCCTGGGCAGGAGCCGGAGGCTTGCGGCAGGCTGCTGCGGTCGGTCTGGGGGCACGGCTGGGGGGCGAGGGGCCGGGCGCCGAGGCTGGCGGGATGCTCCCAGGCCGGCGGGATGCTCCCAGGCCGGCGGGATGCTCCCAGGC
>NW_020450827.1:438147-439999 GCF_003343035.1 Apteryx rowi | reverse complement strand
TGGGATGCTCCCAGGCTGGCGGGATGCTCCCAGGCCGGCAGGATGCTCCCAGGCCGGCGGGATGCTCCCAGGCTGGCAGGATGCTCCCAGGCTGGCGGGATGCTCCAAGGCAGTGCCGCCATCTCCACGAACGGGGCTCGGCCCGGCCGCCCTGCTCCCGGCCCCTCTCCCTGCATGTGCAGCAGCTCCCCCCCCGCCCCGGGCAGGCGTTTGCGTGCCCCCCGCAGCCGAGGCGTACGCGCCCGGCAGAAACTCTCCCCACAATAAACACACTGTGACTCCCCGCCACGTCTGCCGACAGCCGCCGCGCGAGGGGCCGGGCAGCGCCTCTGCCTCCGAGGGGGGGCTGGCGTCCCCTCGCCCGGGCGTCTCGGTCCGAGAGCCCAGCTTCCCCGCGCCCAGCTGAGCCCGGGAGGGGACACCCCACTCTTTTAGGGTCCTCCAGGCCTCGCGTGTTGCTTCGTGGGGGGCAGGAGCCAGGTGGGGCTGGGGGACAGGAGGTGGGATGGGAGTCAGGGGCTGGGGGGGGGCCCAGCGACCGGTGCCAGGCTCCCCCAGCGTGGCGCCGGGGCCGCGCTCCCCCCTGCTCTGAGCCCTTTCCTTACACCAAGGGTGCTCTGCTCTCTCCCGCGTGTGCCGGAGCCGCCAGCGAGGCGTCCCCGGAGCTGTGCCGTGGCTGCTCGACGTCCCGGGGAAGGGTGCCGGGCAAGGCGGCTCCGGGGTGCCGTGGGGCGCGTGGGAGCAGCAGCAGGCGTCGGAGGGGAGAGCAGGGAGCAGGCTGCCTCCCTGGGGCTGCACCATCCGGCCTGTTCAGCCACCCGGCAGGTTTTCCAGGGAGCAATTTCCGAGTCCCACAGGGGTATAAATATGCATGTGAAAAGCCACCAATTAAGCACACAAATAAAGAGCCTCTCAAAGGCAACCCGCACCCCAGGGCGTAGTGGGCCTTTGCGAAGGGCCCTCAGYGCCAGGCAGGGAAGAGCATGTAGTCCAGGTGCCGTAGCAGGGCATTCTGCCTCAGTTTCCCCACCAGGAGCAGGAAGATTTTAAAGCAGGGAGGGCGGCAGGCTGAGAAGTGTGGGAGAGCAGCTGGAGAGGTGTCCTGGGACACCCAGAGCAGCCATGGAGAGGGGTCGGGGCGGCCCAGGCCCCCCGGGTCACAGCTGGGGGCGCAGGGCTGAGGGGAAGGTGGCACAAGGCAGTGATGTCAGGTTTAACAGCAAGGACCCAGAGTCCTGCTCCAGTCACAAGGGAGGGGGAAGAGCTTCTGTTTTCTCCAGAGCATCTTGCAATGATCCGCGCCTGCTCCAGAGTCCTGGCCCCGGCCTAGCAACACACTTGAGTCATTGCTTAAGGCTGAGTGCACACGCAAGCCAAGCTGCAGAGCACCAGGGAGTGGATTTCACTGGCACCTGATATGGAGGCGGCCGAGGTTAAACACCACTGAATCAGCACGTCAGGGCGGTGCCTGCACGGCCACATCTGCTCCCGGCCTGACTTCCTTGACGTGACCCGACAACACCCTTATCTCCACCCCAAGCCCCCGGCTCCCGGAGTCCTGGAATCCCTTGAGGCCGGGCCCGGCTCTTTTGACCCCATTACCCTGGCAGGCTGTGCAAGCCCATGCGCACCGCAGCCCTGCAGCGTGCACATGCCGTGGGGCATGSCCCCTGCCTGAGTGTCGTGAAAACACCCACCAAAACATGCTTTATTACAACAAGAAGCCCCCCCAAGGCAGATCACCCGAGGGGCATCTGGGTCCTCCCCTGCCTTTCTCGGACGCTTGCTTGCTTTGAAGCTGAGAAAGCAGCCATTTCCACGGGCAGGGGCAGGGGCAGGGGCAGGGGCAGGG
>NW_020450827.1:415812-437416 GCF_003343035.1 Apteryx rowi | reverse complement strand
CAGGGAGCGGGCGGAGGCCCCCCCCCCCGGCCCCGCAGCCTCGCCTGCCGCCGCCGCGAGCGAGGGCCGCCCCGGGGCTCCGTGCCGCCGGTGTCCGGGCCCCCGCGGGGCGGGAGGTTTCGGGGCCCCCGGTTGCTGGCGGCCCCTGGGATCGGTTTCTCGTCCCCGCGGGCGATTCCCGGCTGCGTTCGGCTCCCGGATCGCGGGCAGCGCGCTTCGTCCCCCCGCGGCTCTCGCTGCTGACGCCCTCCCGGCCGCTCTGCGCCTCCTGGCTGCCGGGGTTTTGCGGGAAGAGCTCTGCCCTGGCCGGTGCAGCACCCAGCACGGATACCGGCTCCGSTCCGCCAGGCCTGCGGGAACACGTGTGGCCTAACGGGTGCAAAGTGGGACCAGCCCTGGGCTGTGCTTTTGGGGTCTAGCTTATGGTAGATAACGTTTAGAAACTGTGTGCTTAAGAGCTCCAGCCCGGGACTGTTTAACTGTTGGTGTAACAGTTGACCAGCCCGCTGCAGCGGGGAGGGAAGCARAGGAGCAGCGTGGTCCGGCCCAGGTAGCCGTTAGGACTTTGGCTTGGCTGTCAGAGCCTTGTGACTGTCACGCTGCGGAGGGGCTTGGCTGGGGCGGGGGGTCTGAGCTGACTCACCGGTGGAGATGCTAAAGGGCAGGCCTGTGTTTTGAAGAACTCTTTCCTCTGGATYTCTTCTGCTTTGCTAAATATTTAGATTAGAAGTGACAGCTGAGCGGTGTCTTCAGCATGGTGCTTTTCACGGGAACCTGGCTGGGGCTGGCCCATATGGTCTCTGCTACCCTTGGCAGAAGTAACCCGCGCTGGCACGTGGCCACGGTTCCCCTCAGTGCCCTGGGTTGAAAAATAAGAGCCGGATTCCTGCTGTGTTGTGGCTTCCCTCTCTTTCCTGGCAGGATGGCTCCCCTTGGCTCCGGGCAGGCCTTGCCTGCTCATCTGCAGGCAGTGGCACGCTTGTTCATCCCGGCTGGCGGGTGCCCCAGGAGCACCCAGCACTGCTCCCCGGCTGCCGGCTCCACGTGAGCCCAGATGTGTAGCCTCCCGGCAGCTTCCTGGGGACTGCGAGCTTCAGCACGTGCTGCTGCCTCTGGCCCAGAGATAAATGGGCTGTGGTGTACCGAGATGCGGGCACGGGGCTGGCTGGCATGGGGTGGCGTCCCATCCTCGGTGGATGGATCCAASCAGTGGTGGTTTTGGGAGGGAAGCAGCTCTCATTGCCTCTATGTTGCCTATGAGAGCCCTGTGGGCAAGCAAACGGAGCCGTGGGCATGCTCTGGGAGGCTGTCCCGGGCCTTGCGTGTCGGGGCAGACCTTGGCACGCAGAGGTCAGCTGGGGACTTGCGCAGATGTCTGCCCTCTGGCCGGCTGGACCGCTTCGATCCAGCCTGCAGCTGGGCATGGAAGGAGTTGGCGTGGAGAGAGCTGCTGGCGGAGGGCCCAGGCTGTGTTTGCCTGGGGGCAACCCGGGGACCTTTTAGAAATGGAAAAATGTCCTAAAAGTATCCTGAGCCCTTGGGTTTAGGGCGCTGCTGCCTGCCCATCCGGGAGGAGAGCTAGCCTGGCCAGGGCCCCATGGAGCCTAGCAGGTCTCTGCCTGGCAGTCTTGCTGGCCAGTGGCTGTAACTCTCCAGGACTGTTTGCTCCCCTGGCGAGTCCCCGGCTCTGCGGGAAGAGCCGAATGAGCTGTGGCCAGCTGGACTCAGCATCAGGAGGCCGRGCGTGCTGGAGGAGTCCCCCGCGGGGAGAGGGAGTCCCTGCAGCCCCCAGGCTGGGCAGCAGGGTGGGTGGGCGCACAGGCTTGGAGATTGGTGGGGGCACCTCTGGTGTCCTCCAAAGCAGGGTCTGAGGGGACCCTGGACCTGGCGCAGCCCGTTCTGCCTGTGTGAGGCTGTGCAGCAGTTTGGTGACTTCCCTGTACCTGCCCGCCACCAGGGCGGGAGCGGCTGAGTCACCTGGCCACGTGGAGCATGTTTACAGGTGGCATCCGTCCCCGGGAGGGGATGTGCCCCAGGGACAGATGGGCACCGTGGGCAGGAGGAAGATTAGCTGTGTTTGGCCATGCCAGTTTGCTGCTCTGGCACTGACAGTGCCCGTGGGGCTGATGCTGCCTTTAGAGGGAGCTGAGCCTCTCCTGGCAAGCTGGAGGCTTGGAGGGCTGTTGCCTGCACGCTGCCTCCAGCTGAACGGGAGCTGAGCCTGCGCCGCGGCTCCTGCCGCGCCGGTGCTGCTGCTTCGACAGGTTGGGCCGGTCCCCGCGGAGGCAAGCTCGCGGGGGCGACGGCATGCTGGCGGGCCACCGGCCGGCTCCGCACCGTGGCTCCACGCTGGCGCCGTCCCTTCTCCCCGCGACTCTGAGGGCTGACCCGCTGGCCAGCATGGTGCTGGAGAGGATCAAGGGCAAGCTGCGGAGATGGGGCAAGCAGGTGTGCTACTCCCTGCTGGTGCTGCTCTACATGTGGTGGCCCGCATGCCTCACGCCCTCCCTCCGTTACAGGCTGGTCTTCGGCATGCTGTATCCTGCCTATGCTTCCTACAAGGCTGTGAAGACCAAAAACATCCGGGAATATGTGAGTATGAGGGACGTGGTGCCTGTGCAGCTGGAGCCCTCTGCTCCTTCCCTGCCCCGTGCCCCAGCCCCTGGGTGATGGGCCTGCCCGCTTCCCCGCAGGTGCGCTGGATGATGTACTGGATCGTGTTTGCGATCTTCATGGCCACGGAGACCTTCACTGACATATTTATTTCCTGGTAAGCTTGGTGTGTGGTCACTGCAGCACTGGTGCTCTGGAGGGTGGTGGGAGCGGGTCTGGAAGGATCCCTGTGTCCTGGGAGCACCCATGCYGTGGGGGAGGCGGCTGCCTTCCTCCTGTGTGCTAGGAGAGAAGCACAGGCTCACCCCACTGCCTGCCCAGCGCCTGGGTCTGTGCCAGCCCCCACAGCCTGCTGCCGGGTCTCCAGGCCTGATGCTAGAGTGAGAGGCACCATCACCCTGGGGTGAGAGCAGCAGGTGCCCTTGGAGCCCCCGGCACCTTCTCACCTCTGTGTCCTCCCCCTCTCTGGCAGGTTTCCCTTCTACTACGAGATCAAGATGGCCTTCGTCATCTGGCTCCTCTCCCCCTACACTAGAGGGGCCAGCCTGCTGTACCGCAAAATCGTGCACCCCACGCTGTCCCGCAAAGAGCAGGTAAYGGGTGCCTGGCTCTCCTGGGCCCTGCACGCCCTGGGGGGAGGGCTGGGGGGCGGCAAGGAGCTCGGCTCACCGGGCAGGACCCCTGGCTCAGAGCAGTGTGCTGGGTGAGCCGGCTGCGAGGCCGTGGGGCAGGGCTGGGGGCGGGTCGTGGGGCCGRATTCCTCCCTGAGGCTGTGCGTGCTGAGTGCCGCGGCGGTTGTCCTGGCAGGAGATCGACACGTACATCATCCGAGTCAGGGAGCGCAGCTACGAGACCATGGTGCGCTTTGGCAAGAAGGGCCTCAACATAGCAGCCACGGCCGCGGTCCAGGCGGCAGCCAAGGTACCGGGCGCGTGGGGCTGAGCTGGGACCGGGTGCACGGGGCTGAGCCGGGACTGGGCCGTGCTCTGGGGGCGGAGGCTGCTCTGGTTTTCTGTAGGTGCTTCAGCTCCGGGGATCCCAGCAGGAAATTGCTGCCCCGTGTCGTTCAAGGCCGTGCTTCTGCTCGCCTTTCCTGTTCTCCCGGCTGCGCCAGCCTGGCTTCCCGCACACTCCCCGCCACCTCTGCCCCAGTGCGGCAGGCGAGCGGCGACCTACCCAGGGGCCGCCTGCRGGAAACCTCGGTGCCTGGGGCTGGGCCGGCATCGGGTCCCGGCCGACCCCTGGGAGGAGTCTGCGGGCACAGAGCCCTGTCCCGTGGGACTGCATCGCCCTGGGCTGTTGGCACCCAATCCWGCGTGCAGGCACCCCAGTGCCTTGGGTCTGCCCGGTGTCCCTGTGGCTTCCTTCTGTCCTTTCTGTGCCTCCTGCACTGTCTCTTCTCCCCGGACAGAGCCAGGGCGCACTGGCTGGGCGGCTCCGCAGCTTCAGCATGCAGGACCTGCGATCCATCCCGGACGAGGCCCCCGTGCATTACCGGGACCCCCTGTACCTGGAGGAGCCAGAGGACCAGGGCCAGCCGCTGGGTGAGCAAGAGGGGCAGCCGCGAGGGGCTGGAATTGGTGTGCTCCTGGGGAGCCTGTCCCTGGCACGCTCTGACCTGGCTCAGGGCAGCAGGAGGCTTGAGCGAGGCCCCATGGGGAGGGGGAGGGGCAGTTATGGCCCCAGGGCAGGGGCTGCTGTGCCAGGAGCTGTTGCGTGACCCCTGTCCCGCAGGCTACCGAGCAGCTGTGACCGCCCGGCAGTGCGAGAGCGACACGGATGATGAGGAGTGCTGGTCGGACTCGCCAGTCTCGCCCAAGGCTGCGTCCCACGGCAGGGACCCCAAGCCGCTCTCCAGGAGCCAGAGCCTGCGCGTGGTGAAGAAGAAGCCGCAGGGCAAAGAGGTAATGGCTGAGGGGTGCGGGACTGCCGGTGTGGGGCCACCCCGATGTCGAGTGGGACGTGASCCCCTCTCTCTCCCCGTGCAGGGCTCTTCCCGCCTGGTGCGTGCCCGGATCAGGAGGAAGGCAGCTCAGCAGGACCAGGACAGTTAGTGCCCTCAAGGAGGCCCTTTGCCAGGAGTCTTAACCTGAGTTTGCTGCTGCAGCACAAGGAGGGAGCCACGGTTTGTGTGTCCTCGGCCCTGCGGCTGCTCCCTCCTGTGTGCCTCACGCTGGGCGGCCAGGGAAGGGGCTTCCCTGCCGCTTTACACTGAAAATATCTTGTTGTTTGCCCTTTGCCTCTTCCTGGCTGCCCTGTACATCCCAGGGAGCTACCTGGCTGCTAATCGAGCCCAGCTGCTTTGCAGAGGGAGGGCAGGTCTGTCCTGAACCCTTCTGACCCTGACATGGCCCCGATGCCGTTCCCAGCCGTGGCCCTACCTGAGCATCGCTGCTGCAGGTCAGCACCGGTGCCTCTCCCGCTGCGCCCTGGGCTGGCTCGTGCACCGTGGGAGCAGGCTGCCTTTCCCCGGCCTGGCAGAGCCCGCGGGGAGCGACGCCGCGCGGGGTCCTGGGCCCTCACGCTCTCCTCTCTGCCCTGGTGAACACTAAGGGCTCTGCTGGGAAGCCGCGTCCTTGGCTCGGCGTCCCTTCGGGGCCCTGCTCTCCTGACACCGCATTGCCTTATTCCCTGTGTCCCCTCTCCTCCGGAGAGATGTGCCTTGTCCCATCCGTCCTCTGTGAAGCCAAAGACGCAGCCGGTGCCAATCGCCCTGAGCCGCAGGTGCCTTCCTGTGCTGCCCTGGCCGTGCCTGCGGCTGCAGGCCGCCCTGCGTCCTCCTTACTTGAAAGCACAGCGACAGTGCCTGCCTGTGCCCTGCCCAGCACCACGCGGCTCTTAATGTTTTGTACATGGACAATAAATCTTATTTCAGACTTTCAGAAGTGGGAATTGCTTCGGTGCTGCGCCCCTTTCCTGGGAGCTGGGGCCGTGCGTGGGGCTGGCGCAGGGAAGGTGAGCAGGGGGGTGGGTGGGATGCAAGGGGAGGACGCGGCGCTCGATCCGGGCTGGGGCAGGAGGGCTGTGGCTGTGGGGGTGCCATGAGCCCAGGGCCCTGGGGCTGTGTCTTGGCCTTTTGCCGCATTACCGTGGCTCCCATGGCGTGGCAGCAGCAGCCGCCGCCGTGTCCCAACTGGCTGCCCCTGCTGCTGGGATGCTTCTGCTTGTGGCATGCAGGCAGGGCTGCAGAGAGGGAGGTCCCCATCCTCGTGGCCTGGCTGGGACCAGCAGCCCTCTCCCTGCTGCGACTTCCCCATGGCACCTGGCTCCCTTCGCCCCTCTCCCTCAGGGACTTCTGCCCTGCCTCGGTGGGGGCGGGGGGCAGCAAAGCCTCCCGGGGCAGACCAGGGTGGCATGAGGTGACAACGCTGCCTCGTKTTACATCTCCTGTCCCCCTGCGCCCTGCTCTCCGGCCTCAATCCCCTCGCTCCCAATCCTTCTGCCTCACCCTTCGGGCCAATGTTATTTTTAAACCCTGGCTGCTCTCCGTGTTTCTGGGGCTCTTTGGGCGGTGGAGAGGGTTTCCGTCCTTCCCTGGAGGCTGTGTCCGCGCCCCAGGCAGGGGGCAGCTGCCCGGCGCTGGGGCAGCGCTGAGGGGCAGGCAGGGGTGTTGGAGCAGATTAGGTGGAGGTGGCTGGATTAGCTGTGTAAAACTGTCTCGGAGATGATTACTTAAAGCAGCGGAAAAGGAAGGCTGGGTGGGGCCGGGAGAAAGGCCGGGGGTTGCCCGTAATCCTGCTAAAGCCGCTTAGGGAGCGTGGTTCCTCCAAGGATACAGCCCGGAGCGGGATGCTGGGGGCTGGCTGCCCTTGGCAGAGTGCAGACCCCAGCGGGTGCTGGGTGCCAGGCAGTGGGTGCCCGGTAGTAATGGGGTGCCAGGCTGCCTGGGGGGGGGCACAGGGCCCCCCCTGATGCCTGACTCCTCTTACGGCAAGCACTGCACTCCCTGCTGCGAGAGGAACCCCAGGAGATGCTAAAGCCGCCCCTTTGGCTGCTGCCTCCCCTACCGTGCGGGGCACCCGGCAGCGCAGGGGGGGCTGCCCCGGCCCTGCGTGCTCCTGAGGGCAGTGGCAGCCTGCTCCGCTGCCAGCTGCTGATCCCAGCCGTGTCAGCGCCCAGGCCGCTGCCAGGTTGCAGTCAGCAAAGCCGTAATCTCCCTCCGCTGGCAGGGCCCCAGCGGCGCAATTATGTGGCTGACCTGAGCTCGCCCATCCGCTGCGAAGGGCCTCGCCGGCCGGGCGGAGGGGATGCGGAGCCGCGCTGGCAGGTGGGGAGCTGAGCCTGGGGCGGCATCGCAGCGAGCAGCCCGCCTTGCTCCGGTGCAGGGTCGCTCTGCCAGGGGCAGCGCTCCGTCCCCTCCAGGGTGCGGGGACCCTGGCCCAGGGGTGGCCAGAGGAGCCCAGCGCCGCACGGTCCCCGTGCCAGGGGTGCGGGAGGCTGCCTTCCCCTAACCAGCTTCCCCTCGTGCTCGCAGGAGCGAGGTTTGGGCACCGACCTCAGGCTCGCCTGCTCCTGCCAGCCTCTGGCTGCCCTGCACTCAGCTCCCGCGGCTTTCCTGCCCTCCAGCCCTCCTTGCTATTGCCGCAGAGAGCAGGTGCATGCTGGCAGGGGTATCCGGCAGGGCTGGGTGACAGAGGGGTGTCACCTCTCCCCACTGGCAGCGGGGCCAGCAGGAGGACGCATCCCATGCCCCAAAGAAGCGCTGAGCCCCAGGAAGCTGGYGCCCCAGGGCCAGGGACTGCCCGTTCTCGGCTGCTGGCGGGAGATTGCAGCCCAAGCGGGGATGAGCCATTCCCTTGGCACTTCCAAAGGTCAGGGCTCAGGCAGGGGCATGGTAGGGGCTACCCGGCCGGGTACCGCTGAGGGTGCGCGGGGCTGGCAGCCGGGGCCGGGCTCCCTGCAGCGCTGGGGCTGGCTGTGCCCTTGGCTTCCTGGCGTCAGCACCGGTCCCCGGGGCGTCCGACCTCGCGCCGGGGCTGGGACGCGGCAGGGGGAGGCGAGGGGGAGCTTACTCATTAACTGCCTCTGCCGGCCAGACCTCCGYGGGCGCCGGGTGACCGCTGGCCGTGGGAGGTGACGGTGGGTGCTGTCTCGTGCGTCCCGGTGGCACCTTGTCCCTGCGCGTCCCCTTGTGCTGCCCGGGGCTGGGTGCCGGCTGAGCCCCGCCAGCCGTGGGCAGGGGCTCCCCCCCGCCGTGCACCCCCCCGGGGTGCCATGCAGCCCCAGCAAGCACCGAGCTGCCCCCGAGCAGGCTGTTTTGGGGCTCCCTCGCAGATCCCCCCCGGAGTGGACCCCCCACCCCGTGGCCCGGCCCCCCGGGAGCCTTGGCCTCGGCGGCCGGCCCCTGCCCCTCACCTCCGCAGGCCTGGCCTCCCCTTCGCCGCGGCCCCCTCCCGCTCCGGCGCCTGAGTCAGCTGTTCCAGCCCGGAGCCATGTGAGGCCGCGCACACATGGCTCCCGGCGCTGCACAGGGCTGTATTTTTAGCAGACGGTATCAAAAGCATAATTATGTCTGTTGTTTAAATGCAGCCTCTTTTCTGGCAGCCCCGAGAGTTTTCAGCTGCCTCCCGACGCAGAGGGCAAGGAGGCAGGATGCGAAGCGCCGGCCCCGGCTGCCGGGGGGCTGCCCCGGGGCCGCGGGCTCGGCGGGGCCGGGGCTGAGACCCCGCCGCCCCGGCAGGTAAGGGGTCCCCCCTCGCCACCCGCGCCGGCGCCTGGGCAGCGCCCGTCGCCTCCGCAAGCGAGCCCCAGGCTGCGGGCGAGGAGGAGGAGGATGAGGAGGAGGAGGATGGTGGGCGGCGGCGGGAAGCGTGGGAGCGGGAGGGCTGCCCGAGGAGGGGGCCGTGGGAGTCGCAGCCGGGCCGCCCCATCCGCCCTCCCTGCCCGCTCCGGCTGCTCATCCCCGCCTCCCCGCAGGTGACGCTGCCCCGGCCCGGGAGCGGTGGTGGCCATGGCCGGACGGGCACCCCGGGAGCGCGTGGGCGCGGAAGAGAGGCCCCGGCTGAGGGCGCGAGACCCCGCCGGCTCCCAGGTAGGTGCTGGCTGGTCCCCCCCGGCGCTGCCCCTTGGCACCCCGCCAGCCGCGTGCCGCCCGGCGGCTCCTTCCCGGCAGCRGGACGTCGCAGCCCGCTGGCACCCGGCCAGGCAAGGAAACAGCTGCTGAGGGGGTCCAGCCAAGGCGGAGGGGTGCGGAGCAGGGAAACCCCCGTCGCACGGAAGGCGGCGCATCCCTGGACCTTGGCTACCGGCTGCGGCTGGGCTGGGGAGCGTGCCAGTGGCAGAGGGCTGCCCGGCCCCCCAAGGAGGGATCCCGGCTCCCGGCTCGCCCCGCGTCCCCGGCTGCCGTGCTGAGCCTTTGGCCCCGGGGTGAGCTTTTAATTCCATCGAGGTGTTTGAAGCTGGTTGCTGCCACTCGGCTCTGTAAACAAGAGTCCCTGGCAGGCACGGGGATGGCACGGGAGCCAGGCGAGGAGGGGGACTGGCCACGCACCTGTGTCCCCACATGCAGGGTGCTCTGGGACACCTTGGCTCRGGCACCCACCCCTGTCGCTGCCCTTCCCTGGCATGGGCTGGGGGATGCGGGGAAGGAGGGATGCAGGGAGGGGGGATGCTRGTCCCTTTGGATGGGGATGAGCCGCTTTGCGCATCAGAGCACTTTGCCCTTTCCCAGCCTTGACCTTCAGGGCACGCAGCATCCGAGAGCGGCCTGGGAAAGGCAGAGGGAAGGGGTGAAATCTCCGGCTGTGCCCCCTGCAGAGAGGCAGGAAGGTCAGGAGGARGAAGGCAGGACTCCCGGGTCCTTGGCTTCACGGTTAGGGCAGGGAGGGGCGGTTGTGCCAGGACTCCCAGCGCTGCGAGGGGTGCAACCCCGGCGCGCCCTTCCCGGAGCCCGGCTGCAGGACACCTGGGTCCCCGCTCCTGGAGGCTGCTGGGAAGTGACCAGAGCGTGGGAGCCGCCGGGAGCGTGGGGGGGAGCCGCGAGCCGCACCGGGATGCCCTGGGCTCGCTGGGTGGCTGCGGGAGCCGTCGCCGCTCCTCGCCTCCCCTGCGCCGCTCTCCCCGGCCGCGGAGTGGGATTAGCGGCGCATACTCACCTCGCAGGGGCCGGAGGAGATCGGGGCCGGGAGGAGCGGGGCGCGGGAGCGTGCGGCCGGCTCCCGCCGCGCGGCTGCCCAGGCCGCGGCGCACCGCGAGCCAGGGCTGGAGGGGAGCGCAGGCTGCCAGAACAGTTGGGCTGTGGCCCTAATTCCCAGAAAGCTACTCGTGTGGGAGTGAGTGTCCTCCCGTGCCCTCCGCTCCGCGGCAGCCTCCAGACTCCTGAAGGTTTGACGTTTTTAAGCACCGGGTGCAGATTAGCGAAAGCGCTCTCGGCCATCTCGCCCGGTGCGCGGCGGGGGGAGCGGGCTGCCTTCCTCCGCCGGCACCCTCGCCCTCCTCACCTGCGCCCGGCCACCTTCCCGCAGCGGAGGCAGGTAGGTGCGTGCCGGCTGCGCCGGGCTCTGTGCCGGGGCTGGATCTGCTGGCGGGGCTGGGAGGAATCCGGCGCTGGCAGGAGGAGGAGGAGGAGGAAGGGCAGGGGCAGAGGGAGCCGGAGGGGCTCTGGGCCAGCCGGGGAGGGGGCATGTCGAGCCTGTTTTGCATGAGAAAAAGGCTGGATTTCAGGCTGCTTTCCCAGCCGGAGGCAGGCTGCTCGCCGGGTCCTGGGGCGGGGGGGCCGTGCTGGGGGCTGCCGCGGGGCCCCGGGCTGCTTGGCTCCGGCCCAGGCAGGGCAAAGGCGGCCGGGCAGGGATGGGGGTGCCGGGCAGGTCCGGTCGGGCTCCTCGGCGGCTGGGGCTGCCCCAGCGTCAGCGTGGAGAGCGGGTGCTGGGATGCCAACGAGCCTTTGCGCGAGGACCCCCCCCCCCCCCCCCCCCCCCCCCCCCCCCCCCCCCCCCCCCGCCGCGGGGGACGGCATCCTCCGCCCCGCGTCCTCGCAGCGTCGCCCCATCCTCCAGCGCCGAGCGGGGCAGGGATGCCAAGGTTTCTAATTCGGGCGCTTCCGGCCTCCCGCCGCGCGTTTCTGGCCGGCGTTTGGCTTGTGGGTGTTTGGAGTTCCTCTGCTCGCCCTCTGATTTAAGGGAAAAGCCAGGAAGAGYGGAGCTCTCGCTGGCCGGGGGGCAGGTTGTGCCAAGCCACCAAGGCAGCGCGCCCCCCCCTTGGGGGGGTTCTCTCTAAATGGAGCCTGAGCTGGCAAAATCCGAGCTAGTGCTGGAYGGATCCCAGCGCCGGGGCCGGATCCCCACCGCAGCGCCCGGGGGGATCCTCTCCGGGGTCATCCCGGGATGCTGGGGACCGGCGGGACCCTGGCCCAGGCACGGAGCGTGCCGGCTGGCGTCGCTCTCCTCCGGACGGGGCGGGAAGGCAGCCGAGCCCCGAAGCAGCCTGCTGGCAGCAGCCCTTCCTCACGAGGGCTCCAGCGCCATGGGGAGGCTTTGCGGGACCCGGGGCGCCCGGCACCGGCAGGGGAGCCGGCCTTGCTCCGGCTGCCTTCCGGTTCCATCCGCAGTGGTGGCCCTCGTGCTCGCGGTGGGAGCGGAGGGCGGTCGGGGCAGGCAAGCGGTGGCAGCCGCGGATGGTGGGACACGATGGTGGGCAATTCCCAGCCTCTCCTCTGCTCTGGCTT
Source organism: Apteryx rowi (assembly GCF_003343035.1). Lineage (NCBI taxonomy): Eukaryota > Metazoa > Chordata > Aves > Apterygiformes > Apterygidae > Apteryx > Apteryx rowi. The sequence goes on along the minus strand of NW_020450827.1, from coordinate 426,141 downwards.
GCCTCAGCCTGGGACAACCTGTCCCCCCTGTCCCCGGCTGACCCGCTCACGGCTGGCCCCTCGGCAGTGCTGCGCCGGTCCTGGCTGGCGTTGACTCATCCTTGCTGGCCAGGATGCCGGCAGCCGACCCGCTCGCTCCCTTCCCAGGGTCCGGCCGGGCAGCCGGCTCCCGGCCCAGCGGCCCCGGGGTGCCACGGCCCCGCAGTGACACCTCTCCCCCGGCCCGGCGGGGTCTCGCCGGCCGCCGAGGGACCCAGCCCTCCCGGAGCCGTCTGCCGCCGGGAGAGACGGGAAGGAAAGGGGAAGAGAGAGTTTCTCTTTCAGCACCTTCTCATCCCGGGAAGGAACAGGCTCGCCCACGCCGCGGGCCCTGTCTGATTCCCCTCCCTGTTCCCTGGCACCGAGCGAGCCCTGGGCCAGGGGGGAGCCGGGCGCTGTGGGCAGCAGCCCCCGGAGCAGCCCCAGCAGCGTGGGAGCGAGCGGCCGGCAGGCAGCGTAACCGCCTTGCTCGGGGGGCACCGGGTCCTGCACGGCCCCGTGCGTGCCCCAGCGGGAGCATTGCTCCGGTCTTTGCTGCRATAAATGCCAGGAGGCTGCAGGCAATTGCAAAGGGACCTTGCTGTCATCCCACGCTCTCCGCCGCTGCCCGCTGCCCCCCAGCCGTGGCCGTGCCGCGGCCAGCGCCGGCAAGGGTTAACCCACAGCTCCTGCTCGCAACGGGGCCAGACYGCACAGCAGCTGCTGAGCTGTAACGAAGCCCGTGGTCTGATGTTAATCACGCTGCTGGGCTCACGCGGCCGCGGCCTGCCTTCACCCCCGCCGCCCCGCGGGCAGCCCGGCGCGGCGGGCGTGCGTGCGTGCGCGTGGGGCGCGCGGCGCAGCGGGGCCGGGGGAGGCTGTGCGGCGCGGCTGCGGGTTTATGTAACGCGTGTGCAGGGTATTCCCGGGACACGCATGCACATTATGTAAAGCCGGMCGGCGCCTCCGGCACCATCCCCGCGGCTCCCTGGAGGAGGCGCCGAGCCCAGTGGGGCTGCGGCATGGGGGTGCCCACCGAGGGGGTCCGCCCGACCCGCTCCCTCCTGGCCTGACCCCTCGCCCGCTGCCGTCACCCCGCCGGGGCCACGCTCCCGGCCCCCCGCGCAGCCGGAGCAGCTCCCCGGGGATCAGACATAAGCTGTAGCCGCTCACGGGGGAGCGGGAGCCCATGTGCTTGCGGTCGGCACATGGATGTGCGCCGGTGCATCTCGCCGCTCGGAGGTATCTGTGTCGGGAAGCTGGGGGCTGCGGCCGGGGGGGACAGCTAGCGCGTGGGCGCAGCGCGGGGGACGTCGCAGCAGGCACCGGCTGGTGAGGAGGACCCGACTGCTCCGGGGTGGTAGGTGCTGGCTCATGCCTGGCAGACAGCAGAGCACGATCTGTCTGTGTGTGCAAGCCCGTGGCACGGAGGGATCCGGCCCTGGATACCCCCAGCCCTGCAAAACCCATCCCCTCGTCTCCCTCGCTCGCAGCATCCTCCCTCRCTCGCAGCATCCTCCCTCCCGCACAGCTTCCCTGGACCGTGGGCGAGACAGCGCCGCTCGGCTGCCCACTGTGCCGGCCTCGAGCTCTGCATTAAGCCCTCGGGCGGCCCCAGCACACCATCCACGGCACCCTGCCTTCCCTCCCGGCCTGCGCGGGCTCAGCAGCCAGGAGGAGACCCTCTGCCCAGAGAGGCAGAGGAGCTTTGCCTTCCTCCCGGGCAGCTGCGAGAGGAGCGACTGGGGTAGGGCTTTTGCAAGGCAAAATGATGGGGCCTGTGGCCAGATCCGTACGAGCTACCCGGCGTTTGGGCAGAGCTGGTGGGGTTGTGCCCCGCCATCTCGAGGCAGAGGATGGGCTGGAGCCACGGGAACCAGCGGCTTCGTGTCCCGTCGGGACGGGCTCTCGGGCATGCTGCGTCCGTGGCCCCGATGGAGGCGGCGCAGTGCTCTGCACCAGGCACGCTGCCGCCCGTCTCCCCGGCGCTTGGCTCCTCTCCAAGCGGCGTTTCTCCCGTTCCAGTTTCACCCACGGCACGAGGCCGAGGCCGGGCCCAGCCGGCGTCTTTCGTCGGGAGCAGGGCGGCTCGGCCGCGCCGGGAAACAAAGGGCGCTTTCTTCGCGCGGGGCAGAGCGCGGCGGCGGGCGAGCACACCTGCCCGCCTTGGCACGGCCGCCCGACGCGCACGGCACCCCCGGGGCTGGGCGGCGCGCCGGCACCGCGCCACGGCAGCCCGTCAGCGCCGGCGTGAGCAACCAGGGCCGCGCTCGCCCGCCGCCGCGCCAGTCGCTGCGGGAGCCCTCGGAGGCTGCGCGCTCTCCGCCGCCGCAGCCGCCTGCAGCCGCCGCGGGAGGGTCTCGTTCCCCGGTGCCGGCGCCGCTCTCGTGGGTCGCTCTTCCCCGTCTGCCTGAGCGCGGCGGGGCAGCCCCTGCTCCAAGAACGCTAGGGAAGAGAAGCACGGACATCCCCAGGCCAATGGATCAGAAAATCCAGCTCCAGAATTCGGAGAAGAACATCCAAAGGGCGACACGGGCGGCTTTCTGCCTCCTCCAGATCCCAGAGCCCGACCCCTTCAGCCTGTGGGTCTAGGCGCTCCCTGCCACCCGGCTTCGCCTCCCCCGGCCCCGGGTGCCGGTGCGGAGAGGCCACGCTCGGAGCCAGCTCCTCACCCTGCTGCGCTAACCCTCCCGYGGCGCGCGGTCCTCGATGGAGCCTCCCTGCGCCGTGCCAGGTAGACAGCGCTGCGGGGACGGGGAGGACGCCGCGTGCCGGGGTGCCGCTGGCTGCGCTTTGGGGGCACCTCGTTGCTCTGCCTGCAGGCTCCCCTCACCCGCGTTTTGCCCCGAGCACCGGGCGTCCTGCACCCCGGGGTGCCCCACGCCAGCTCTGCTCCGCGCCCCCAGCAGGGAACAAGGACCAGGGACGCTGTCCCACCCCAGAGGTGGCTGCGGTTTTGCAGCCGCGGCTCGGTGCCCGGTTGCTCCTCGCCTGTCCCCCGCGGCTCGGCTGGCCGTGCCGGCTTTCGCGCTGCGGGCAGGGGGGGGGCTGGAGGGCTGCGGGTTGCTTTTGCCCCGTGAGAAAGGGATGCAGCCGCTGGCTGCTGCGCGCCTCCAAGGACCGGCTGCGAACCGTGTGCGTGCGCGTGTGGCCTGGGTCCCAGAGGAGTGTTAATCCAGCAAATCTCCCCAGGCATTCCTACCAGGAGGGGCCTCTCGGCAGCGGGAGCCGAAGCTCCCCCTTGCTGCCAGCCCTCCTGGGAATCGGAGCCCGGCCCTGGCCGGAGGCGAATACCTGCGTGGGGCACGGCCGCCCCACGCTGGGTGCCAGCAGCCGGGCGCGGGGCCAGGCTGGGCGCGGAGGGCCGGGTGGGCGCGGAGGTGCGTCGCGGCCGCCAGCCCCGCGGGGCTGGGCGCAGGGGGGCCGGGCCGGGGTGGGGACCCGCTCCCCAGCCATGTGACCGCCCCGATCGTGCTCGCCGGCAGATGGGATGGAGCATGGGCGGCCCGGAGCCAGGGTGCCCCGCTTGCTCGTCTCTTCCTCGGGTGCACCGTGGTCTCCCACCGTGCACGGGAGGATGGAGCTGGGGGGGGACAGGTAGAAAGCAGCACCGCAGCACCAACACCCCATGCTCACGTGCCGCACTTTCCCCCATTGCAAACCAYGTGGGGCTGGCTCAGTGCCCTGGCAGCATTTGGGCAGGGCAGGAACGGTGCCGGATGCCCCTCCGTCCCATTCCCGGGCGTCCACCTTCCCTCACACCATGCTCTCTGCCCCCAGGGTCCGGCCCGCCTGGGACGGTGCTGAGCACCACATGAACGGCGCGGAGGCATGGCCAGCGACGCCAGGATGGGGGAGGCCCTGCTGCGCTGGAGCAGACCCCAGGAGGCAGCCCGGGACGCCTGGGTGACGGAGAGCAGCGGGGCAGCGGGGGCCCTGCCTCGGACGGGCGCCGCGGAGCCGGGACTGGCGGCCCCGGGCTACCAGGAGCCCGCCAAGCTGGGCTACGGCCCCGGGCTGGATGCGGAGAAGGGGCAGCTCTGGAGGGACTCCGAGGGGTGCCCGGGGCTCGGCCGGGAGCCTGCGGGGGGCCGGCTGGGCTGTCCCTACCCGCCGGCACCGGCGTGCGTGCGGGACGCCCTGTGCCGCCTGCCCCGCGCCCTCAAGGACGGCACTGACCTCCCGCTGCTGCCGGAGCCCCGCAACGGCGAGCCCAAGGCGGGCTGGACAGAGCCGGGCAAGGAGCGCCGGGGGCCGCGGTGGCCCGAGGCCGTGCTGGCCGCCCCGCTGGCCCTCTACAGCCACGCTTACCGCCGCTACCCCCTGCCCTTCGCGGGGCTGGAGAGCCAGCGCCCCGGCAAGCCCCGGGGCCCGGCCGAGCCCGCCGGTGCCACCGCCGCGGGGGACGGGGCCGGCGACCCCCYGGCTTTCCGCCACTGCCCCTTCCTCGTGGAGGCCAAGCTGGCCGAGCGTGGCCCCTTCCTCGTGTCCTCCCTGCTGCCGGCCAAGCCGGCGTACGGCGGCGGGCTGGGCGGCGCGGCGCCGGACGGCCCCGGGGCGCTGGGCGACGGGCACTACGCCGCTGCGGACTGGCACCTGGCGCCCTACGCGCCGCCCTGGGCGCAGCCCCTCTACCTGAGCCCCCCGCCGCGGCGCAAGGCGGCTCCGGCCCCCTTCGGCAGCGCCTCCGGCTCGGGGAACAAGGTAAGCGCCGGGGTGCAAAGGCTCCGCGGCAGCCCGGGGTCCCCGCTGCGCCGCAGCTGCCCGTGCCGCTGACGCCAGCTTTAACAGAGCCCTCTGCTCCCCTCCAGGAGTTTTACCCGAAAAAAGACCCCGGTTTCCACCTCCTGGCCAAGGACCAAGTGCAATCTCAGCTGCTCGGCAGGGGCCAGGCGGGGACGGCGAGGCAGGACAGAGACGGGGAGCCGCTGGGTGCCGTGTGGAGGGACGGCAGAGCCGGTGGCAGCCCGGTGGCGCCCGCTCCTGCCGCCCCGCCGCCGCCTGCCAGCGCCGGCCACGCGGGACGCCCGCTCTTCTTGCTGCAGCCCGGCGCGCCGGGGGGCTCCTGGGCCGGCACGCGGCCCCGTGCCGTGGATTTCCCTCYGGAGCCGGCGCCGGGCAGGCCCTCCAAGCCCAAAGATGAGAGCCTCACGTACCAAAGCCTGGCGCCCGGGTCGCCGCTGGGACCGAGGGAGCCCGACCCATCGCCTCTGCTCACCGACGGACGCTACCCGCTGGCCCTTTCCAACCCGGAGCTGCCCGCGGCTTGTCTCTGCGCCGCGCCGGGCTGCGAGCGGTGCCCTGGTGTGGGCTGCCGGGCGCTCGGCCCCTCGGCTGCCCCGGCCGAGGCCCCRGGGCCGGACGGCGAGGCGGCGCTGGGCGCCAAAGGGGGCGGCTTTGCCTGCCCGCCCAGCAACCACACCAAGCTGAAGAAGACGTGGCTGACGCGCCACTCGGAGCAGTCCTCGCCGCGCTGCAAGGCGCCCGCGGAGGGCAAGCGCTCRGCCAAGCGGCCGCACGGCGCCGCCGACGGTGCCGGTCCCGCCAAGCGGGGCACGAAGGCTGAGGACCGCGCGGGCGTTGCGTGTCCCGGCGCCGAGGAGTGGACGGCGTTCCCGCAGGAGAGGAAGGTGCAGCTGGGAGAGGGAGGTAAGGCGACCGCAGTGGCAACGTGGGAAGAGTCGCATCCCGGTTTCCGGTGCCCATGGCATGCCACCCATGGGAGAGGGCACATGAGTGCGCGCTGGGGGCAAGGGATGCTCAGGGCTGAGCTGGCTGATAAGAAAGCCCTTATGGAAGTTTTTCCTTGTGGAAGTGATAAAGCCTGAGCAGCATCCCCCGGGTTTGCTCCCGCTGTCCCTGTCTCCCCSTCCTCTCCCGGGTCTGGCGTCGCTGGGTCGGCACCCTCCTCAGGGAGGTGCCGGCACGTTGGACGTGACCCCCGGAGATCTCCCAGCCCTACTTTCCAGCCCTACTTTCTGGCCTAGTTTCTGGATGACGCCGCGGCGTCCCCGTCCTCCGGGGCCGGGTGGCCAGCGCGTCCCCGCCTTCCCAACACTAATTTTCGCGCAGGGCTGCTCCTTCCCAGGAGCATCCCAGCACAGATAAGGAAGCCTGGTGATCCCCAGGGCACGTTTAATCNGCCAGCACGTCCCCACGCGCCAGGCCTGGCACCCACACCTGCCTCCCGCCTCCCCCAGGAGCGCGGAGCTGCGCCGGCGAGGGCAGCGCGGGACGCCGGGAGCGGCGGCGCCTGCAGAACGTGCCCTGCACGGCGCTGCCCGCGAGCATCCCGCGGTGCTGCGCCTGCGCGGCCCGCGCCCAGCCCGGCCCCGGGGCCGACGGCGAGGACGACGACCCCCCCGAGAGCGCCTGCAGGCTGCTGCACTTCCGCAGGTGAGCGGGCGGGTGCCGGGGCTCAGCGGTGGCTGTGACGGGGGGGTCCCAGCCACCCAGCCCCATGCCAACCTAGTTGGGCCATGGTGATGGAGGAGACGCTTGGGGGCTCGTTGGGCAGCGAATAAAGGCGGTAACGCACCGAGCACTAATCAGCTGGGCTGTCAGAGCAGGGTTTGGATCCGATTAGCTACAAGCTCATCCGGAGCAAGCCTTGGCGCGATGCTCTTTGATGGCCGAGGGCGCAGGCACAGCCAGGCTGAGCACGAGCAAAGTGCGTGACAGCGGTTGTCCCTCCTTGCGGCCAGGACCCGTGTTTTGCCCGGCGGCTCGGTGCCGGTTAGGAGATGGTCCTGCCAGGTTGTGCTGCGCACAAGGTGGGTGCCGGCCGGCTCTGCAGCCCCCTTCGAGAGCACACACACAGCGTCCTGCCCTGCAACCCTGCTCCGGAGCCTGCGGCTCCCGCTGCCACCACGCGCCCCGTCGGTCCCCCCCCTCCTGGCTGAACTCTCCGTCCCCTCCGCAGGTTTGCCTTTGGGGCCGGCGGGGAGCTGAGCGTGGATGGCTTTTGCACCCTGGACGAAGCGGAGGGGGAGATGCTGCACCTGGACGTCGCCGGCAAGGAGAGAAGGAGCAAGAGCGCCGGCAGCAGCCTCTGCCTGGCCAAGTACCTGCTGTCGGTGCTGGGCGACCCCTTCTGCGAGGCTGTGCGGAGAGACAGGGAGGCTTGGCTGGGAGCCCGCGGGGGACACGAGCGTGAGTGGGAGACCTGGGGGTGCCCGTGCTCGGATCCGGCCCTTGGGCGCCCGCGCGGGGCTGGCTGGGGAGGGCACCGGGCGTCGGGGAGCRGGGAGGCACCGGGGGCCGGGGGCTGCTGCCGCTCCAAACCGCGTGCCTCCGATATGCGCGCAGCCGGAGGGACRCCCCGGGCTCGGAGGCGGAGGGGAGGCTGATGGCTGGGTTTGCCCGCAGGGGTGACGGCCTGGAGGCGCGGGGAAGGAGCCCCCCAGCTCTGYGACGCCTGCCAGCGCGGCCTCTTCAACTCCCACTGGAGCTGCGCCAGATGTGGCTTCCAGCTGTGCCCCGACTGCCACCGCGGCAGGCGGCAGGAGGCCGGCCAAGGTACCAGCTGGGGGTCCCGGGAAGCCGGGGGAGCCGCTGCCCCAGCTGAGCCCCAGCTGGGCTTTGCTTCTGGTGAATGCACCCTCTGTCTTGCAGAGGACACGGCACGGCCGGCTGAGTGTGTCCCCGGGCAAGACCACAACGTCGGGTCCCTCGTCCCCACGCAGTTCGTCCCCATCCACGGTGAGCGCCCCCGGCCCCCCGCTCGCTGCCCGCGGGGATGGATCCCCCCCCCCGGGGCGGCCGCCGGGCCGGGGCGCTGAGCCGCGTCTCCCCGTCCCCAGTCCTCACCGAGCTCTGGAAGCTGCTGCACCAGGTCCGGGCCAAGTTCGACATCAAGTCGCGCTGCCCCTGCGGGGCGGCCGCGGCGGACGGGGGCCCGGCGGAGGCGGCGGGGAGCAGGCAGGTACGAGGGGCCGTGCCCGGCCCCGCTGCAGACCCCGCTGGCGGGTGCCTGGGGGCAAAACCCCGGGGAAGGGACTGGCCCGCGGGAGAGGGATGCGGAGGGGACGTGCTCCCCACGGGGCGCCCACCTGGACCGGTGGCTCGYGGTGTTTCAGGAGAAGCTGGGGAAGGAGATGCCGCCTCTCCAGCCTGGCAGCAACGGCGAAGCCGACATGTCCAGGCCCATCAAGGAAGGTAGGGCTGGCGGGTTCGGGGATGCTGCGCTGCATCCCTAGGAATGGCAACCCCTCAGGATGCCGGGCGGGGAGGTGGCGGAGGACCGGGGCCGCCCTGACGCATCTCTGCCCCCTCGCCTCCGAGCAGAGAGCCCCGAGCCGGGGCCGCGCTCGCCGGGGGGGCCGGCGCCCCGGGGGGCCGTGCAGACCGCCACACTCTGCGACCTCCTCGCCTCCACCGCCGTCAAGCTGTGCCTGGGGCACAACGGCGTGCGCATGGCCTTCGCCCCCGTCTCGCCCGCCCTGCCCAGCGTGAGTACCRYGCTCGGCGCGTCCCCGCYGCACCGGGACCGGGACYGGGACTGGGGGAGCGGGCTGACGACGACGCCTTCGCCCCCAGGACACCCGCCTCGCCAACATCCTGGACAGCATCATCGCCCGGGTGGTGGAGAGGAAGATCCAGGAGCGGCAGGCGGGGTGCGAGCCCGGTGGCCCCGGCGCCGCCGAGCCCCCCGCCTCCCACTGCCTGCTGGCGCCCGGCGGGCTCCTCTGGCTCCGCCACCCCGACCACGCCGCCAACTACAAGCTCTTCCAGGAGCACTGGCGGCAGGGCCAGGTGAGCTCCGGGGGCCACGTCCCGCCCGCCCGCCCGCCCCTCTCCGCGCCGTGCCACGCCGTGACCCCCCCCCCGGCTGCCCCGGCAGCCAGTCTTGGTCTCAGGGCTGCAGAAGACGCTGGACGGGCGCCTGTGGGGGCCGGAGTCGTTCTGCCCGGCCGGCGGGGAGCAGGAGGTGGAGGCGGTGAACCTGCGGGCGCAGCCGCGCCGCGTGAGGATCAGCAGCAAGGAGTTTTGGGACGGCTTCACCGCCAGCGCCGGTAAGCAGCCGAGCGCCGGCCGGCCGGTTAGCATCAAGGGGACGGGGTTGGGAGGGGGGGATACTGCGTCTTGCTCAGTGCCTGGCATGCAATGAGTCTTTGGGGCCGCAGAGCCGGCTCAATGCCTAGCACGCAATGAGTTTGCCGGGTCTCAGCCCCACGCCAAAAGCGCGCCTGGCCCCTCTTTGGCCAGCCTCATCTCCGCCTCTCCTCCCGGACGGGGCTGCCCTGCGGGCATGTCCGGACGGAGAGCAGATGCYGGAGGGCCTGGCTCCTTTCTGCTGCAATAAATAATCCCCTGCGGGTTTCAGTGGAGCAGGCAGTGGGGGCCTGAGCTCTTGCACACTGCCTGCCCCGAGCACGAGGGGTCATGGCAGTTTTGGGGAGGATGCAAGGGGGAGCAGGGCAGCCCGCGCGTCCCGTCCCCCTGGGATGGCCCTGGGAGCGGGGACGGCTGGTGAAGCGAGGGGCCGAGTGGTGAGGCCGCGCTCTCCCTTCCCGCAGCGCGCCCCGAGCCGGAGCGCGGCGGCGACCTGCTCAAGCTGGAGAGCGGCTTTGGGGACATGCAGCTGTGCCGGTGGGTGCCGAGCCTTCGCCCCTTCCCGGCTCGCCGAGGCTGCCCCGCGGGGAGCYGGACCGGCTGCACGGGGCCGCGTGCCCGGGGCTGCAGCGCGGCTCCGGGGGCGGCGGGCAGCCGAGGCGTGCCGGCGTGCCCCGGGTGCGAGCGCCGCCTCTCCGCCGCAGGGCCACCAACCTGAGCGCCAGCCTGCCGCTGCCGGAGTACTGCGGGCCCCACGGCCGCCTCAACCTGGCCTCCTACCTGCGGGGCGAGCGGGGCCGGCGCTGGCTGCGGCCCCGCGTCTGCGTGGCGTACGGTGAGCGCGGCCCCGCGACGGGGAGCGGGGGGGGGACGCCCAGCCCCGGCTCTGCCCCCCCCTCCCCCCCAGCAACCCCTCTGCTCCCTCTCCGCACAGGCGTGAGCCCCGAGGACAGGACCATCGGGACCAAAAACCTGACGGTGGAGGCGGCCGACTCCATCAGCGTGCTGGTGCACGCGGGGGCATCGCCGCCCGACCGGCCGGGTAGGGCTGGCGCGGGGCCGGGGGGCACCTGCCGTGTCCCCCCCCAGCCGCGCTCACCGCCACTGCGCCCGCAGGGCTGCTGCTGCAAGCCGAGGAGGACGGGGTGGACGCGCCGCTCAAGGAGCGCCTCTGGGACGCCCGCAGCCGCCCCGGCGCCCTGTGGCACATCTTCCGCGCCGAGGACGCCGGCCGCATCCGGGACTTCTTGCAAAAGG
>NW_020450827.1:413001-414471 GCF_003343035.1 Apteryx rowi | reverse complement strand
CCTTGGCGCAAGCCACCAGTGAAACGAGTTTGGCACGGTCTCTGGCCTTGCCTCAGCTGGCAGCCTCGCAGGGCGCAAGCACGGGCTGGGAAACATCCGGACGCCGCCTCTCCTYGCTGGCACTGCTCCGAGGCTGCCCAGAGGTTTGGGGTGCCAGGGAGCAGCCCAGGCCTGCCCCTGCCGCGGCGCCCCGCAGGGAAGGCAGCACGAGGGACTGTGCGGAGGGCAAAACCCAGCCCCAAAGGCCTCATGCATCTGCGACATTGTGTGTCCCGCTTCCCTTTCTGCATTCTGCCATCCCGCCTCCCCCTCCCTTGTTTTCGGCTCCCYTTTCCAAGGGAGAACAAAGCGCAACCTGAGCCAGGGCCTCGGGGGCGGCGGTGGCTGGGCGCAGGGCGTGCAGGTGCTGGGATCCAGTCCCAGCTGCTGCTCCCTTGGGGTTTCCCAGGCTGCTAGAGAGGACACAGCCCTCACCAGGGCGTACAGCACGGGGGGAGCCACACGAGCTCCCGGCACCGCCGCTGCTGGCATTTGCCTTGCAGCAGCATGACAAAGTGGGCCATGAGCAGCCCGGGGAGCTGGGCTCCCTGCTGGCTCCGGAGCACTGTTGCAGCAGGGCTCATGCTGCAGGCAGCCCCGGGCTCGTTGCAGGGTGCTCGAGGATGCTGCCAGCACGAGCAACGCTGCGATTCCTCCGCAGCACAGAGTGCTGTGACATTGGGGGGGGGGGGGAATCGCCCTGCTTTGTGCAGCCGCCCCAAGGACCATTGCCTGGAGATGTCCTGCGTTGCCCTAATGACAACAGGGAAACAGTGGGCTGACTTCTGCGTGCTGTGGAGTGTGCACAGTGCCCCATGCACTAGACACTGGGCCGCATTCCCCATGCATCGTATGCTGTGCACTGTGCCCTGTGCCATACACACAGTGTGCCGTGCAGTATGTAATGTGCACTGTGCAATATGCAACGTGCACCATGCAATATGCAATGTGCACCATGCAATATGCAACATGCACCATGCAATGTGCACTGTGCAATATGCAGTGTGCACCGTGCAATATACAGCGTGCACCATGCAATGTATGATGCCATGCATTGCGCAATATGCGCCATGTACCATGCAGTTTATGACGCCACGCATGCGCAATACGCACCACGCGACGTATGACGCCATGCATTGCGCAATACGGGGCATGCACCATGCAGTGTATGACGCCACGCATGCGCAATACGCACCTCTTCCCACTCACCTCCGGCCCCCTTAAGGCCTAAGCCCCGCCCCGCCGCCGTGCGGGAAGAGTGACGGCAACACTGCCCAATGCGAAGCGAGCTCGACTCGTGGGGCGGCCAATAGACGGCGAGGAGGGCAGGCGGGCAGTCTGGCGGCGCGCGCGCGGCGGAGCGCCGGGACGCGCGGTGAGTCGGGGGCGTGCGCGCTGCCCCGGCGCATGCGCGCGGCGGAGCCCGGGGTG
>NW_020450827.1:404772-405963 GCF_003343035.1 Apteryx rowi | reverse complement strand
TTGCACCCCCCCCACCCCGTGCAGCCTAGCAAACCTTTCCCCTATTGCGCCCTGTAGTCCCGCAGACCCTTCCCCTCTCTCACCCTGCACATCCCCAAACCCTTCCCCTACTGCACCTTGCAACCCAGCAAGCCCTCTCCCGCTGCGCCTCGCTGTGCGCCCTGCACCCTAGCAAACCCTTCCTCTCTTCCACCCTGCAGTCCAGCAAACCCTTCTCTCCTTGCACCCTGCAGCCTAGCACACCCCCTTGCACCCTGCAGTCCAGCACACCCTTCCCCTTTTGTACCCTGCAGTCTAGCACACCCTTCCCCTACTGCATCCTGCAACCCAGCACACCCTCCCGAACCCCACTTTCCCCCAAACGCTTCTCCCCAGACGCCCTGCRCTCTGGCCAGCCCTTCTCCTATTGCACCCTGCAGTCCAGCCAGCCCTGGCCCCCGCAAGCTGGCGATTCCTTCCCTAGTTACAGCCCTCCATGCAGCCCACCACCTAGCGAGCCCTTCCACTCCTACACCCCCCCAGACATCCCCCAGTCTAGCCAGCCCTTTCCCCCCTACATCTTCCAGTCTAGCAAGCCCTTTCCCCCCTGCATCCCCCAGTCTAGCAAGCCCTTCCCCCCCTACATCTTCCAGTCTAGCAAACCCTTCTCTTATTACAGCTTTCCATGTATCCTGCAGTCGAGCCAGCCCTTCCCTTATCGCACCTCCCCGTGCATCCCRAAGTCTAGTGAACTCTTTCCTTACAGCCCTCTCTATGCCCTTCAGTCTAGCGAGCCCTTCCCCTACTGCGCGCCCCCATGCATCCCCCAGTCCAGCAAGCCCTTCCCGTATCGCACCCCTCCGTGCATCCCGAAGCCCCCTGACCCCTTCTCGTACTGCCTGCCCCCGTACGGCCTGCAGTCGAGCCAGCCCTTCCCCTACTGCGCTCCCCTGGGCATCCCGCAGTCGAGCCAGCCCTTCCCCTATTGCACCCCTCCATGCATTGCGAAGGCTGGTGACCTCTTCCCCTACTTCATCCCTCCGTCCACCTTGCAGTCCAGCACGCCCTTCCCGTATTTCAGCCCCCTGTGCRTCCCCCAGTCCAGCAAGCCCTTCCCCTATAGCAGCCCGCAGCCTGGCGACCTCCTGCCCTATTGCACCTCGCCGTGCGCCCCGCTGACCAGGGACCCCTTCCCTTACTGCACCCTCCAGC
>NW_020450827.1:394780-403556 GCF_003343035.1 Apteryx rowi | reverse complement strand
GTGGTGGGGTATCAGTGCCTCTCTCCCGCAGGCGGGACCCTGAAGACGCTGCAGGATGCTGACGCYGAGTCCCTGCAGGCGACGTGGTGGGCCGGGGAGCCGTCCGCCCTGCCCCTGCGAGCCCCCGACATCCTGCCCTTGCTGGACCTGGCCGCCCGCTACCGCCGCAGCCCCTCGCACCCCGCCACCCTGCCCCAGGAGCTGCCCTGCGCCCTCATCTGCTTGCGGCTCCTCGTGGCCTTCGCCAGCGACGCCGGGGACCTGTGGGTGCTGCTGAGCACGGCCGGGACCCCCCACCTGCCCGTGACGGCCTGCGGCACGGCCGCCTCCGAGCTCCACGGCGGGCTGCGCGCCCCGGTGCTGCGGCTGCTGCGGGACTGCCTGCCGCCGGCCCCGCCGAGCCCCGCGGCCCTGGGGCTGCTGGGGCTGCAGCACCGCGCCGGCGGCGCCGACGGGGCGGACGGCGTGTGCTTCAACGTCCTGCTGAGCGTCCCGGCCGGCGGCCCCGGCGCCGGCCCCCCTGAGCTGCACGGCCCCGCTTTCCGCTGGTGGCGAGTGGAGGAGGAGGGCCTGAAGGGCAGGATCGTGCAGCGGCTTCGCGCGGCGGCCGTGGTGCCCGTCTACAGCTAGCTCCCGGGTAGGCTGCGAGGGGCTGGGCGCGCGGCTTGGGGGCAGGCGGTAGCAGCACCCGGGTGTCCCGGGGTCCCTTTGGCACCGCAGCCCTTTCCCCCGCGCGCCCCGATGGGCCGGCCGCATCCAGGCGTGCAGCGGCGGGGTGGGGGGGGGGAAAGCGCCGCGTTGGGGCTGCTCAGCCACCGGCTCCTCGGCTGAGTCGCGGAGCAAGGAGCCGGGAGCTGAGCCCGGCTCGGCCGTCGGGGCGCTGCCAGAGCGGGGCTGGGCGCAGCCAGCTCTCCGGGGATTGCCCCGCTCTCCTGGTGCCCATGCTCACGCACATCTGATTTTTGCATCGCAGGTCAGCAGCTCCGAGGGCCCCGGGGCTCGGGGGAAGCATGTCGGTGCCTCCTCTGGGACCTGGGCTGCCCTCCACCCCCCCCGCGCTCGCCAGGATGGGGACAAAGCTCGTTGGGGCTCCCTGAGCCGGCTCTGAATTGGGGACAGTGGTTACAGATGGGTGAGTGGAACCGGCCTCYGAGGCGGAGGCTGCGGGAGCCCCGGGATGCACCGCACGCGGCCCCGGGGGCGGAATGTTTCGGGGTGCTGCGTCCTTGCCGGGGGGGGGGGGGGACTGAGAGCCAGGCAGAGCCGAAATAAAAAGGGCCATTGCTTCCTCGCATCCGTGTGGCTCCTTGTTGGGATTGAAGGGGGCTGGGAGCAGGACGCCCGGGTCGGTGGGGAGGGCAATCGGGATGCACGGAGAGCGGGACCGCAGGGCTGCAAAGCGCGCACCCAGCAGTGGCGATGGGGGCCGGGACGGCGCCGTACGGACGGGAGGAGGCGCAGCGCGCGGTGCTGAGCTCACGGCTTTATTGCAGCAGGCAGAGACGAGTCGCTCGCGGGGGACGGCCGGGACGGCCGCTTCGAGGTGCACCGTCCCGGCGCAGCCCCTCGTGCCCGCGGGCGGGAGCCACAACCAAGCACACACACAGCAATGCACACGCCGTGCCCGGGCCAGGGGCTGACGGGGGCCGCGGAGGTCGAGTTACCCCAGTCGAGGTGGTGTAATTACCCCCCCGGGACACCTCCCCGAGCAGCTAACAGCCCCTCCGGGAGCCGGTCGATTGTCGCGTGAGGGCAGCGCCCTGCCCGCACGTAGTTTTATTGCCAAAACAGTCGTACCGAGGTTTGCCGGGCAGGCAGGAGCCCCTGCCTGTAAGGAAAAGCAGCGTGGTGCATCCTGAGGGGCCGATCCCGGGCCGGGGCGGCAGCACCTCCGGGTGAGCTGGGAGGTAGTTGGGATTTAGCACCCGCTCCACCCCGTTTCTTGTGCCGCTGCATTGGTGCAAAGGAGGCCAGTGCAGTGCCCGTCGCGGGCTGCCACGGCCGTGCCCGGCCTTTGGGAAGGTGCCAGGCAGGGGCAGCAGGGACCCCGGAGGATAGTGCTGGGATTAGGACCCGCTGCCCCGCTGCACCCAGAGGACGGGCGCCAGGAGCCGCCGTCCCGTGTGCAATGCCAGGAGCGGAGCCAGGAGAGGGCTGTAGAGCCGGGCCGGCATCCCGGCTGCTTCGGGTCAGCTTGGCCGCAGCCTGGCGATGGCCCTGGGCTTGCCAACCCTCAAGACGCGCCGTCCCCGGAGGCCGCCGCGCCTCGGCCGAGGAGGACAAGGAGGTCGCGGCCCGGGGAGCGGGCGCTGGGCAGCGGCCGGGCTCAGGCGGGCCCCTCCGGCGGGACCTTGACCAAGGCGATGGCAGCCAGCTCCTTGCAGAACTCCTCCAGCACCACGACGCCCTTGAAGAGCGTCGCGTGGTCGATCCTGCGGGGAAGCGGGCCGGGCGCTGCTGAGAGCCCCGCACAGGGCACGTGTCCCCCCCACCCCGGCCTCAGGCACGCGTCCCGCCRGCGGGACGCCAGCACTTACTGCTCTCCGGGCACCAGCCCCATCAGCTGCCGGCGGACCAGGAGCAGCTTGGCCCTGAACTGCGGCACGCGCTGGATCCGCTGCATGAGGTCCCCGATCACCTAAGCGAGGCAAGCAGCGGGGAAGGTCAGCCCCGGTTTCGGAGGGGTGTCCCCCCCCCAGTCTGGACGGTGACGTTACCCGGACAAGGACGGAGAAGAGCGAGCGGCAGCCGGGCGCCAGGTTCAGGTAGGGGTCCAGCAGGTACTCGTGGAGGTGGGGATGGGGGAAGGCGGCCAGGCGGGACAGCACCGAGGTCACCTGCAGGTTCAGGCTGTAGGGCTGGGACACGCGCAGGATGCTCAGCGGGAGCTGCCCACGCTCCCACRGGGATTTCAGCCCGTTCCCACCACCCGGGGGCTCAGGAGGGAAGAGCAAAACGAGTCCATCTGCAAGTGCTGCCAGTGCTCAGCAGCCCAGGAGCCCACGCTGATGCTCTCAGCAATTTTACCCCTGCTATCGGGGGGGCCGGTCCCATGCTCAGCCTAGGAACCTGCTCGGAAAGGCTCCCACCAAGCCGGGCCGAGGTTATAGGAGGGTCTCGGCGGAGACTGTAGCGAGGGGGGAGAGCTGGGGTGGGCTCCTCGATGGGACGGCAGCCTGAGCAACGAGGCTCTGCTCGAGCTCTTCCCAGGGATCTACGGTCGCTTGGGCTTTCGTGTTAAGTAAAGAGGAGTGGTGCTGGCAGGACCCCTTGTGCAAAGCCTGCATCTTATCACGGCTCCCTGGAGAGCCCGGCTGGACTGCTGGAGCCTGGTAAGACTAGTCCCAGTGCCAGCCGGCAGCCTCCCGCTCCAGCCCTTACCTGGTCCAGGATCTGGGTCATCCGGTCGAAGAGCACCCGGAGGAAGTGTCCCTCGTAAAACGCCGCTTCGGGGTGGCAGGTGTCGAGGGGCTGGGGCGCCGGCGGCCAGCCCCATGAGGCCGCGTTGGCGCGGCACGCCTGGACCTGGCGGACGGGCAGCAAGGGGCCGCGGTGGGCGAGAGCCGGGGAGGGCGCGAAGGCGGCCAGGGACCCCCCCCTCCTCCCTCCCCCAGGTACTCACCATCCCCAGGGCGTCGTGCACGTAGGTGTCGTACCCGGCTTCTTCCACGCAGGAGGAGGTCTTGGCCTCTTCGGGCACCAGGCACAGGAAGCTGGAAGAGGAGCAGACGCCGGGGAKGAGGGCAGGGAAGGGACGCCAGCGCGGCGACGCGGCCGGCCCTGCCGGGGCACCTTTTCCGACGCGGCGGGCGGCCGAGCCCTACCTGCTGACAACCTCGTTCACGTGCCCCTGCCCATCCGAGCGGGACRATCGCCCCAGGGAGGCAAGCGGAGGCTTCTCCGACGGCTGGAAGCCACCATCCGGGAACCCGTCGGTGAAATAAGGATCTTCCTCCAGCTCCCTGCGGGGCCGGGAAAGCAGAGTTAATCCAGTGGGAGCCGCGGGAACCCCAGCCCGCCGTGGCCCGGCGCTCGCCCCGCTCACAGCGCGTCCTCGTCGATGTCGGGCTCGTGGCTGGCGCGCTCCTCGGGGGCCGGCGGGCCGCGCTGGACGTAGCCGCGCGCCTCCAGGTTCCTCAGCGCCAGGCTGTACGGCACGTGCTCGTGGGGCTTGCGCAGGAGCTCGTCGAAGAGCCGCAGGCTGGCCAGGCTGATCTGCGGGGGCGGAGGCGGGGGGTGAGCCCGGCGGTGGTGGAAGCCGGAGCGGGAGCCGGAGTGGGAGCAGGCTCACCTCGTCGGAGAGGTGGTTGCAGTGCTCTATGAGCTGGGCGCGCAGGAGGTGGCGGCGGGCTCCCGGCGCTTCGGGCTGCCGCTCCGGCCCCAGCAGGAAGAGCACCAGGCCGCGGAGCAGGGCGGGCGCCTGGATCTGCCGCACTGTGCCGGTCAGCACGGCCGTAGCCCTGAGGATGGCGAGCTCGGACCTGCCGGGGACAGCGCGAGCGATGGATGCTGCAAAGGGGGATGCTGCAAAGGGGGATGCTGCAAAGGGGGATGCTCCGAAGAGAAACCATCTTCCTGCCGTTATTTTGTGCCTCGCTCCACCTCTCCAGCTAGCTCAAATGCTCTGTGCCGGGCCGGTGAGATTCACATCCCTCCATGGGAATATGCGGTTAATACAGCACGGCGGCGTGCTGAGAGCACGGCCAGGGCTCCGGTGCTGCCACGATGCAGCAGGAGGGCAGGAGAGGCTGCAAGAGCTGCGAGCGGGCATGCACTGCTCTTATCTGCTGGCGGATCACGAAGGCTTTCTGCAGCATCTTTGGCTCCCTGCTCTTTGCCCTGGCCCCCGACCATGCCCGCAGCCCGGTCTGCAGGATGGCGCACCCCATGGGGCTGCCCCCCCCGGCACACTCACATCTGCAGGAGCTGCGGCTGCAGGATGCCCCGGAAAAACTTTTCACACACGGCCTCGGTGACAGTGTCCGCAACGACCTGCGGGTGAGTGGAGAGCCTCAGCCCCGGCATGCGCAAGCAGGCTCCCCGCGTGCGCGCGGCAGCCGCCCCGCTCGGCTCGGCGCTCCTCACCGGGTGCGCGCCCCTYGCGAGCTCGTCCAGGTAATCCAGCCAGCCGAAGAAGGCCACCAGGCTCTCCTTCCCCGGGAAGCCACCGTCGCCGCCTGCATCCCCCTGCGACCTGCGCGGGGCACACGCACGTGGGCTTCGGCACGGCTGGAGCTGGGCCCAAGCTCCCCGCCGGCGCGACGGGCTCGGGCAGCCCTCGCCGCACCTCCAGCTGGCTCTCTCCAGGGCGAGGATGTCGGCGGGGTCCGTGCAGGCGGGCACGGCGCCGTACAGGGCGCAGAGGTGCTCCGTCACCAGCTGGCACAGGGCGCTGCGCTGCACCAGCTGGGCAGCGGCGGCCTCCTGGGCGAGCCCCACGAGGAAGAGCAGGTTTTCCCGGGCTTTCAGCGCCACCCGGCTCTTCTGCGAGAGGAAGAGGAGAGAGGCAGCGTCAAGCAACCGCGGGCATCCGCCTTGCCGCCGGGGCCGGCCCTCACCCCCTACCTGGCTCTTGCACAGCCCCACCAAGGAGGTGATGAGGTTGTTCTCCCTCCGCGGCGGGGAAGGCTCGGCTGCAGGCGAGCTCCCGGCTTTCCCGGCCGGGGGGATGCYGGCTGCAGCTCCCTGCGGATGCTCTCCACCCTCTCCTTCGGGGCAGGCAGGCAGCTCTGCCGGCCTCTTCCTGTTCAGGAGACTCTTGCCCTGGCGAAGAGAGGAGGAGGAGGAGCAGTAAAGCATCCTAGCCCCAGCCTTCCTCCTACTCATCCCTAGGGCTGGAGCTCAGGGAGATGCAAAGCAGGTGAAAGGACTCAACGAAACAGGCCAAATCCAGCCCTGAGGCCGGCACCGCCACAACGTCCTCAGCGCAATTGGGGTGCAATAGGGACAAGCCTGCAGCCCCGCACTGGCCTGGAGGCGCCTCACCTCCAGGAGGTACGGCAGCAGGGCGGGATCCTGCTTGATCTTCGCGCACAGGACGGCGGCGAACTGCACCTCCTCCTTCTCCGTGCCGGAGCCCAGGGCGTCGCTGCCGAGCTGGAGCAGCTTCTGCGGGAGAGCGGGGAGCTGGGGCAGGGGAGCCGTGCCGGGCCGTGCCGCGCGCCCCGGCTGCTGCGCTTCCCCCCGGGCTTTGCAGGGATGAGGCCAGCGTTTTCTCCTCCCTCGGCGCTGGCAGCGGCGGCCCCGGGAGGGGCAGGGCTGGGTGAATCAGCGTCCGCGGGAATGCTGCAACCGGCCCCAGCACGCAGCCCCGGCGGCTCTGAGTCCCAGCGTGCTGAGCGTGGCCATAACCATGTGCCGTCTCGCACCGGCCGGGCCCCCGCGTGCCCGTTTTCGGGTGCTCACCTGGACCGGCCGGTGCACGTTCAGGTAGTGCAGCAGGGGATGCTGCACCTGCCCCAGGACCCTGCTGAAGAAGAGCAGCACCTGCTGCCTCATCCCGGGGGGATACTGAAAGGAAGGAGAGGAGAGACGTCAGCAAGCACCCGCTGACCYGTTTGCACACCCAATACCCTTGCAATTGCCCCCAACCTGCCAGGCAGCCTGGAGCCCTGCTGAGGGCAAGAGGATGTCTGAACACAGCTCCCCAGCCCTCCTGCAGAGGAACGGCAGTGGGATTATCTTCCCCTTTCCATCCGCTGTGTTATTCCTGGAGCGCTATCACCAGGGAATTAAAACCCAGGGCCCCAAACAAGCAAATCCTCACAGCAACAAGAGGCTAACGTGCATTTCCAAAACACAAAACGAAGAGGAAAATTTCTACCATTACCATTCTCCTTTGTTTCAATAAAAGGTTATTTATAGGGAACCGCAGTATTATTAGCAACAGAGCCTGGGAGAGCTGTTATTTTTAGGCTGTACTTACTTTGAGAGGTGTCTTTTTAAAAACACAGTGTCCTGCAAATCACAGGACTGATGTGCCAGTGGTGTAAACTCCCACTGCAGGCTGCACAGCTGAGAAACACCCTTCACACAAACACACGTTTAGGAGATGCAGGAAACATTCAGAAGCCTGTGCACGGAGCAGGAGGAATAATCCCAGCAGGGGCAGGAGGGAGCACTTAGACCAAGCAATGCAACCCCCAAAGACCCAGGTGGGCACTACCACTCCAAAAAGCTCACAGAAATACCGTGCCAGGCTCTACAAACTCTTATCACCCAAATATAAGACCTTCAAAGCTAGAACTACCGCGCTCTACCACAAGCCATGGGAAAGGGATACCGCAAAAGGCCCCGGGTGCTTGCAGCACGGAGGGTTTTGGGGGGGGCTAACCCTCAAAGGCAGGTTTCCCCAGGGGGGTGCACACATACCTCCGCTTTGCCCAGCGTGCTGAGGGTCTCCAGGATCTTGTGCTGCAGCAGGTACTCCAAGCACGGCCCGGCCTCCCCCGCCGGCCGCTGCTTCTCCTCGTACACCAAGATGTCCAGCATCTGCTTGAGGCGCCAGGGGATGTCGGTCTCCTTCGCCGGGGTGCTCTYATCTGGCAAAGACAGCGCAGGTGCCGGGGCGAGCTGCGGGGTCTCCGCCGAACCCCGGCACGCGTCCCCGTGCACGGGGCTCGGGAAGGCAGAGCAAAGCCGGCGCGGCTGGGTGCACCCCGCCACGTCCTCACGCCCGCTCCCGACCTGCCCTGTCCTCTCGGCGCCGCTTCCGGTGTGCAACACCCAAAATGTTTTGGGCCCGGAGTTCCCAATAAACAAAGGCCATTAATGCTGGCGACGCTAGATGGCAACATTATAGTGGAGTCGCAGCAGGACGAGAGGTGGTTTCCTCTGCTCAGGGCCTACTTAGCTCCCCTACGTCCCCGGCTGGGGCTGAGCTGCTGCCGGGGCTGCAGGGGTTTCCCGGCACGCTGCGGCACGCAGTGCAAGCCTGGGAAAGCCTCCAGCACGGCCTCAGGGCCAAATTCCTGCTGGGGAAAGGATGCGAAGCAGTCAAGGCCCTGTTTTTAGTGTCCCGGGACAGCAGCGTGCACCTGGAGAGAGACCTACCCCAGCCTGGAGACTGCTGCAACCTGCCAGGAGCGTCTGCACCGACCCAAACCCTCAGGTTCGCACAGGGACGCAGCCCTGCCTGGCCCCGGTCCCCCTGCACCATGGCTGCCCCACACCCAGGCCCTGCGCACCCGCTGCACCCACCTCGGGGAGCAGGGCGAGAGCTTTGCTGCAGCGAGGCAGCCCGCAAAATCAGCAGCGGTGCGCTAGGGTCAGTCCTTGTGCCCTGCTGCGGCGTGGGGTCCTGTCCCCAGGCCACAGGGCCCTCTCCTGGGGTGTGGGAACCCTGTCCCCAGGCCATGGGACCCCATCCTGGGGCGCGGGAACCCTGTCCCCAGGCCATGGGACCCCATCCCGGGGCGTGGGAACCCTGACCCGGGGCGTGGGAACTCTGGCCCCAGGCCATGGGAAACCTGTCCCCAGGCTATGGGACCCCCTCCCCGGACACAAGGTTCCGTCCTCAGGCCACAGGCGCCTACCTTAAGGCATGGGAACCTTCTCCTAGGGCACAGGGACCCTGTTCCCAGGCCACGGGCCCCCTCCCGGGGCCGGCGCCCGCCCCCAGGCCCCCACTCACCCGTGGCCTCCAGGTAGTAGCCGGTGATGCCTTTCCAGTGCTCGGTGAAGGCCTCCAGCAGATCCACGCTGGGCTCCCGCTGCGCACACCGGGGCCGCGGTCAGGGGCGCCCGGAGCACCCGGTCCCGGCCCCGGCCCCGGCCC
>NW_020450827.1:386061-393867 GCF_003343035.1 Apteryx rowi | reverse complement strand
CTCACACCAGGAGGGGGAAAGACCCCCGTGCACACCTCGCACCAGGAGGGGGAAAGACCCCCGTGCACACCTCGCACCAGGAGGGGGAAAGACCCTCATGCACACCTCACACCGGTAGGGGGAAACCCCTGTGCACACCTTGCACTAGCAAAGGGAAGACCCCCGTKCACACCTCACACTGGGACAGGGGGAGACCCTCGCACACGCCACGCAGAGACGAATAAGAGCACCGCTGTGACATGCTCCCTTGTGCGGTGAAAGAAATAAAACAAGCGGCCTGCTGCGGGTGGGGGACGCACTGCTCAGGGGCATGGCCCGGCTCACCTCTTCCCGCGGCACGATCTGGTAGAAGCCAGGTTTGTTTGTTTGTTTGTTTGTTTTAATCCTTACAAAATGTTTCTACAATTAAAAACAACAACAACAAACACAACCCAGGTGCTTTTAAGCAGCTCAGGGCTGCAGCCTGGTGAACAGAGCGCATGGAAAGCGGGCTGGGTGCCGAAAAGGCCTGGTGCCAGTCTGGGAGCCCACAGTCTCCTCYGGCCCCGCTGCGGGCACGATGCTGTGGCAGGGCACCAACCTGTCGCTACTGGGTGCTGGGGCACAGAAACAAGGTGTCCCCTTCATCCTCCAACGGGTAAACTCGCACCTGACGGCCCCTCTCCTTGCAGAGCCGCTGCCCTTCTGCATCTGCCCCTGGTGGCTTGGTCCTCGGGTGCATCCAAAGGAGCCGGCGGCGCTGCCTGGGCACCGTTTTCAACAGGATCTGCGCCAGGGACAGAGCTGGCGGCAGATGAGGTTGCAGCCGGAAAACTGGGCCCAAAGCGCGAGGCTGCTGGGAGCAGTCCTGACCCGGGGTCAGGGAGGGGGAGAAGGCAGCGGGCCGGCAAAGGGCTGCCCTCCCTCAGCGCCACGGCAGAGAAACTGGAAACCCACAGGCAGGAAGTTTATATATATATATAATATATATAAAAAATAGATACATGTAGTTATAGCGTTGATACCAATGGTTAAAAAAAACAAAAACACAGATACCAAGCTGGTCCTGCACGATCCACGTGCAGCGTTAATGTGCCGAGAGATGCCCAGACCGGCAGGGTACGTGTGCGTGGTGGATCCTGCCCTTGGGGACACGGCGCTGGCACGAGGGGCTGGTCACATGGCAGACTTCATCTCCCACTCCTGGAAAGCAGCAGAGTTAGTTAGGGCAGCTTCTGGCAGGACCTCCTGTGTCCCGGGGCCTCATGCCGCACCCCCGTCACCTTAACTCTGCCCGCGTGCGCACGTCCCGTTTCCCAGGCTGAGCTGCTCCCCGTCGCCCCGCTCCCAGCCGTACCTTTCTCTTCTGCAGCACCTTCCCCTTTTCGATGATGACCACGGAGGGAGCTCGCTTCAGGGCGCTCTTCGCGGATGCCGTGCGCTTCAGGAGTGGCGTGAAGAAGGAGCCCTGACAGCAAAACCAGAGCGGGGAGAGGTGGGAGAGAGATGCCTGCTCTCCCTAACCCCGACGAGCGACGGATGGAGACCCCGCTGCCCTTYCAGCCCCCCCTTTACACCCATGCAGCTTCCCACCCGGCAAAAGGCCCTCTCCAGGCCGTGCACGCCCCGGTCCCCATCACCGTGGCTCCTACCTCGGAGCCGGCCGAGCTCGTGGTGGCGGCTATGTGGCCCTTGAGTGACTTGCCGATGGCCAGCAGGTTCATCTCGGAGCCGGCTTTGAGCCTGCTCTTGACGCGGCAGGCCCTCTCCAGCTGCCCCACCTTCTCCTCCAGCTTGGGGAAGGCTCTCTTCCCTGTGAGGGCAGCGGCGAGCTGTGATGCCCACAGCCGCCCGGGCTGGGGAGAGGCACCCGTGCGCCAACCCTGGCGCGTCTCGCCCCCGCGCAGACTCCGAGCCCCGCTGCAATCCTACCGATGAGGAAATCCAAGCCGTCCCGAGCCCCTTTCCTCTCGGGAAGCGTCAGCGTGCGCTGGGACCGGAAGAAATCCCTGTTCTTGAGCTCCGGGCTCACCTCCACCCGCTGCTGGCTGGCAGCCTTGCCCAGGCGAGGCGCAGCGCACGCTGGAGGAGGAAGGGCAGAGGAGAGGGCAGCCGTGACACGGTGCTCTTGGACACCACGTCCTCTCCTGGGATGCGGTGAGCCCAGCGTGCAGGGCCGGTTTGCACAGGGTGCACCAGGGACAGCGGAGCGAGCGAGCAAGGAGAGGAAGCGGAGCCAACCAGGGCCGGAGCCCGCTCCCCCGAAGGGGGCAGCCGTGCCCCGCGGGACACTGGCCCTCCTCACCTGCCTGCGACGGCACGGCCCTGCCGGGAGCGTTGCTGTAGGCACCGGCGGGCACGGCGGACAGGGGTCTCCTGTGCTGCCTGTGGGCTGCGCGGTCCAAGCTCTGCTGCTGCAGAAGGAGGCGCGAGAGCAGCCCGTCGGCGAGCGGCCGGAGCGAGCCAGCACCCCTCACCCTCTCCAGCTGGGATCGGGACCCGCTCGCAGCACGGGGCGGCCGAGAGGCGGCGGTGGCAGTTACCAGCTGCTGCAGCCGCTCCGCGTTGGAGTAGACGGGGTCGGGGGATGCGGCTGGCAGGAGCTGCCCGAAGGGGTCGTCCATGTAGGCGTTGGGGGTCGGGAAGCGGCGCAGCAGCAGCCCGCTGCAAGCAGGAGCAGAGGCGAGCCCGTCAGCGCCGGCACAGCCCGGCGCGAGCCCCGCGAACGCCCCGYRGCCRGGGCTGCTCCTTACCCCGCAGCCGRGCAGCCGCTGGCATCTCCCGGGCTGGGGCTGCCGGCGTGGGTCCGCTTGCAGGCTGGCTCCGCTCCTCCCCTGGCCCGCAGGGTCTTCAGCCAGGCCTCCCTCTCCTCGTCCGAGCGGGTCTGGCCGGCGGGACAAGGGGGACGGGCTCAGGGGGGCTCCGGGGACAGGGACCGGCAGGGGACGGGGGCGGCCGCTCACCTCCAGCACGGCGAGCTCCTCGCCCCGCTGGGCGATGTGGATGCGGAGGCGCTGCGGGGTGCCGGCGGCGTCGGCGTCGGCGTCGCCCGGTGTCACCTCGCAGCCCCGCAGTGGCACGGCGCACACGGGGTGCTGGGCGCCGCCGGGCTCAGCGAACATGCGCAGGGCGCCCTGCCGCACCGCGCACCACAGCCGCTGCCAGCGCCCGCTCAGCCGCACCGCCAGGAAGCCGCCGGGCTCCCCATCCCTGCCGCCGTGAGCGGCGTCCCTGCGTGGGGGGCTGCGGGCAGGGCTCCGCGGCGAGCGGTCCGAGTCCGAGTCCGCGCTGAGCCGTGGGTTGGCAGCCTGGGAAAGGAGAGAGCCAGGTTGAGCCGTCCCCATCCCCATCGGGTTTGGAGCCCGCTGCACTCCGCCGTGCCTCAGTTTCCCAGGCGCAGAGCAGCGACTCACCCTGCCGAGTGGCGAGGCGGGTGACGCCGGGGCGCTGTGGGCCGCCAGCCCGCTCGGGGAATCGCTGCTGACTTCCTCGATCACCTGCCGGGGCAGAGGGAGCGTCGCTGCCGCGGGCGCCCGCTCCCCGGGGCGGAGCGGGGCTCCAAGCACCGCGCGGACGGGAAGGCAGCCGGCAACGGACGCGGCCCCCGCGGCAGCGCGCGGCCCTTGCGGCAGCACCCGGGAGGGCTGCGCCCCCGCTTCCCCCTGGCCCCCCCTCCCCATGCAGAGCTCTGCCAGGCTGCGACACCTCCAAACCTTCCTCCAGTCCTCGGCCTGCTGCCGGCTCTGGAAGCCGATGACCAGGGCCTCGCCGGCCGTCCCCGTCACCTTCAGCTCGTGCTGCATCTTCTTGCCGGGCTTGGCCTTGTAGGCCACGCGGCAGCCCCGCAGGTCCAGCTCCAGCAGCGGCTGCAGGTCCTTGGCGCACTTGAAGCACTGCGGGTGCAGGGGGGGGGCGCGTGAGCCGCGGGGCCAGCGGGGCGTCCAGGCTGGGATGGGGGATGTCGGTGGGCTCGGGGATTTAGGAATCGGGCCGGGACGGTGCAGGGGAGGGCTTCCAGGACGAACCCCGGGAGAGGAGGCGCTGCCTCCCTCCGTCCCTGCCTCCGGCCGGGCTCTCACCAGCAGCACGTGCTCCCTGACGATGAAGAGCTGCTTCGCCCACTGGCCCAGCCAGCGCTTCCTCCAGAGGAAGCCGCAGAGCTGGGCCTCGGGGCGGGCCAGGGGGTCGGCGTCGGGGCCCGCGGCCGGCGGCCACCGCAGGTAGTGGGCACGGTCCTTCACGCACTCCTCGTCCTCCCCGTACGACTCGTAGTGGCTGCTGTCGCTGTCGGCGCCGCCTGCTAGCCGGGGCGGAGGGGCAGCGTCAGGGCACCGGGTGCACGGGGCTGCCGGGGACCGGGCGCGTCGGGGTGCTCACCGGAGCCGACGCGTCCTCCCGGGCTGACGGGCTCCGCTTCCTCGTAGGAGTCGTCGGCCGGCGAGCTCTGGAGGCTCGGCAGGACGCCCGGCGCCTTGCTCTGGGGAGAGAAGGGGCGCTCAGACGGCAGCACCCCACGGGACACATCCCCTCCGGCATGGAGCCGGCGGCAGGGACCCCCGCGCACCCCTGGCCCCGCGCCGCCCGCTCTTACCCTGCCAGGTGAGCTCGGGGCGCTGGCCGGGGGGCACTCGCACGCTCTCCCTCCCAGCGCATCCGGAGTCCCAGATCCTGGGGGGGGGAAAAGCAGGATTATGAGCAGCCCTTCTCTGCTCTGCAGCATTGGCGCAGAGCTGGGCGTACCCGGGTGAGACCCCGCTGCCCGCGGYGCGGCCACTCACCCGGCCGGGGACCCGAGCTGGCCCGGCTCTGCAGGCTGCCGGTCCCCGAGGAAGGCGCGAGGCAGCGCATGATCATGTACTCGGYGTCCTCCGCTGCGGGGGGAGAGCGGAGTCACAGCCCGCGAGCGGCGGGACCCCGGCTGGGCACCGTCCTGCTCCGAACACCCTGCTGTGCGCCRGCACCGACCCCGCGGGCCACCCCCCCACCCCACAACCCCTTCTGGGTCTGGGCTGCTCTAAAACTCCTGGCCAAAGGCTTTGAGCTGGCGGAAATGGGGATGAAAGGAGGTAGGGAGAGGCAGGAGCCCTCGTGCTCCGAGGAGGATCAGCTCCCCGTTGCGCCCGGCCCAGGCAGCCCGTGCACCGCTCCGGCCACGCGCTTACCCGGAGGGCTCTGGAGCCTGCGCAGGAGGTCGGCCACCGACTTCTTCTTGGCCTGGGCCGCGGCGCTGAGGTTCTCGCGGTCCAGGATGAGCAGGAAGGACCGCAGGTCCGAGAGCAGCTTGTCCAGATCTGCAGGGGACACGGACGTGTCCCCTTGCGGCCAGCGCTGGCAAGACCGGGGTGCCGGCAGGGATGCAATCCTGCCCCTGCTCTCCGCCTCCTCCTTCGGCTGCCAGCGGTGAGGCCAGGGCGACGCGGGGACGGAGGCGACGGGGKGCCCCCCGTGCAAAAGCTCTCCAGCGCCGCGGGGCAGGGACAAGAGCGGTGGCGGCTCCTTGCCCCGTGCCGGCCGGCCGTGCCCCCGCTGGCCGCCACCTGCCCCGGCGCCCCGCACAATCCCGCTATTGACGGGGCCGGGGGTGCCCGGGGCAGGGCTGCCGCGGGGGGGGGGGACCGAGGCCCCGCGGCGCTGAAGGCCCCTCTGTGTGCGCTCACAGAGCCGGCTTGTTCCCGGCCGGCCGTGCCGGCCCCGGGGGCAGCGGGAGAAGGGGGCCGGGGCCCGTCGCCCCGGCTGGCTGCGGGGGTGGCCCGAAGCGCGGCTCCTTCGCCGGCGCCCCACGTGCCCGCGGCGGCGGGGAGGAGGAGGAGGAGGAGGAGGAGGAGGCACGCGGAACGGAAACAGCTGATGGAAGCTGCTCCGGGGCACGCCAAAAATGCCGAGCACGCGCCCGCTGCCCCCTCCCGCGGGCAGGGAGCGCCTCCGTCCCCGGCAAGGGCCTGGGGGCAGCGGGGTCCGGGCTCCGGCATCAGCCCCAGCCGGGGAGCCCTGGCCCTGCCGAGCAATCCCGGCGGAGCGGGACGGGGAACYGCGCTGTGCCCCCTCGTCCCGGCCGAGGCGGGGGAGAGGCCGGAGGGCTGCGGGGCCGGGGGAAAGGGGCTCCCCCGCCCCGCGCGGCGGCCGCAGCTGCTCCGCGCCCCGGCAGGCATTTCCTGCGCTCGAGGCGCGCGTGGCAGAGGGGGGCCCCGCGTGCCCCCCCGGCCCGGCCCGCGCCCCCTCCCCGCGCCGGCACAGCCCCTGGCACCTCCGGCGGCCCCGCGGGGAGCGGGGACGGGGCCGATGCCTCCCAGCCGCCCGGCCCCCCCCCCCAGGCTGCTGCCCGCCTTCCCCCAGCTCCTTCCTGCCGTGCAGCTGGAAGTGGTTTGCATCGCTCTTCTCCGGCTGCTCCGGGCTCTGCTCCCTGCTCCCAGCTGTGATAAAACGTTGCAGACCCGCTGTCGAAACCCACTGCCGCCTGGCGCGGGGCCGGTCCGGCCCTTCCCTCCGTGCTGTCCCCCCAGCTGCCGCGCTCCGCTCCGAGACTCCCTGCTTGGCTTCCCCCTGCACTAAGCTGCAATTTCCCGCCTGGAAAAGGCCCAGTGTCAGGACAACCACGGCGAAGCCACAGCTGTCGCCTTCCTCCCGTCCCGCCGGGGCGAGCCCCCAAAATGCCCCAGGCTGCAGCACGGTGCCCCGAGCGAGGCTGGCATCCCCGCGCTCCCTCCGCATCCCTGCATCCGGGATGCCTCCGGGCCAGCGCAGATGCGATGCCCCCCCAAAGCCCTTCCCAGGCCCGTCGCTAGCCGGAGGGGGCAAAGACACCGCCAGGCCCCCGGGGAAGTGGAGGGGCCGCGGCGAGGCCGGGCAGGGGAGCACCCTGTTCCGCTCGCGGGTGTGGGAGGAGGGAGCCAGCCAGTCCAACGTGTGTTGCGAGGGATGTGGGAGAAGCCGTGCGGAGCTGCTGAGCGTGCACCAAGTGCGTCCTGCCCCGGGCTTGCGCCTGCCGCAGCCGGCCTGGGAAGCCCGGCATCCCGGTCAGGGCCAGCCGGCCGGGGAGCGCATACGCGCTGTCCCTGCCCGGGGGAGCGAAAACATCTGGCAGGGCAGCGAGGCTGAGCAATGCCGGAGCTGGGCCCAAACATCTGGATTTCCCTGGAAACCGGGGAGGGAAGGGGGGGGACTAACTCCCGGCACTTCCCGGGATGCTGGTGGGGGAGGCTGGGGTCAGGGGCTGGCAGGAGGAGCCGTGGGCAGAGCACGAGAGCGGAGGGGCCAGGGGGGGCCGGGAGCAGCCCCCGCTGCCCGTGCCCGGTGTGCCTGGCTCTTCCTCTCCCCTCCCTTTCTCCTCTCCTCCGCCCAGGCCGAATTCCTCGGCAATGACATCTCTGTCCATCCGCTTCCCCCAGCCCTCTATCTGCATCTTGTGCTCTCCTGACCTTCCCCGGGGCTCCCCCCCGGCAGGCCCCGGAGCCCGTATCCCCACTGGCCTGCCCGCACCGGGAGCCTGCATCCGGGGTGGCGGTGCCCGGCGGTGCCCGGGGCGCTGGACGACCCCGTGCGGAGCGGTGCCCGCACCCGGCACCGCGGGGTCTGCAGCTCGCCCCTGACACCCYGCCAGCCGCCGGCTGCTGGGGCCAAGGAAACGCAGCGGAGATTAAAAACAGCTGCCTCGGTCTCCGTGGCGAGAGGGAGCTGGGGAAGCAAAACGCCCCCCCCAAACGCACACGCRCGAGCTTCTCCTAGCAAAGCGCCCTGCTTCCCGCAGGCCACGGCCCCGCTGCTGCTGCTGCTGCCGCTGCTGCGCCCGGCGGCAGGGCACGGCCGCGGGAACCCCGGGCACCACGCCGC
>NW_020450827.1:373712-384639 GCF_003343035.1 Apteryx rowi | reverse complement strand
GCGGCCAGCGGCCGCGCCGTGCCTCAGTTTCCCCTGCCGGAGCGAGGGGCCGCGGCGGGAGCGGAGCGGGGAAAGCAAAGCGCCGGGAGCCAGGCGGAATAAAGCCATTTCACCTTTAATTATAAGCAAAAATCACTCTCACACGGAATTCTCTGACACCAGCAAATAAAATAAAATCTAACAAAACAGAGAAAGTGAATCACTGTATTCAAATCGGAAAACAATCCATATTTATATATATATTTATAGATATGTCGTTTGTAGAAGTAGCAGTGAAAGGCAAGAATGGGCCAGTGATTTCCCGATAAATTACATTCTTTACATCCCAACAAGGTTTAGCGGCTGGAGAGTGGCTGGAAACAGAAACCGGGGAGTGTGGGGGTCCGGGGAGTGCGGGGGCAGAAGGGTCTCTGCCCAAAACGTGTGCCCGAAGAGGGGACGGGAGAGGCGCGAGAGGGAGGCGCTGCCCGCCGCGGCGCCCAGACCCCGCGCTCGCAATGCCCTTTGAGCCGTGCCCTGCTCTTTTCCACCCGGCCGCTTGCAGTGAGCCGGGCCCTGCGCTGCCCCGACGCCAGGCGATGGGCGAGCATCGCCCAGGGCGCGTTTGCAGCCGGGGAAGGGCGGCGAGCTCTGGAGCTGCTCCCCGGGCTGCATTAGCCCTGGCTTTTGCCTGCGACCCTGCAAGCTGCCCGTCCCCGGCAGGAGCAGGGTGCTCCAGGCCTCGCCGAGGTGCCCTGCCCTCCGCCAGCCTGGGGTGCCCCTGCGCCGTGCAGGTTTTGGCAGTGTACGAGTCGTTGTGGTCCTCGCTGCAGGAGCTGGCACCGGGGGGATGTTAACTGGGGCTGGAGGGGAGCGAGGCAGGACACCGGCCCGGCTCGCCGGGAGCCCATCGGCCCGGCCTCTGGGCTCTTCCCAAGTCCCCGCTTGGGGCCGCGGCGTGGGGGGATACGGGTACCCAGGCGAGGGAGCGGGAGGCTGGGGGCCGGGGGGCACGGTCGGGGAGGGAGGCAGGGAAGGAAGCCGCCCCGGCGCCCGTGCCCCAGCACGCTCCCAGTCCGCCAGCCCAAAGCAGGGCTGGGGAAGCGGGCGCTGGGGGGCCAGGGGGGCCGCCTGCCCCAGGGACCGGCTGGCCCTGAGCGCAGGAGCCCCTGGGCCTCTCCTCCCAGCTGAACCGTGCCCACTTCGGGGCAGCGTTTGCCCCGGGCAGCCCCGGCACCCCGCTGCAAGCAGGATGCCGAGCGGGAGCGGGCGGCGCGGGAGCAGGGCGGCAGGGAGGGCGTCGGGGCGGAGGAGGGAGGGTCGAGCCCTCCGGCCCCCTTTTCCCGCAGGGCGAGAGAGGCAGGGGCTGGGGGACCGGCTGTTTTGGGGGGGGCTGGGGCAGAGGGAAAGGGGTTCCTAGTTAAAACCGGCTGAGAGCCCTAAAGCGGTTACACTGCGCGACACGGACTGAGCTCGGGGCCGAGGCGGGCTCAGAAGAGGAAGGCTTTCTTCTTCAGCTCGTTGCGCTTCCACAGGGCCAGCTTGCTGAACTCCTCGGGGGACATCTCGAAGACCCGCAGGAAATCCTCGGGGGAGAGGTGCCGCTGCGGGGACAGGCAGGGTCACGGGGCGCCGGGTCCCCCGCGCTTGCCCTCGCTCCTGCCCCGGCCCCGACCTGGCTCAGCGCCTACCTCTAGCCTGGTCCTGTCCACGCCGGGGGGCAGTTTCACACGGCCTCTGTTGGTCACCATCAGCATTTCGTAGGGGTAGATCTGCAAACCAGGAGAGGCCGTAAGTCCTTCCTCTCCATCTCCTCGCCATCCCGCCACCCCCGTCCATGCCCCCGTGGTCCCCCGCTGGCCCCCGGCCCCTCTTACCTTCTGCTCCAGCATGCTGGGCAGGGAGTTGCCTCTGTCCATGCGCCCGCGCTGGCCGTTCTAGGGGGACAAAGCCTCGCGTCAGCCCCTCAAAGGGCTGCTCTCTCCCACCCGAACCGAAGCCAGGGTGATGGGCTCCAGCCCAAGCATGCCATCCCTCTATCCCCTCCCTGGTTTCTCCTCTCTTTGCCCCTCCGATGCCCTCCGGGCCCCATCGTCAGCTGACCCCGGTGCACCCCGCTCCCTGCCCCGGCATACGTCACCCTCTCGCTGGGTCTCTGCGCTGGCAGCCAGGCGAGCGCTTACCTGCAGGCCTGGAAAACAGAAGGGAGCAGGGCTCAGAGCCGGGCACCCCTCCACGGTGCCCTCCCAGGGTGCGGCACAGCCGGTCCCCCCCCCAGCCGCATCGTCCCCCGGGGGGCAACAAGCCCCTTGGCGCAGCCCAGGCTTGCCCCGGCATCCCCCGTCCCGGGGACGCGCGCTCACCCGGACTGCCCTTATCGCTGCCTGCCGAGCTGAACTCCGCCGACTGCAGCTGCGGAGGAGAGGGGACAAGCGTCAGAGCGATGCCCGGCGAGGGCCAGGCGGGCGCCAGCGCCCAGAGCCCGGCCGCGGCCGCTGTGCCCTGGCTTGGGGCCACCTACCCGGGTGAGGGTGCTCCTCCCGGACGCGGGCAGCGAGGAGCTCTTGTAGCTCCCCATGTGCAGAGCTGCAAGAGAGCAAGAGGCCATCAGCGGGGTCCCGGGCAGCCGGGCAGGGATGCGGGCGGCTGGAGCAAAGGATGCTCCAGCAGGAGCCCAAGGCCAGGCCAGGACATTAACCAGCAGGACGGGGCAGGGCAGGGATGGGGCAAGAGCTGGTTAATGCTGGCACTGCTGGCACGGCAAGCCGGGAGCTGGGTGAACGCCGGCATCCCACGTACACGTGTGGAAGGGCGTCCGGTCAGGCAGCGAGCGGGTTTTCCTCCGGATAGGGAGAGATTTCTCCATCTCCTCCTTCAGGATCAGTTTCCCAAGGTTGGAGGTGACCTGGGGGCGAAGGAGCGCGGGGGTCAGTGCCAGCACGTCCCAGCCCGTCGCACCGAGACCACCCGCCCCACCGGGTTTGCCCCGCACCTTGCTCAGCTCCTGCTTCTGCAGCTCCCGCAGGTTCTTCATCTCCTCCGTGAGGTCCTCTTCCTCCTCCTCCCCTCTCTTGGAGGCCATCCGCCTCCTCCACTCCGTCTCTGGAGGAGAGGAGAGGAGGGGACGTCATGCCGTGGGTGTCCGGGGGGGACAGAGCGGGCTGCCCCGCTGCGACCGGCCCGTCGCCTGCACCCTCCTCCCGGTCCCCCACCTACCCACGACCGCCAGGGACGGGGGGCACGGCCAGTAGTCCGTCTCGATCTTGGCGGGCTGGTTGGGGTCCGGGGGCTGGGCCGCCGGGAACTTGGAGGATTCGATGATCAAGTCCTCGATGAGGTGCTTCCCGTGGTGGGCGCCGGGGTGGTGCTCTGCGCGGGATGGGATGGGACGGGATGGGACAGGGCAGCGGGGGCGGGTGAGGCCGGGCCCCGCGGCGCTGGGCTGCCCCGGACCGCAGCACGGCAGCCCCCCCCGCTCACCTTTCTGCCTGTAGATCGGAGGTTTCTTGTAGATGTTCAGCTCCGTCGTGTCGGTCTCTGCAGCAGGGAAGGGGTTTGGGGAGCAAAGCAAGGTGAGAGCGGCCCCGGGGCGAAACGGCCCCGGCGCCCCGCAGAGCCGCCCGCCTCAGCCCAGTCTGCCCAGTTGCCCTCCGCGGGGCTGCTGGGCTGGGGCACGGCGCGGCGGCGCTCGCGGGGCTCCGCCGGGCGAAGCGGGCAGGCGTACCGGGGCGGTGGAAGTGCTGCACGCTGCTGCGGGCCGCGGTGCCGGCGTGGCGCGGGGCGCTCTGCGCGGCGATTCCCGGGGACCGGCTCTCCAGCCATTCCCGGACGACCTGCGGGCGAGCGGAGCCCGTGAGGAGCCGAGGGGGCACCGTGCGGCCCCGGGGTGATTCAGCAGCCCACCTGCCCGCCCAGCCTTCTCGGGGCGATGCTCCGTTCGAGCCCCGGCGACCCCAAGGCCGGTGGCCAGTTTCCCAGTCCGGCAGGGGAGCCACGCACCCCTGGAACCTCGGGATCCCCAGCTCGGTACTCACCTCTGGAGACGGAGGAGGAGAGATGGATTTAGGTGACAGGGAGCGCTGCGGAAGGCAAAAAGCAGTTTATTCCAACCCAAGTGCAAAGGCGGTGCCCTCCGGGCAGACGCTGGACCCTCTCCGTCCAGCCGCTCCAGGGGCGGAGCAGGGCTTTCCCCCGCCGGCCGGCAGCACGGAGGACCGGGGGGACGCGGGGCAGCGCAAGGGGGAGTCCACGCCGCCCGGCGCCCGCCCGAGACACCCTCACCTCTCGGCTCCGGGGCAGCTCCACGTGCTCCATGAGCGAGTAGGTGAAATGGGGTTCGTAGATCATCAAGTCGGGGCGCTCGATGTCCAGGATCGCCTTGTCCTTGGGGATGGCCGCCAGGTCCTTGTAGCCCAGAACCTCATTGTCCATTTTGGCCTGGGAGGAAGGAAAAGCTCCTTTGCATTCGGGTGCAAAAAGGGCGTTTCACTGGGGCTGGCGTGGTGCCTCCCTCCGCGGCTCCCGCGGCCTGCCGGGGCGGTGGGAACGGCTCAGAGAGGCATGGGCAGGCTGTGCAGGCGGAGCGACGCGAACGAGCTGCTTACCACGATGCTGGAGGGCGATCCCGGGACGCTGGAGCCACGGGAGGAACAGACGCTCCCAGGGGAGGTCAGCGATTGCTGGAAGGAAGGGGAGATTTTGGCAAAACTCATCCCTCGGGATGCCTGCTGGGAAAGCCGCTCGCGCCATGCTCGGCACCTCCCGGGCCATGGCAGGAGCCGGGACACCCGTGCCCATGGCCTGGGCGAGATGCTCCTGGGGATGGGGCATTTCTGGATGGGCCCTGGGGTCTCCTCTGCAGAAGCCCGCTCCAACCTTGCAGTTTAGGGCTGGGGACACTCAGGAGGTGACAGCGGCTTGGCCAGGACACGTGTCCACTAGATGGTGCCACCAGGCTGGGCTGGGAGGAGGAGGAGGAGGAGGAAGGCAGGGGAGGAAGGCTGGCCAAGGGGAGAGGAGCGTGTCCCTCCTGCGCCCACCTGAGAGCTAGCGGCATCCCAGGGCCGCTACCTGCCAATGCCCTTGGCCACTGGCCCCTTGACCCTGGCCACTAGCCCCTGCGTGTCTTCCCTGGCTCCCCACCGAGTGCACGCTCGAGCCCCCCGCCCACCCCGAGCCCCCCGCCCACGCCAGCCCTCACCTTCTGCAGTCTTTCCATTCAGCTGCGGGCCGGAGGGGCTGTGTCAGTCACAGGGTCCTGCGTGGGGAGGAGAAGGGGCATTTGGGGGCAGCCGCCAGCGTGGGCACGGCCACCCGCTGCCAGGAGCACCCCGAGGCGGGTCCCGGGGCCGGGCAGACCCGGCTCCCCGACGGCCTCGTGCTGCTGGGTCGAACCCCCGGGCGGGAGGCGAGGGGGCTCAGAGGGGCTCGGGGCCCGGCAGCCCACCGGGCGCGTGATGCTAATATATCCCTGCGCCAGCGGCTGTGCAGGCTCGCCGGGACGACCGGGCTGTGCCACAGCCTGCAAAGCCCCAGAGGCGGCCGAGCGGCTCAGAGCCAGGCCGGGGGCAAGGGAGAGGCTGGGGGGGGGGGGTGTTCGGGGCCCCACTTACCGCTGCCTCTGTGGCTCCACATCCCTCTGGGCGCTAACACCAGGCTGGGGCTCGGGTGCTGCCTCTGCAACGGAGACGGGAGAGGTGAGCAGGCGCCCGGCCGCGGTAGCGGAGCTGGCCGGGCCGGGGGCTCCCTTGGCCGTGGCTGCACATCCCCTGCGCCCAGATGCCGGGCGGGAACGGCGAGTGCCTTTGGATGCAGCCCAGGCTCTCGGCACCAACACACACGCTCCCTATCCAGCCCTCCCGCACAAGCAAATCCTGCCAAGCGGGGTTTTCCGGGAAGTCCGGGAGCAGCTTTGCTCGGCTGCCTGCCCCCGAGGGTGCGCATCCCACCCCGGAGGACCCGGCTGGGACAAACCCGCGAGGCTGTGGGCTGACAACCGTGCAGAGCTCAGCGTGGAGGTGAGGGGCTGCCTCGTCCCTGGCTCCCGGCACAGCCTTCCCTCCTCCTCCTCACCCTGATCCCCAAAGGCGCCTGGCAGCTCCGAAGAGCGCGGCGGCTGTTGACGAGCACTGACAAGCGGAGCAGAGGTAATGAAGCCTTTTGTCCGCCGGCAGCCAGCGGCCTCGAGAAGGCTCCAGCGGGAGCGGGACGGGCGAGCCGTGCTCAGCCCCTGCCCCGGAGCCGCCGGCCCTGCTCCGCAAAGGGCCGAGCCCTCGCGGTGCTCTAAACCCACAACGAACAGAGGAGAAAGTTCCTGATTTTCCTCAAACTTCTCCTTTTAGCTGGGAGACCAGGGGGGAAAGCTTGGCAAAGTCCAGTCCCTGGTTTCCATCAGCAATGCTGAGCCCAAGCCCGAAGCCAGAGCTCAATCCGACCCCTTCCTCACTCCTCTGCTGCTTCCCAAGCCTGGGGAAATTGAGGCAGTTTGAGCAAGTTGCTTCCCAGGACAGCACCAGCAGCAGGAGGCCCGGCACTCAGCCGTGCTGGGACCGTCCCCCTTCCCTGACGCACCCCGACCACAAAGCACTTCGCAGGCAGCTTTGCACAGAGCTGGGGAGTTCGACCGCCTCCGGGAGCAGCCTGGACGCTGCCCACTGCCCTCCTGCATCCTCCAGCAAGGGCTCAGAGCCCAGCCCAGGGCGCTGCCGGATGCAGAAACGGAGGAGGAGCAGCTCTGGCAAACCCTGGAGCATCATCCAGCTGCTGGAAACCAGCCGCGCATGAGATCCTGCCTCGGGAGGAGACGCGGGGTCGTTCCGGGACAGCGGGGCTCCGCCGGCAGCTCTGGACCTCCCTGCTCTGAGCTGCTGCGTGCCAGGGATCGCCGGCTCCTTTGAGACCCCCCCTGCACCGCTACAAAAATCACCCCAGCTTGGTGCTGGCAGGCCCCAAACCGCATCGAGCCCCGGCTCTGCTCAGCACCTCGCCGTCGCCCGCCCGGCGCCCAGCCCGGCTCTGCCGTGGGCCGCGGCGCCGGCGGACGCAGGACGGCAGAGCGCTGACACCTCTTTCTGGGGCGGCGGGAGCGGCGCTGGGCTCGGGCACAAGGCAGCATTGTCCGGCCGGGCTGAGCCGCGTCTGGCYGTCCCCACGCACCCATGAGCTCACACTTTCCACCGGTCACGGCGGCCAGGGCCAGGGCGGGATTCCCAGGACCGCTGGCTCCTCGGGCTGCTCCYGGGGGGGCTGAGCAGGGTGCGCGGGAGATGCGGTGCACGGAGCGGGCAAAAGCCGCGGACCCCGTCTGCGAGGAGGGGAGCTCGACGCACCCGCGCGCCCGGCGGAGCCGAGCCAGCCCGGCCGCGGCCGCTGCCTGTTGCCTGAGCATCTTGCAAAGCTCGGTGCCGAAAGCACCGCCCCGGGGCCCGTAACGGCCCGTGCTGGTGCCGGAGCGGCTTGCGACGGAGGGGGCCTACCTGCACCCCGGAGAGGGGTGGGAGCGGCGGCGGGGCCGGGCGCGGGCACGGGCGGACGGAGGCGGAGGCGAGCAGATGGATGAGATAGCAGATCGCAGGAGGCAGAGGAAGTGGCAGAGGCTGGCGGGAGGGTGGGTGCGGGGACGGGTGGACGCGAATGCTGATGAGGAAGGCAAGCGAGCAGGAGCGAGGGGTCTGCAAGAGGGCGAGCGGCCGGGAAAGGTGCCGAGAGGGAGCGCGAGGGGCGGCGGAGGGAGGCGGAGGGGGGGCCGGCCAGCCCTGGCAGCGCTCCCAGCCCGCCGGCACAGCCGGGGGACACGGGGACGCCTTATCTGGAGCAAGCAGAGAGCCACCGCCCAAATCGGCAGCCTCTCTCCCCATGACAACCTCCAATCTCCGGCGGGCCGGAGCCGCGCGGCTCTCGCTGGCAGGTCTGCCACTGCTCGTGCCCGCGGAGATAAGGCCGGCCCGACGCGTGCTGGGGATTTCCGCGGCTGGCCGCCGTGCGGGACACATGGGAGCGGGGTCCAGGGTGCAGGAGGGCGGCAGCGCCGTCACCCCGTCCCGGCGTGCGTGGCTCTGCACGGCGGGCAGGCACGCTGCACCCTGCACCCGCGCGGCGCGGGCAGGAGCGGGGCGGACGGCGGCGGCTCAGCTTTGCAGGGAGCGAAAGCCGCTGGGAAGAGATGAACTGGAAGAGGAAGAGCGAGAGAGGGACGCGCGGACCACGTGCAGAAGGAGGCTTGCCTGGCTGCACGGCGGCACCGAGCTGGACCGGACCGGCTATGCGGGGCCTGGCGGAGGGCGCCTGCGAGCGGTGCCCAGGCAACGGGGATGCCGGCGGGATGCAGGGATGCCAGTGGGATGCAGGACGGCGGCAGCAGCAGGGAACGCGGTGGCAGAGCCTCGGAGGCTCCCGGCGCCGCGAGGAGAGCTGACGCCCCGCGAGCAGGGCTGACGCCGCGGCGCGGAGCGGTCGGCTCCCTCCGCCCCCCCTCGAGGAAATCCGGACTTGACTTTTCGCAGCTGCCAAAGCCATTAGCTCGCAGCCCCCGGGCAACGGGCCAGGCTGCGCAGCCCCTCGGCCCCGGAGAGCCCTCGCCGCAGCCTTCCTCTCCTCTCACTCCTCCTCTCCATGCTGCCCTGGCCGCCTTTCCCTTCGCAGGGCGAGCGGCGTCTCTGCCTGCCATTTCCACGCTCCCCCCGTCGCCCCGGCTCCCGGCCCAGCCTCGCGCCGCAGTTGCCATGGAAAAAACTCCCAGCCAGAACTAAGCAGGGGATACGGCCGGGTCACAAGTTCCCCGAACAGACAGGGAGGGCGAGCCCTGGGAACGCGCGTCCGGCGCTTCCCGGCCCGGCTCCTCCTCCCGCACGCACGCACGCATGCACGCACCGCGCTGCTCCTAGCGACACGGCCAAATAAATAACACACGCCGCGGCCCCCGGGGACCCTGCCGTGGGGCTGCCTGCCCCCCCTTTGCCGGCTCCAGCGGGGAGAGGAGGATGGGGAAACCGAGGCACGGCGCATCCCGCCCGGACGCCCCGAGCCGGAGGAAGATGCGGGAGCGTGGCCGGCTTTGCCCAGCAGCCGGGTGCTGGTGAGCACACACAGCCCTGCTTCGTCCCCCGCCACCCTCATGTTTGCACAGCAAGGGACCAAGCGAGGCGGCACATCGTGGACCAGCCGCGGCGGTGGCAGCCCCTATGTAGGGACCGGCCCCGGAGCGAGGGACCGGAGTGGCCCCCAGCCTGCCTGGGTCCCCGGGCATCTCTAGCAGGGAGGTGGGATCCTACCGGCAACTTGATCCCAGCGGGAGAGCTGGCGGGAGGCTGGGGCACGTGAATCCCCGGCCCGCGTCGCGCCGGTATCCGGTTCCTCCTTTGTCCTGGTCCTCATCCTTCCTGGCCCCGCGGAGCGTCGCGGGAGAGGGGAGCTAACCCTCGGCTATTGACAGGCCGTTCCTTCCGTGCCATTTAACTCTGCCCGGCGCAGCCGCCCGGCGGCAAAGGGACGGCTCTTTAGCGGTGAAAGCCACCAGCTGCCAGCGGGAAGAGGCTGGGATTTTTCCATCTCGGCGCGGAGGGTGCAGCTGGGCGAGCGGGGCCAGCCAGCTCCCTTCCCGCGTGCCGGGAAAAGCAGGTCAGCGCGGAGCCCGGGAGCAGGCGAGCAGCTCGCGGGCCGAACCTCGCAGCATCCCGCCGCCCGCCGCTGCCGAGCACCATCCCCGGCCCGGACTGCTCCGTGCCTCGCTTTCCCGGGCAGGCGGGGAGGACAGCAATCCGCCCGCCCCCTCCGGGAGCCGCTGGAGCTAAGGGGGGGGGGGGGGGGCGTTTCCACCTCCTCCAGCCTCTCTATTCCTCCCATCGGCTTGGGAACGATGGACTGACCTGGGCCAAACCGGCTGGTTCCCGGCCCCAAACCCAGCTCGGAGGCTTCAATTCCTCAAGTCCCCAAACCAGTCGGCAAGTTCAGGGCAGCGACGCGCGACGCTCGCCCTGACGGCCCCGGGGGGGCCTGGTCCCACGTGGCCCCGATGGCCACGCTGCAGCCCGCTGCGGGCAGAGGCTCACGTGGCGCGGAATCGGGGATTAAAACGGGATTAGGCTGCTCATCCTGCGCGCAGAGGGGCCAGAGGGACCCATCGGGGCCAGGGCCGGAGGGGGTGCGTGCAGAAGAAGGCGGAGAGGCCGGGAGACGGCTCCATCCGTGCCCGAGAGCCTGGGCCTTGCACCCGGCTCCCCCCAGCATCGAGCCCCCCGGCCCCTTCCCCGCCAGGTGAAGCCCCGAGGCGGCGCGGCGGCACAGCGGCGCGGCGGCAGCTCCTGCCCTTGCTCCCCTGCCAGCGGCCTGGCCCCATTCCCTGGATGGGAGCCCAGCAGAGCGGGAAGGCTCTGAAATCCCAGCGGGGGCCTGGAGCCCCTGCTCAGCCTGGAGCATCCCAGRAACACGCGTAGGACCCCCACACCAGCTCCGGCTCCGGGCAGCGTGGGAGCCTGGCCCCACGGCTCTGCGCCCAAAGCGAGACCCCAGCTTCCGCTGCGGCGCTCCAAGGGGAGCTCCAGCCTTGCCGGGCTGCTCCCCGGGGGAGCGGGATGCGGGCCGGTCCTCCTCTGGCTACGGTGCTGAGGCCTCACAAACTCACTCCACAGGTGGGGCTGGGAACAGCAGCTCTGATCCGGCCCCCTCCCTTGGGAGACATAGCGCAAAAGCCAATTTTGCCCCAGGGAAGGAGGCAGGGAGCATCCCTGCTCCGGTGGGGAAGGGCCAAGCGCCCACCGGGAGGGCATCCCCGGATGGACCGGGATGCTGGGGCGAAGCGGGGCGGGGGCAGGCCGTGCCGCCCGGGAGGGGGGATGCGGCAGCCAGCGGCATCGCCGGGGTCCCCGGGAAGGACGGCACAGCGGTGCTGCATCCCCGCTGCGCAGGCGGCGACGGGAGGAAGGGACAAGCCGGCAGCAGGGAATGTAAAGAG
>NW_020450827.1:356939-373127 GCF_003343035.1 Apteryx rowi | reverse complement strand
CAACAGGAGGAGAATTAACCGGCATCATGACGAAGCAGTATTTGCACCGGGCGCTGCTCGCTCGCGCTCCCGCCGCTCCGCCGGCACAAAGAGGGAGGAAAACATAAACAAACCCGGTGTTGCCGGCACCGCCTTGCTGCTAGAAACACCCCGGGGGTCCCCAGCGCCCCCTCCTCCAGTCCCCGGTGCAAGCTGGGGTGCAGCCGGGCGCAGCATCGCCCCAGCCCCCGGCTGAGATTTCGGCACCCCCGTTCCCGAGCACCGAGCGTGGCTGCGGGCACGGGCCCAGGAGGGCCCCCRAGCACCCCACGACACCCCGCGGCACGACGGGCGATGCATTAGGATTGCATCCCACCCACTACCAGCCCGGACCTGGACCGGGCTTTGCGGCACCGCCAAGGGCGGCACTCGCCCGTTGCTGGCGCAGAAAAGGGGAACCTTTGAGAAAAAGGCAGGAATTTCGGGCTCCGGGGCCAACGCTGCTTAGCAAAGGCCTGGGAGGTGTTTGGCATCTGCTAAAGACCAAGCCGTGCTCTCTGCAGCCCCTCGACCTGCCAGAGCCGCCGGAGAGAGCCAGGGCAGCAGGGAGAGCCCCCTCCCTGCATCCTGGCCCCCATCCCGGCGGCGGCGGTCCAGCCCTGCCCGCGGCCGGGTCACGGCACCCGCGAGCCCCACGCGGGGGTGGCCCGGGGCCTGGGGAGCGGCGTGGGGCAGCCGCCTGGAATGGGGCAGGGCAGGGAGGGCTCTGGCCGCCCCCGGAGCCCCTCCRGCACGCGGGCCTGGAGGAGAAGCTGGACGGCCGGCTGCAGACCAGCCCRGCGGTTCAGCATCCCGGCTGCAGGGCGAGGCGGGGGCGGCGGGGGCCGGCGGCTGGGGCGGCAGCACGCGAGGATGCCTGGGATCTATTCCCGGCTCCGTGTGGGAGATGGCTGCCTAGTGACAGGAGCTGCCGAGCTCCGTTTCTGGGTCCTCGCCCTCGAGCGCCGCGCAAGGCCCTGCGCTGCCTCGGTTTCCCCCTTGGCTCGAAGGATGCTCGTGGGCAAGGCGCCCCGCGGGAGGGCTGGGGGCAATGGGAAACGGGGGGGGAAATGCCCCGCGGGGCCGGGATGCAGCCTGGGGCGGGTGGAAAAGGCCGGAGGGCAGTGCACCGGGATGCACCAGCCCCGGCGCAGCCTGCCTGGAGCGGCGTCGCCTGCCCCGGCTGCCCCAGCACGYGGCCCCTGAGCGATCGAGGCTGCGGCTGCCTCCCCCGCGCTAACCCAGTTTCTCAGGCACCGAGACGACTGCAGAGCCCGCTCGGCATC
The DNA here is from genome assembly GCF_003343035.1 of Apteryx rowi. Classification (NCBI taxonomy): domain Eukaryota; kingdom Metazoa; phylum Chordata; class Aves; order Apterygiformes; family Apterygidae; genus Apteryx; species Apteryx rowi. The sequence goes on along the minus strand of NW_020450827.1, from coordinate 371,823 downwards.
CGGATCCTCCGCCCAGCGAGCGACGGAGCCGCCGAGCCGCCTCCCGGCACGCCGGGGACCCCCGGGGACGTGTTACCTGGGCAGCCCAGCCCTGCTCATCCCCAGCCTGTTTGCGGCCGGTCCCCGGTGCCCGGGGAGGYGGCGCGGCGCAGGAAGGGGTGGCAAGGGCTGCGCGGGCAGGGACCGAAGCGGGTGCAGCCCCGGGAGAGGTGGGCTCCCCACCGCCGCCGCCAGCAGCGGGGCCGGAGGGAGGAGTCTGCAAACGCACATATCCACCGCTGGCCGGACACCTGGACACGCCGGGGCGTGCAGCCTCGCCGCCGCGCGCGCGTGCTCGCTCACGCCTGCTCTTGCACGCTCGCCCCATCACGTGCACGCGCCCAGCGCCGTGCAGAGCCGCCCGCTGCACCCCAGAGACCCCCCCGCCCCCCAGCAGCCGCTGCCGCCCGCCCGGTGCGGTGCTCCCACCCTGCCGAAGCCGCGGGGTCACCCATCTGCCCGGCCGTGCCCTTCAAACCCCCTGGCAGGCCCCGGCCAGCATCCGCCAGCCCCAGCGAAGCCGGAGCGCCGCAGCCACCACCGCGGTGGGGGGGTAAGGGGCTGGGGGCGAGGAGGAGGAGGGAGGGGAAGGGCCCTACCTTCAGGGGCACCCGGGGCCCGCGGCGGGCAGGTTCGCCTCTCCGCCAGGAGCCATGCCTGCGCCGAGCATCCCCTCCCCTGCGCCGCACCGCACGTTGCTACAGCGACCGCCTCCCTCCGCCAGCCGGAGCCGAGCGGGGATGGCGGCGAGGGAGGATGTGCAGGAGCCGCTCCGCGCCCCCGCCGCCGAGCCAGGCCCCTTGCCCTGCACCGGGGAGCTGCCCGGGCACCCCCCCCCCGGTGCCAGCCCCAAAACGCCTCCGCCGGCCCGGCCCCGCTGCCAGGAGGCTGCGGTTTGCAGCRGAGCATCCCTGGAGGGGAAGGGGGCCGGTGCATGCATGCTGGGGGAGACCCACGGCGCTCACCCCCAGCGTGCCCCACGGCTCGGGGACCCGGGGTGTGGGGGGACAGGCCAGGGTGTGCACAGGGGTGACCCTCGCCCATGGGGCTGGCTGGTGAGACAGGGCCCCAGCATGGTGCAGGGCCAGCGGTGCTGGTGCTGAAGTCTGTCCCCCAAGCAAGCTGGGTCCCTCGGGGGCCCCTGGCGTTGGCCGCCCCAACGGCCCCGGGTGCCCCCTGCCCTTCATCCTGGCCGGCATCGCCTCCCCCTGCACGGCCAGCTCCCCAAAACCCCCCTTTCCCCGGAGCTTTCAAGGCACCGGCCGGAGCCGGCGAGGAGAAAAGCCTTGGGAAAGACACGGGGCGTTTGAGCGGGGCTGGCGGCAGGGCGAGACATCCTCCAGTGCACTTTCTGCACAGCGAGCATTCCTGTCTCCACCTCCGCCCCCCGCCCCGGGTCTCACCTCAAAAAACAAGAAAGAAACAGTGTGAGTTTTTTCTTCCCCGGCCATAATTAAAAAGGACTCACCCTTCAGAGCCCTTTCTATCCCGGGAGGTCGAGAAGAAAGAGAGGGGAGGAAGGGGAAAGCCCTGAAAGAAAAGAGAGGAAGGGGCTGGGGAAGGAGAAGAGAAGGAGCAAAAAAGGGACGGGGAAAAATTAAAGCGGAGATTACACAAAGGGAACTCCTCTACCTTTGAAGCCTGGGCTAAATTGGGGAGGGGGCGGCGGGGGCAGGGAGGGCGCGGAGCAAATCGGCCCTTTCTCAAAGCCCTCTCCTTTAAAGAATGTCTCGGATTCCTGCGGAAACAAGGAGCCGCGTCTGTGAGGCCGAAGGAAACGGGARGGGAAAAATTAACCCAGCCGCGCCRCTAATTCCCGCCCGCCACACCTGGGCAGGCAGCGCCGGGCGCATTGTTCGGCCGTAATTGCTGGGTGTTGCATTTCTCTTCTGCTTTAAAGCTTCATTTAACTCAAACTGTTATAATTTTCTCCCCCTTCCTCGCCTGCCCCCCGCCCCAGCCGCGTCCCCACCGCCTTGTGCCGGCGGGGTGTCGCGCCGGAGCCGGCTCGGGGATTACGTCCTCCGGGGCGTCGTGCCGGGCCGGCGGGGCAGCGCCGCATCCCGCCGCGTCCCTCCCTGTCCCCGGCGGAGCCGCGGGGAGGCACAGGCTGCCGGCCGCCGGGGCGCTCTAGACGCTCGCTTTTATTCGCCTTCGGGCTTTCCCTTTTCTTTTTTATACAAATAAACTCCCAAGTCTAAACGTTTAGGCCTAAAACTGACTCGTTATGGAAACAGCAGAGTTCGCAACCGCGTCGCAGCGAACAGCCCCCGAAAAGCGGCCTGGAGGTTCCCCCCCGCGCGGCGCAGCCCGCGGGCAGCCGGTGCCGCAGCCGGTGCCGCTGCCGGAGCCGTGAGCGGGGCAGCCCGGCGCCTCCCGGCCAATAAATAACGTGGGGACCCAGGGCGGCCGCGGGGACAAGTGCTGGCCCCGCTTCTCCGTGCGGCCCCCGGTGCTGCAGGGGCAAAACACGCAATGGGCACGTGGGAGAGGCAGGGATGGACGGATGTGCTGCAGGAATTGAGGGTCTCTCCGGCAGCTGTGTGGCCTCTCTGCACCCTCCCTGCAGGGGTTTCCCCCGGTCTTGCCCAGTGGCTTGCTGCCGTCCATCCCTGTGGAAAGGCTCTGGGAGGGGAGCAGGACGGAGAGGGAATCATGGCCCGGGGATCGCAGCCAGTGTGGGAAGCATGTCCAGGATGCTGTGCCGTGTTGGGCAGCGGATGCAGGGCATCCCCGGTGCCGGGTACCGCAGGGCACACAAGGCTCTAGGGGTGAAGGGAGCCCGACGTGGGATCAGGGACCGGATCCCATGCCCCAATCTCCCCGGCTACCCCTGGGTGCTTGGGAGGAGTACAAAAATAGAGCATCTTCCTTTAAAAAAAAAAAACCCAAAGAAACGGGGGAGGAAACGGCGCGGGAGGGTGCGAGGAGAAGGGGCGGCGGGGGGCCGGCGGCGGCGGCGGCGGGCGTTAYGTGAGCGGGCGCGGGGCGCGGGTGCGCTTGGTGCGGCGCGTCGGGGAGGACGAGCCCACGAACTCGAACTGCTTCTGCCGCTCGGCGTTGTTGGGGAAGGGCAGCTGGCCGCGGTAGAGGCGCTTGATGAAGTGCGCTTCCCGCTGGTTCTGGCGGCTCCGCGAGGCCTTGCGGGGCCGGCCGCGGCGCGTGAAGGCCATGTACCAGCCCTCGTAGCGGGCGTTCTGGAAAGCCGTGTAGTTGTTCTCCAGCACGATCTCCGTGAAGATGCAGTCTTTGCTCTTGCCGTTGGGCTGCAAAAGGAGCAGAGGGAGCGTCAGCGCCGGCGGGGAAGGGCCCCGGGGCTGGGGACGGAGGGGAGCGCGGCACCGCTCCCGGCGCGCGCCGGGCCGGGACTCACTTTCCCGACGAGCTTCCCCCGCTTGCTCATGCAGATGTACTTCTCGCTCTCGGCGCCCTTGATGCGCACGCGGCTGCCGAAGGTGTCCGTCTCCACGATGAGCTTGGCTGCCGGGGCGAGAGCGAGGGGAGAGGTGTCGCGCGGGGGCTGCCGGCTCCCCGAACCCCCGCCGCCTGCGGGGCCGCGGGAAAACCCTCCTCCCCGCCTCCGTTTCGCCTCCGTTTCGCCTCATTTTGCAGGGCCGAGCCGGCGGGATCGCCATCCCCGCAGGAAGGGGGGACCACGGCTCCCGGCTCGGCGCCGCCGTGATGCCCGGCGGCTTTGTCGAAGCTCAGCGGAGGCAAACGGCGCGTCGGATAAAAGCGCCGCGGAGAGCGGCGGCCCCTTCCCCCCCCCCCCGGCACATCCGCATTGTCGGATGTTCAATGGCTTTTCCAGGGCCAGACCGGGTCCAGCACCCGGCGGGTTAATTATCCTCGTCCTCATTGTTTGGCGACGACACAGAGGTGGCTGGAAAGGTTGGGAGCCGACACTGAAACCAATGACCCCGCCGGGTGCTGCGCCCAGCGGCTGACAGCCCGCGCTCGCCCTGGCATGGATAATTCAGGGAAAGACCTGGAAAGGTGCTGAATCAGCCTCGCCGGCCACCGGGCTTAGGAAGCCTCTCGCGACGCTTCCGCGCCCTGGAGCCGTGAGCGTGGCCTCCGCGGGGCCGGGACACCCGGCAGCCGGCGCTGGAGGGTCCGCGGGCAGCGCCGCGGGGTGGCTCGGCCCACGGTGGGCTGCCCGGGACGGCGCTCGCCGCTCTGCTTTCTCAGCTCCCTCTGCATATAAATATTTAAGGTGCTGACACTGGGATCAGGTGATTGCGGCCGGCACGGGCAGATGCATTTCTCGTCAAATAAAAGTTGCGTTTCTCGTGCAGGGAAGTGATTAGAAAGCAAAAGCCTTAAATATAGGGCTTAAAAAGTAATGTTGCATGATATTAGAGAGAAACGTGACTTTGGAAATGCTGAGGTCAGGGCTGCGTTTCAGCCTTGTTCTCCTGGGAGTTATTTTTTGGGGGGGCTGGGGGGGAACTGCATGCTGCCCCGCCAGGCACCCGAGGGCTGCGCGGGGCCGTGTCCGGGTCCGAGCAGGGACGAGCGGCAGCGGAGGGATCACGGACCACGTCCAGGCGGACGCTGCACAGTGAGGTGTCCAGGGGGACCCCGCTGCTGCCCTGAGCCCTTAGGGGAAGGAGGGTTTTTTGCTCGGTTACGGGCAAAACACTGGTGGGAAGCTGAGCCCTTTAAACGGAGTTACGCCAGGGCACAAAGATTCATCGATCCATCTTGCAGAGGAGCTGAAAAGCCAATTTTTAACCGGAGCTGAACTCGGTCCCTAAGCAACTATGAGAACTGGCACAAGCGCCACGGGCAAYGCGGGCCGAGCTCTCTTATCGGCTGCCCCATGCCAGGAAAACGCTCACCCCGGCTTCGGGATGAGACCGACTCCGTCAGGGTGATTCAAACCTTTAACCCTTTCCGGGCGCTCGCCCCCTGCGGCCCTGCCGCCGGCTCCCTGCGCGGCTCCTCGGGGAGCAGAGACCTCCCGGAGCTTTTCTAGCCGTTGCATGAACACCTCCGTCCCGGGAAGGGCACGGCCTCATCCCCTGGCTCTGCGTTAGCCCCTCCAAGCTGGTGCCTCCAAGTCCTCAAATAACCGCAAGAGCCCAGCTGCAATGCCCGGGGACCCTGCGAGGCTGCCGGGCACCTGGCTGCAGCCACATGGATCCGGAGGGGGAGGATTTCGCTGCGGCTCGGACCCAGCCCTGCCCCGTTCCCTCCCCGGCTGGCAAAGCCGGGCCCGCGGGCTCCTTACCGAATTTGTTGCCGTCCTCGGCCGTGGCGGTGATCCTTTTGCCGTTCACCTGGACGTGCTTGCCGCTGGTCCGGCTGTAGAGCTGGTACTCCCTGATCTGCCTTCGGCTCAGCTGGTCGGTCATGGCGCCCTGGTCCCTCACGTACTGGTTAAAATTAGGAGACGGTTGATTCTCCCCCTTTGTTTACAAAGGGAAAAATAAAATCAATTTGTTTTGGACAGCCCACGGCAAGGGGACGGAGACGGGAGCCTCGCGGGGCTGCGGCGGGCAGGCGTCGGGGCCGGCACCCTGGGTCGAGGATGCCCGGTGCAAGCAGCGCCCCGTGCGCGCCCAAGCCCTCTCCGTGCCGGAGCGCCTCGGCACACGGATGCACGGCTGGTGCAGCAGGGATGGAGAAGCAGGGACCTTCCTCTCCATCGCACGTGCCGAGAAAGACGCGGGATCGCGCAGGTGAGGATGCTCTCCGCAGGACTGGCCAGTGCAGCCCCATCCTTCCCTGCCAGCCTCGGCAGCGGGCAACGGGATGCTCCCAGCCGTGCCCCGGCCAGATGGATGCTCGTCGGCATCTCCTCCTCAGGGACCGAGGGACGCCCACGTCGCCGCCTGATGAACCGGGGCAGGACGGTGCAAAACGCCCGCTGGTCCCTCCCGGGGGCCGGGAGCCGGGCTGGGAGCTCGGCAGCGGAGCCATCTCCTCCTGCACCCTGAGCGTGCCCTGGTCCCGGGGCCGACCGTTCCCGGCCGGAGGAACGGAGCACGGTGCGGAGCCCGGCCAGCGTCGTGGCTTATGCTAATGCAGCAGCAGAACCGCTCGCTCCCTCAGAAAAGAGTTATCGTACGGTAACCGGTGGCTAATTACTGCCGACGAGCCGGGGGGCAGCCGCCCGCTCCCCCGCGGCACCGGGCTGCAGTCAGCGCCTTCCCGTGCGCGTCTTAGGAGGCGGCTTCGGATAGTCCCTGCGCGAGCAGGAAGCCTGGTCTGAGAGCCGATGTCACGGCTTGCCACGGTGCCGGAGGGCCGTGAGCGCCGTCGGGGCGCCGAGGCTGAGCCGGCCAGCAGCCGCATGCCGGAAAGGCCCCGAGCCGGGGGAAGCGCTCCAGAGAGGGAGCATCCCATGTTTCCTACCGCGCTCCAAAAAAAAAATCAGTCATAAGGAGAAAGCTGAAAGCCAACTGGGATGCAACTGCACAGTCTGGGGCTCGTAGGAACAGCAGATTCCCACTTGTTGAGTTCCTGCTTTCCAAAGCGGTCGTTTTGAGCCAAAACGCAGGCGTTTACGGGCCTGGCTTGCAGCTGCGCTTTTCCGCGAGGGGAAGCCGGTGGGGAAGGCTCCCTGCACAGGCACATCCCCCTGCGGACCGGCAGTCCCCGGGGAGAGCGCAGCTCCCGGCCGGCTTGCACCAGCCTCACCGCCCCCGGCGTCGCGGGAWGCTGCCTCCCGTGGGGAAATGCCCCCGCGGCACCCGGGGCCGGGCAGGCACCCGGCTCCCCGCCACCTCTGTGCACCCCTCGGGGGCTCGTTTCCTGCCCGGATCCGCTTTAAAGCCTTTGGGGCTGGCTAAGGGGCTGGGGTGGGGGGAAGGCCCCTCTCCATCAAAGGCAGCTCCCTTCCCTTCTCGTTTCCAAAGAAATAAAGGCATTTACCTTGGGGGGGGGGGGGAAAAAAAAAAAGGGAAAAGAAAAAAGGGTCCCAAGCGCATACTAAGGCCTCCGAGGGCGGCAGCCACGGCGGTTTTGTTCGGGCGCTGGAGAAGAGGGTGCTGATATGGAACAGTGCATTTTAATAGCCGCTGCCTTTCTAAAGCGCACAAAAAGGGACGGCGCATCCCTAACAAGGATGGGGGCGAGGGAAGGGGGGCGCCGAACCTCGCGCCGGCGGGGCCAACGTGCGGCGCCGCGACTCGGCGCTGCCCCGTTACCCCCCTCGCCGAGCGGCTGCCGCCGCCGCCGCCGCCGGCGCGAGCGCGGGCAGAGTCCGGCCCCGAGATCTCAAGGCTGATGGACTTGGCACGTCGCTCCCCGAGCCCGGCTGCGAGAAATGTATCGGATGCATCTGCGGCGCGCGGGGAGGGTTTTCCCCGCTGGCCTTGCCCGCGCCAGCTGTCCCCGGCCAGACGCGGGCTGCTACGAAAGGGCGCGTGGCGAGCGCGCTTGTGCCCTGCGCCGAGCCCCGCGTGCCCCCGCCGCCGAGCCCCCGGCAGCAAAACTCCCCTCCCGCGGGGTCTCTCCGCATCCAGACCTGGCCCCGGCGGGCAGCGCCGGCCCCGTGGCGGGATCAGCCTTTGCACACGGGGGGATATTTAAGAGCAGCGCTCAGGGCACGGCGCCCCGCGCCCGGCCACCGCCGCGGCGGGGAAAGCCACCCGCGATGCGAAAGGACGTCCCCGACGCAAACGGCCCTAAGCGGCTAGTCCAGCACCCCGACGCGGCGCCGACGTTGTTGCAAACCCGGCGCCTTCGAACCGCCCGGCTTTGTAGCGGAGCCGGACCGTGGCAGCCAGCAAACGCGGACCAGCCCGAGCCAAGCTCGCGCCGTTAGGGGGTTAGTAAAACAGACAAGTGTTTTATCAACGTACCTGGGTCTGACAGGAAAACATCAGGAGCTGGAAACATCTGCATTTGGAAACAAAAGAGAGAGGGAGAGAAACAGGGTGTTTTGTTTGGGGTTATTATTTTTTTCCCCCCCCCCAGCAATGAATAGCTGTTTCCAACTGCACTAATAATAAACTACTGATAAAACCCGCGTTGCAAAGAATTGCAACAAAACCAGCGGCGGGGAGAGGGAAAGGCAGCGCTTACATGGAGAGGTTCTGCAGGCTGATGGGCTGCATGTCGCTCGCCGAAGCCCCCAAGAAAAAGGCATGAAACGGGGGCGCCGAGATGGGCGCGCTGCAAAGCTCCCGGCCTCGCCGAGCTCCCTCACCGCCGGCACATTCCCGCTGGGGCGGCGAAAGCCACGGAGCAGAGCGTCCCCGTCTTCCTCGCGCGGTCCCCTCGCTCAGAGCCAGCCGGGGAAAAGCGAGGCGAAACCCAGGCTCTCGTTGCGCTTCTAAGCCCGCGTGCGATGCCGGTGCCTCTGGAGCAGGACCGGAGACGGCGCATGGGGGAGACAGCGGGGAGAGCGCGTCCGCCGGCCGCGGTCCTCTCTTCTCGCACCCCTCCGGGCTGCGCGTCCTACGCTGCAAGAGCCTTCGGGGCAGCCAGATCCATGGTGTCCCCTGCGTCCCCACCCCATCAGCCTCCCGTCCTCGGGCCGGTCCCTGGGATGCGTTTCCTCCGGCAGCCAGGAAGCAGCTAGCGGGAAAGGTGGCTCCGGGCAGGGCACGGCTGCCCTCCGCGGAAGGGAGCGCCCGGGGTCCCGCGCCCCATCGAGCCGGGAGCCGCCAGGTCGCTGCGCCTGTCCCGGCCTGGTGACAGCCTTTAAAGCTTGGAAGAGCCTGTGCAGAGAGGGGCCGAACCTCTCCCGGGAGGCAGTCGGCACTGCGGAGGGAAGGAGGATCGGACCTAGCAGGGGCCTGGGAGGGAGGAGGGGAAGGGGGAGGCGGGGAGGGAGGCAGCTTGGCGCGGCGGCTCGGCTCGGGGTGTCCCCGTCCCGCAGAGGCGGCGGGTGGCAAAGCCGCGCACGGGGAGGACGCGGGCGCTGCGGCGGGGGGGGACGGCAGCCCGGTGCGTTGCGAGAGCGCGGGGGGTGGGCCAAGCCCCGGCACCCCCTGCACGCACCGAGGATGCTCCTCGTCACCCTCCTTTCGCCAGCACGCCAGGCCCTCGCCGAGCCCAGCCGCGGCTCGTGGCCGCCTCGTCCCCGAGCACCGCCGGGGGCTTCGCCGCGAGCCCCCAGACCACGCTGCGCCGCGAAGGCGTGAGAAAGGCACCGCAAATGGTTTGCAATCGACAGCTTGAGCGCTCCTGCTCCCCCAGAGCCAGCTCCCATTTCGGAGGCTTCCCGGGGCCCATGGCGGCCCCCCCAGGCCTGGCGCTCACTGGCTAGGGGCTCCCCCCGTCCCCTTTCGCCCCCCGCGCGCAGCGGGGCCGGCTGGTCCCTGGGGCTCTGCCGCCGCGCCGGGAGGCAGAGGATGCGCCGTTCCCCGCGCGCCGTTTGCTCCGGCGCTCGGCCGCGGAGGTGCTAAGTGCCTTACGAACACCCCTGGCAGGTGGCCAGGCCGGTGCCCGAAAACACGCCCGCGCTCTGCCCCGGAGGGGGCCGCACATGGGGCGCAAAGCAGCCCCCTTYGCCGTGCCCTGGGGAGCTGCGCCCGGAGCAGGGCCGGGGCATTTGCTGCCCGTCTCGGCAGCCGCGCCGGGGAGCGGGCGAGAGCGCAGCCTTCGCCCGCCCGGGCTGCCAAGAGCGCCGGGTACCCGCACCCTCCGAATTTGGGGGGTGGATGCAGCGCTAACAACCCAAATTAAACCTCCCCTGGTGCTTTCTCACCTCCCAGGCCAGGAATTCAGCCCAAACCACAAACCGCTGCTCCCAATAAACACAAGCGTTGGGTTTCCCGTGGGAATGGCGTGTCCCATGCCGGGGTGCGAACGGCCCCCAGGGAGCTGGCGGCCCTGGACGGGAGCTCAGCATCCCGCACGGAGGGCTCGGCATCCCGGCGCTGCCGCAGCAGCCGGCCACCCCCGAGGGGCCGCGTCTCCGGTCCCCCGGCTGCAGCCGATGACTGATGGCCGCGGAGCCGTCATCACTCCGGGCGTCCCCTCCCCGGGCCGGGGCAGAGGGTCCCGGCGAGCCGTCAACGCGCCGGGGGGAGCCTGCTTGTGCAAGCAGCTCCCGCGGGGAGAAGAAAGCCGAAGGGGGGGGGGGGGGCCGCCTGTCAAAACCTTCGGGCAGCCCCGGCTCTCGCCGCACGTGCGGCCGGCCGGGCGGCTGGTGGCCACCTGGGCCAGCTGTCCCCGTGGCCGGGGAAGCGCGGAGCGATGCTCGGGGCCGCAGCCCTCCCGCCACACACCTGGGGGGGAATTAAAGGCTGCTTTTGTGGCCGGCTCGGCTCCCCCCTTGGGGCCAATCTGAGCGCACAGCAGTGTCCCGCGCGCTCCCGAGGGGCACCGGACCCTCCACAAATACCTGCTAACTCGCGACCAAGGCCAGGTCAATGGGTTATAATCATCTCCCCGCTGCTCGGTAATCCCCTATTGTCTCCTATTCACAGCGACACTTGTTACCCCGCGCGGCCGGGGCCGGGGCCGGCCTTGCGCGGGGGGAGAGGGGGGGACGCCGCGCAGCGAGTCCGGCACGGCGGGATGCTCGGGAACGGCGGCCGCCTCGCAGACCCCGTCGCGGTCAAACGCGGCTGGAGCAAGGGAGCGGCGCAGCGAGAGCTTGCGTAGCCCCATGGCCGTATCAGAGGGCAGCGATCCCTCCTCTGCAGGGCAGGGGTCTCCTTGCAGCCCCCCAGCCAGCCCCGCGGGAGGTCCGGCCCCGGGCAGYGCGAGCATCCCGCAGCCCGTGCCGGAGGCAGGGCGCTGCACAGCCGGGCACCCGAGGATGCTCCCGTATTCCCGAACGGCAGCAGCAGCTCAGCCCGCCGCCTGTCCCCGCTGCAGCCCTGGCCTCTGCAGGGAGAGGCGAGAATTGCACGGCTGCAGCCGCACGGGACACGGCTCACCGAGCGGCCAAACCCTCCCGTCGCAGGGCAGAAGCACTGCCTGCCCCGGGCGGGCTCAGACCCCGGGGAAGGGCCAGGGCATCGAGGCCCCCAGGCGCGTTCCCCATCCCTCCCTCCCCAGCACAGGGAGCTGGGAGTGCAAAACAGATCCTTTATTTGGGAAGGACGGCACAAAAATAGCAGACTTCCAGGCTCTTCTGCCCCAGGCCCTGGAAGGGAAGGGGAAAGGGTCTTAGAGGGGCCGCCCCGGGCCCTCCTCGCTCTCCCCGGGGCCGGGCTGCCCCCTCTCCTCCCAGGCGCTCGCGGGGAGCGGCGGGAGCTGCTCGAAGCCTTGCAGCCTTCGCCGCAGGGAGGCAGCTCCGTTCCCAGGCAGAGCAGCACGAGCAGATGCTCAAGCCGAGTCCCCCCCCCAGCCAGCGTGCAGAGCACTAACGTGCTCAAGCCACCTCAGCCCAGCACCCAGCCCTGTCCTCCACGCAGAGGAGGAGAGAAGGGACACCGGCACCCTCCAAGCGGGAGCCGTGGCACCCGGCCGCCCCGGCCCTGCTCCCCGCTTACCTGCCGCAGCTCGCGCTACTTCTTTGCCGCTGGCTTCTTCCCCCTGCCTGCTCCTCGGCCCTGCCGGAGGACCACGGCCACGGCTTAGCACAGCCGCGCGGTGCTGAGCACGGGGAGCCCAGCCCGGAGGGATGCATCCGTCCGGGACAACCCGACCCTCCCTGGCCCTCCATTACTCTCCCCTTTTAGGGAGTTCGGCAGCCAGCTAGGACCACGATTAGCATCGCATGTCAGTCCCTTTCCCTCCCCAAGGGCTCTCAGTCCTGAGCAATCAGGATTAATCCAGGCAGGCCCTGCAGTCCCACGGGAGCTCAGAGCCTTGCCCGGAGCCACTGGGAAGATGCAGACACCCCGGCAGCACAGCCGGCTCCTACCTTGCTGGGAAGGGGATCCTCGGAGGAGACGTTGTTCCTGCTCGGGAGAGGAGGAAAGGGCTGGGATCACGGTTCCTCCTGCCGAGCCGGCGCAGGACCCCGGCAGATCCCGCTGCGCCCTGGCCGGTCCGGTCCACGCTCCTCCTGCCCTCCACCCGCCAGCTCCCTCCGTCATACTCACAGCTCTTCCTCCTTCTCCAGCCTCCTCTTCTAGGAGAGAGGGATGCAGTTAACGGGGCCAGGCACGTCCGCAAGCGCAGGCGGGACGGGGACTCCCTCTGCCAGCAGCCTGCGACGCCTCCGAGGGCCAAGCCGCACGGCTCGTCCCAGTTAGAGGGTTGCTGGGGCTGGCTGCAGCGGGGGGGCTCGGAGCAGCCTGTCCCTGCGGCACGACCACCACCCTGTGTCCCGGCTACCCGGGACCCCCTTCTCCCGCCTCCGCGGAGGAGCCGCGCGCCCGGCTCCGTGCCTACCTTGGCGGCGCCACTGCCCTTCTTGGCAGCCTGGACCTTGGGGGGCTTCTCGGGGGACTCCTCCGCGGACTCTTCCTCCTCCACCTCCTCCTCATCCCAGGACAGGTTGGGCATTACTGCGGGAGAGGCCAGCTCAACCCTTGCTCCCAGGCGGGCAAGAGCCCCCCCCCCAGGCGGGTTTCCCTCGGGGCATCCCGTCCCAACGCCCTCCCATCGCCCGGCTCCGGCTGCTGGAGGCAGCTCCGCATCCCAGCGCGGAGGAGGGTTCGGAGCAAGGTCCTGCAGCAAGCTGGGAAGCGGCAGCCCGGAGCACGAGTCCCCCAGCCCTCCGCGCCCCGGCAGCTTACGGGAAACGTGCTGCCCGCTGATGTAGACGGGGCCGGAGCCGGCTCTCAGGCGGAAGGTGACGGGAGGYGTCAGCTCCACTCCCACCAGGGTGGCCTGCAAGAGAGGGCGCGTGGCGGTGCCCGCCGGAGCCAGCCCCCTCGGGGCAGCCCCCGCCGCCGGGCACTCACCATCGGCAGCACCGAGGGCTTCAGGGTGGCGAGCGGGATGGGGGCGTGGGGGCCCTCGCCGTCCTCCRCCGGCACGATCTCCACCACGTGGAACTCGTCCCTGGCCTTCTCTCCCAGGCAGATCTTAGGGAGCAAGAAGAGCCCCCCTCCATGGCACCCTGCCGCCTCCAGACATCCCTTGCCCAAACCCCAGTGAAGGGCTGGGGTCCTCCTCCGGGTGCTCCCGGATCTGCCCACGGCAGCGACCACCTACCGTCCGCAGCGCCAGCTGCTGCTCGTACTGCCACTCGTCCGGCACCTGGAAGGTGTAGGAGTCCTTCTCGCTGCTCAGCTCGCACCCTGCGGACATGGCGAGCCTCAGGGAGCCGCCGGGGCAGGGCGCTGGGGAGGACCGCGCGCCCCCTCTCCCGCCCGGAGGGCACCGGGGACGTCGGGGAGCAGCCGCAGCGGATGATGCTGCGGTACCCGGCTCCCGGCGGGCAGGYGAGGTGAAGGCAGGAGTCCGGCCCCGTTACGGAGGGAGACCGCGGAGGAGTCGGAGCGGGTCAGTGCACACCTCGACCCCGAGGGGGGGGGGGGGTCTCTGGTCGAGGGGCTCGTCGCCGGCCTCGGCGGGCCAGGCACCCTGGCCGGAGCGGGCTCGGTCTCGCCGCAGCGCTGGGGATGGCGGCGCGAGGCGGAGGTCCTTACCCCAGATCAGGGACATGGGCTTCTCGGACTTGCTGTCGATGTCGATGCTGTCCGTGAGGGACATAGCGGCAGGATCCCTCTTCCTGGGGAGCGGACAGCGTTACCCAGGAGGGCTCCCGGGCTGCAAAGGCTTTCCCAAGCCTCCCCCCCGCTGCCCCCAAGCGCCCACCCTGGGCTGCAGGAGGGCATTTGCCCGTGCCCAGCGCTGTGTGTGGCTGCAGAGCTGGGGACACCAGCCTGGCTCMCCCTACTCCCCCCGGGGCTCCCCCTGGGACCCCACTAGCCCAGCCAGGCTCCAGGACAGAGCAGCCACCCCAGGTCCTGCCAGCCTCGCTCCATTTGCGGCTGGAGGCTCAGGCTTTCCATTTGCAGCTTGGAGAAGAGCCCGCGCAGCTCAGCCCCAGATGATAACACTGCATTAGAAAACTCACCCTGGGCACTCGGTTTATATCAACCCCCACAAGAGCCTCCTAAACGCCCCAGCAGCAGCTGCCCTCTGGCTCCCGCTCGGCAGCTTATAGAGGCTCGGAGCCGCTGCCCACCCAATCGGCACCCGCTCCAAGAGGAGCAGGGAGAGCAGATCCTCGCTCGTAGGGTCGTTACACCTCGCAGCTGTGCTCCGTTGCCGGAGGAGCCCAGTCTGCATCGCAGCTGATGGGGGAGCCCCTGATCGCACCCGGGAAACYGGGGGCCAGCCCGGGACCCCTCCTGTCGCTCGGCTCCCCCAGCACCGCAGCTCCCCRGGGTCCGTGCGGGGAGACCCATCGGCCAGCGGTGCCTGCCCAGAAAGCTGCAGCCCGATGCGTTCCCTGCCCGGCCGGGAGCTCGCCGAGCCTCTGGGCTGCCTCACAGAGGTGCTGCCGGGTGCCGCTGTGCCCTGCAACCACTGCTGCGTGGCACTGTGTCCTGCTGGGTACCACTGTGCCCTGCCACCCCTGCTGAGTGCCACCGCGTCCTGCCAGGTGCCACTGTGCATTGCCACCCCTGCTGGGTGCCACCGTGCCCTGCTGGGTACCACTGTGCATTGCCACCCCTGCTGGGTGCCACCGTGCCCTGCTGGGTACCACTGTGCATTGCCACCCCTGCTGAGTGCCACCGTGCCCTGCCAGGTGCCACTGTGCCCTGCCATCCCTGCTGGGTGCCACTGTGCATTGCCACCCCGGCTGGGTGCCACCGCACCCTGCCAGGTGCCACCGCGCGCTGCCATGCCCCGCCGCCCCTGCTGAGCGTCGCCGTGCCCTGCCACCTTGCTGGGTGCCACCGTGCCCTACCAGCGCTGCTGAGCGCCACCACGTCCCGCCAGGTGCCCCCGCGCCCTGCCACCCTGCTGCATGTCCCCGTGCTCGGCCAGGGGCCACCGCGCCCCGCCCCCGCCCCCGCATGGCCAC
>NW_020450827.1:347175-356524 GCF_003343035.1 Apteryx rowi | reverse complement strand
GGGCTCCCCGCGTGCTTTCCTGCTCCTGCAGCTTCTCTCCTGTCTCGCGTCCAGGGAGCCAGCGAGGCCGCGGCGGCCGCTCGCGCCTTGTCGCTGCCGGCCGAGGCTTACGGCAACGATGTGAGTATCCCCGGGGCGCGGGGAGGCGGTTCCGCCGCGAGGGTCCCGGCGCCGGAGCTCTCGGGGATGCGGGAGCTCCCCGAGGAGGCCGTGGCCCCGGCTCGGACGCTCCTTGAGCATCCCTGTGCTCAGGTGCATCCAGCACAAGGGTCCGGGGGGGCTGCAGGGGTGAGGATAGGGCAGGACACCGTGCGGGGGGATCACAACGCAAACGCAGTATATCTGGGTTTAGAGCCATCCGTCCTCAGTGCGGGAATCTCCCTCCTCCCTTTTATAGCATCGTTTGGGAGCCTTGTGATTAACGTGCGCCCTCAGCTCTGATCCGAGTTCACTTGTGCTCTAGAACCGGGTTCTGGCTAACATTGGACCCTCCTGACGAGGTGCGCAGGCTAAACCAGACCCAGTTACCTGGAAGGTAACTTTCAGCCTAGTTATCGCTGTTTATTGTTCTCTCCTTCCATGAAAACCGCTGCCAACCACTTGCTTTCCCCACACCACCACCCTCTCCAAAGAAGCAGCAGGAAACGACTTCAAGATATTTGCTATGTGGGAGGCTAAGTTGAAGATGGCAGTGTTTAACCACCTTTGCTCCTGTCTGTCTGCAGCCCAACATTGAAATGATCTGGGCCATGAAGGCGTACCAGCATGCTGAAGTCTATTTTAACGTAAGTCCACAGGGGCTGACTAGTGGTCGAGTAGTAGAAATGGCAGTGGGGTTTGGATGGGATCTCATGTGCTTTCTGCTTTTACAAGACAAATACCCATCGCACAACATGAGAYCCAGGGCTGAAACAGCTGGAGGGGAACGGCAGGTCAAAAGGAAAGGGTGYGAGCTCTACTGCTTCTTGTATCTTCCCTGGTAGCTTATTTCCTCCGTTGATCCCAAGTTTCTGAACCTCACCAAAGTCGATGACCAGATCTATGGCGAATTCAGAAAAACCTTTAGTGATCTTAAAATTGATGTACTTGACCCAGAAGAGCTCAAATCGGAGCCAGCCAAAGAGGTAAGTGCTGAAGGGGTAGCAGGGAAAGGTGAATATCCCATCTCTCCCTCAGCCTTTAGCTTCCAGYGGCTCTAGAAATAAGGCAGACATGAACACTGCTCTCTCTAGAAATGGCGCCCATTCTGCATGCAGTTTGAAGGGGTTGTCGAGGACTTCAACTACGGTACCCTGCTCCGCCTGGACTGCAGTAAAGACTACACAGAAGAGAACACGATATTTGGTGAGTGGCCCCAGGGCTAGAGGGGGTGTTATGTCAGCTGTCACACCAGCTCTACTGGCTCTAGGAGGCTAGATGCAGCTGTCAGGTTCACAGACTGACCTGGCACCTTTCTCTCCTCCTCCTTCCCAGAAATCTGCACTTAAGGGTCCACACTCCACCTTGAATAAATATGACTTAGGATGGTTACCATTTTCTCTCCTCCTCTGGGCAGGCTGAATTGCAGAGAGGTAACAGCAGTCTGCTGTGTGTGCTGCTAGCAAGGGTCAAGGTGAAGCCTGAAGCAAGTTCCTTTTGTGCTGGAAAARGAGGCCCTGCTGTTCTGCAGAGATGGGAAATGTTAGTTGGGACCAAGGCTGCATGAGGTTGTAGGAAATCTGAACRGCTCTAAACCTTTATTTCCCCTCTTTTAGCCACCAGAATCCAGTTTTTTGCCATTGAAATAGCTCGGAACAGAGAGGGTTGTAACAGCGTTGTCTACAACAGTGCCAAAAAAACAGGGTCTGCTGGAGCARTGGAAGAAGCATCTGCATGAGGATGGGATGGAGCTCACCCCACAGTGCTTAACAGATGTGAGAGACAAAACTTTGACGCAGGAGCACCTGTTCCTCCGTAAGGGAGGCACGTACAGACTGAAGTGAGGGTAGAYGCTCTCCCCAGGACTGAACTGTGCTTTCATTGCCTTTCCTACAGAAACAGCCTTTGAGTTCAGATTCCATTTGCAGATTGTAAATAAACATTTAAAACTCCCTTGTACTGCAAGAGTTAATGGACCTGCTGCCAGCCTGTCTGTATAAACAGGTTGTCAGATTCCCCTAGAACAAACTGAAAAGCCAAGGAACTATTTCTGAATCCGCTTTGATTTTAGTCAGAATTCAGGCTAGGGATCACCATGGTATTAGCAATAAGTAGCAGGGTTCAGCACTGCTGCTAGAATATTGGTACCTGACTCAGTCTAGCCTGCCCAAGGGCCCCCATATATCAAGTACACTTTTTGACCTGCYACCTCATTTGTGAAACAAAACCCASCAAGCATTGGCCAGCTGCTCCATCAGGTCTGTGCAGAGAAGAGCCCACAACACAGAAACTGCTGGCRGAGGGATCTGTCTCCCAAGCACAGGCAAGGCCCAGATAGACACAGCTCAGTAGAAACCATTGAAGTTTATTTGCAGTCACAATGCTTACACTGTATGCAGCAAACACCCTTACAAGTCAACCAGCAATCTGCTCACGCGAAAAAGGACCCAACGCACAATCGCCAGAGGAAAGGGAAAAAAAAAAGGAAGAAAATAAAATTAAGAATAGGTGGTGTCTGGAAAGAGAAACTGAAACCCTAAGGACCGAGTGTCTGTGGGGTAGAGCTGAGCAAGAGAATGCACACGACTAGCAGCAACAATAGTGGAAAAAGTACAAGGCAAACAGGTTCCCCTCCCCCATCAGCTTTCCTCTGTAAGTAAATTTTATATCCAAAACATTTATTATGGTGGCTTAGAAAAAATGGAATCATTTTAAAGGGGGTGTTAAATACTTCATGCTAGGCAAACCTTGTTATTAAGAACCCTCCAAGGTGGCTAATTCACTGCAGCGGTCCTGCACTCCTGGCCCTGTCCAAGTACGCGCGCCCTGCCCTAAGGGCCAAGGGCACTCGCTCTGTGGTGGGTGAATTCACGAGACCATGGCAAGCTCACCCCCAGCCTGATTATTCCACACGTGCTTCCAGCTTTACAGCAACTAGGAAGCAAGTACAAGGTACAGTCAGGAGAGTGCCTACTGCAGTGCTGCTGGGCAGGGGGAAGCCGGCRCCCACGCAATGTGTCAGTTCAACAGGTCACCCCAAGGGAGGGAGGCGAGGGCCCTACTAGAAGCAAATTGACAAGGGGGACAGCGCCTACTGTTACACCGGGGGGATAGGAGAGACACCCACGAGCAAGCACGAATGAGAGATCACGCAGCATGGCTTAGAGTTCCTAATAACAAGGGCAAGACGGTAACAGGAAGTTGTGATTTCAAGGGGCTTAATAAGAAAAAATATACATTTGGAATTTTACAATGTTTTTGTTTTTTTTGTTTTTGTTTTTTTTGCTTCTCTCTACACTTGTCACTAAATATATCTCTGCACTTTCACACACCCACCCCTCGCCCAGTAAAGCTTCAGGCCTGCAGGACACACTTTCCTCACTCGCATACACAACCCTCACGCCAGCACTGGTGCACCAGGACTCTGTAAAAATTTCAGTCACACTTTTTTTTTTTTTTTAAATTGAGTCAATATAAACCTTGTTCAAAATGTTATGAAAAAATGTACATGTTTATACAAGGCAGGCTGCAGCAGAGCGCTGGCGTTCCACGCAGACATTCTGGTAGGGAGACGCTGGATTCTTGCACCTGGCTTATGCCCTTCCACCCCCTCCCACGGAAACAGAAGCAYCCTGCCCTGGTGAGCTTAACCCCTCCTGTTCCCTCCTCCCTCGGGACGTGGAGTACGGTCAAAGCGAGCGCCGCAATCCAGCCCTAGGGAAGAGCAGGGATTAGAAACGCCCTCTTTTCTTTCCATCGGAAACGGTAACCCCTCTGGGCCAGGCCAAAGAGATGCTGCTCTGTACAGGTGGAGTTGGGAGACGTCAGCTCATCATGTCATTGCTGTTCACACCATAGGTGGAGTTCTTCATGGAGTCGTTTACCTCTCGCCTGAACGCTGACAGGTTTTGTGTAAACCTAAGGAAAATGCAGAGCAGTACATGTTAGAGCAGGAGGTCGCCCATGCCTTGAGTGTTTTGCTATCCATGAGGCTGCCACAAGGATCACTGTATGCTGGGTTCTCTAGGTTGTACTTCCACATAAACCTATGGGCTCAGAACACCTCAGGACCCAGGCAGGTCTCAGTGCCACAAACAGGTCTTTGGCGCAGCGGCTTCCATACTGACCTGTCCCTGTTCTTGGTTAGGAGGTTGCGTTCGATGCCTTCCATGAGGTTCTCGAAGCACAGGTGCATTGCCTGCTGTTTCTCTGGAGGCTGGCTGTTCACTATGCTGTTCCTCAAGTCAGAGAAATACTGGGGGAGACAAGAGAAGGATGGGTTAATTTTCAGAGCAATAGCCAGCTTGGCTTTGGGACAGGGCATAATACATCCTCTTCAGGAAGAGAGAGGGAACATGTTACAGCTCTTCGCATGATTTCTAGTGCTCTTATGAGACTTTAAATAGGATTCATTAGTGCCAGGGCTGCTGCAGGGAAGGGCCGGATACCCTTCTGTCTTGACACACACACAGTCTCTGTCCTGACTTCCCAGCCTCCTGCTCTGCCACAGTACTGCTTAGTTCAGTCTGAAGGCTCCAGCATTGTTCAAGCCCAGACAGCTTCTCCAGCTGGGATGGGAGGTTGGGATGTTTACCTTTTCATTGAGCAGTATCAAGCCAAGCAGAGGCCGAGACATTGACCACTGGTTCCTGCAGTCCTCAAAGATGATGATATTCAGCACTGTTGACAGCATCTGGAAAAGGGAGATTGAGGCTTAAAACCAGCCCTTCAAATCCAGCTCTCCCCTTGCCATGGCACTGTGCACGCACAAGAGTGAGCATTCACCTCCAGAGTTTCCTTCCCACAGGAGGAGAAAGCATCCCTGCATTACAGGCAAGGGGTGGAATGGGCATGCTCACGCTGCCAAGATGAGCCCCCTCTGAAAGCTGACTGGCCTCTGTACCAGGCTAGAAAGATCATCAGTGACGTCAAAGATACTCAGATGCTGAGATTAAAAGCCAAGCATATACATACAAAGGGCAGCTCATGCTTGTTTAATGCTCCTGGTATTGTCTCCTATTGGATCCTCAATGCTACAGTGCTCCCAGCATCATGGCACAAAAGGAGCACCTGGTTAGTAGAGAACAGTGAACAGTGGTTAGTAGAGAACTCTTCAGTGAAGGCACACATAGCAGGTGCTGAAAGCTGTTACAATATTTATTTCTGACACACCCCATCCTGCCCCAAGGCAGCCAGGGGAAGATTGCCTAATCTTCATTTAAGGTAAGAGCTTAACTGTACAAACTGCACACAGGCATATGTTCTTGTGCCCTGGGAAGCTGCTTCTGTTCCCCACTAGTGGTGTCTGCATTGCCTTCCACAGCCTTGTTAGGGTATAATAGCAGGAACAAAAACTGAGGTCTAACACAGCTGGTTTGGAAATGCAGTTTCTCTTTTATCCCCAGAAGACACAACTTCTAGCTCCCTAAAGAGCCTGCTTTTGTTTGCTTTTGACCTACCCGGGTGGAAGGACAGAACAGTATTTCCTGCTTTCATTTGCGAGTCATGCTGACACCTTGACTAGTACCAGGGAATGAAGCTGGACAACACTAGGAAATGCACTGCATGCTGTTGTTCAAATGCAGCAGGTCAGGTGAGGGGCATATACAAAGTGTTTTGCTACGAGGTATGGATGTCCCGATCCCAGTGCTGAGCCCTCTGGAGTGCCAAAACCCAGACCTCTGCGAGCAGAATCACCTGTCATTAAGGAATGCTACACAAAGGTACCTAAACAACATGGTATGTGTAGATATATGCTAAGACTCATCTAAGCAAGGAAAACGTGTCTTCAGCTCATTGATCTTCTGCCATCACATATGCTCAAGACCAACAGAGGAGACAAATCCCAGCAAGCTCTACGTATATCAAAGGTGTTGTGGATAGAGGCAGGAGACAGATGGCAGATGTGCTACCAGCATGTAAAACTTGATTATCAAATTCACCCTGCAGAGGCCATTCTGAATCCAGGCATGAACAGTGCCAAGGTAGCACATGCTCTAACAGGCAGCAAACCTAACTTTCACGTGGTCCCAACATGAGAGACACAGCAGAGATTGCTCCTGTATGCTGAAGTCTAACCACAACCTTGCTAAGCACAGGGACCCCATGGTTTCTGCTCTGCTGTGAGTGCACATGTACCACTGAATTGTTCCAGGGCTTCAAACAAACCCTGTCTTAAAGCAGAACAGGATCACACGCTCACTGGCAGAAAGTATATTTCCTGGCTCCATTTCTACAAACTCCCAGTGCAGTCCATACTTTTTTTTTGTTTTTTAAAGGAAAAAAAATCTTGTTTTTTGCTACTTCCTTTCACTTCTGAAATGCAAAAATGGTGTTCCTTGCACAGGGAAAACCATTGCCCTGAAGTGCATTTTCAGATCAGACCTACCACATACTGAACGCGTAGGAGAGATGCAGTACTAGCCAGAAAATCCTTTTCCCTCAGGAAAAGCCCAGAGCTCTAGAGCAGGGATCATGCATCCCCCATATTATGTCATGCTAAAAGAATTCAGGGCTTATCAGGCAGTTTACCATGCCATGCCACAACAAGGCCCAACACCTTCACTCTTTACCTGCTGAATCATCTCCGGGTGCTGCTGCATAATGTGCAAGAACCGGTCGCTCTCCTGGGTCAGAGGTGTGGTCCTCTTCTTGGTGCTGCGAGACAGCTGCTTGAAGAGATAGGTGACAATGTGGTCCAAACAGGAGCAGCAACCTGTGCAAACCATCGTGTCTGCAAGAACAGAAGAGGGGGAGATATTGGAACACTGCCAGCATTCCTCTTGCTCAGACGCACCTGGGTCGACTCCAGCAAAGCATCACCATTCATCTGGTTCCGTGCAGGGACTTGGCAAGCAAGAGCCATTTAACCTAGACCAGTCAGTGACTTCCTCACTGACATGTTCATTATCTCTAATGTTTCAGCTTTAACAGAGGTGAAACAAGGTGACTCTTAATTGACTCAACAACCCATTCCACCCCTTTCCATAAGCTCTGAGTGCAGAAAAAAAGACAAATACAGGTTTACACCAAGACTGATTATGCGCGGTCAGGACAACAGTCCACAACTCCATGGCCTGAATCTGATGCTTTTCTCTATTACTTTGGTTACTTTGAATTCATAGTATTTCAGGCTCTTTCCTCACTTCCAAATCAAAGCTCTAAGAGCACAACAGAGAACAGAAATAGTTACCTAGTGCAGTGAGGCCTTCTGAAATGGAAGAGAGAATATACATGATTACATGAGGCTCCAGACTGGCTATAAAGTTCATGTGGTCCTGGGTAAGAACTTCCAGCAAGGAATAGTATGACTGGCTGAGTTTGGGATAATCCTGCAGAGAGAGAAAGAAAGACTTAAGGCTTCTTGGCTACTCTGGAACCATCAGCCAGACCTTCTGCAGTGGGATATATCAAACCTATTCGTTAATCATCTCAAAATTGCTTACCGAATCTCCTGGAATGAGAACAAACAAACCTCCCTCACAGCATAACTTGTGAGCCAACATATTTCCCCCCCACCTCAGACTACTGTCCAAACAGGCTCCAACAACAATGGCCCAGCAGGCTCCCAACTCTGTTATATCAAAGATCTTTTCCCACTGCTTTGCTCACTTCTAATGGGAAGTGTTAGCTGACTAATGCCAGTGCTGGAGATAAAGAGATAGGAATAGCTCCCCAGGCATCCACAGCAGAGTGCCAGATCACCCAAAATCCATGTGCACAGTGCTGGGCTCAGCAGCCTGCACTGCTGATTCTTCTGCAGTCAGTGACACAGATCCCTCAGCAGCCCCCAGACAAGGAGGACTCTGCTGGTAGTCCTGCAAAGTGGTCCCACTGGAAGAGCCGCATTTGAACTGCATGTTTCAAGAGCCACGGTTTGGCCACTGTTATATCAGATCAAGAACGTGCTGAATGCAGTCACAGAGAAAACTTCTTTCAGATCTTGCTATTGTAATAAGATGAATAGACAGACTCAGAGGGATAAGTTGTCCCCTCTCCCCAACATTTTGCCAGGCAGGACTGTGCTGACCGGGTCTCAAAGTTCTGCTGCAAAATGGATTACTGTATTTGAGGTCTGGATAGGAGCAAGACTCTGTAGGTGGATGTCTTCAGCAAGCAGGTTGCTCTGTAACTGCTGACACATTGAGATCTTTACCCACAGGCAGTACAGGGAAGAACAATCCTTCGCTTGCAGGAAGTATTTTTCAGGTAGAGAAGCAATTATTTTGGTAATTGCTCTGCTGAGACTTGGAGCCCATTGGAGAGATGAGCAGCAGGGCTGCCCAGCAGGCCCTTAGGTGATGGGGTTGCAGCCTTCGCACAGGACTTGCTGCTGCACATTCCAGGAGCTGTAATTTCCTGCTGGCCTGTGCCTAGCTGGGGTTCCAGAAAGCGGCACAAGTTCACTTGTCTCTGTGATTAAAGTATTCCTTTACTGTATAATCTTCCACCCTGTCTTTCCTAGCCATGTGCTTACACTGCTAATCACAGGTGTCAGCTTACCAGGAGGTCACTGTGAGGGATGGAAAGCAGAAGCTTGATAAAAGTTTGCAAGGCATTGTCCAGTGCATCATCCCCATACAGACGGAAGACCCCAAAGTTGACGTAGCTCCCGCTCAGTGCGGCCTTCAGCATAGAGAAGCAGATGGAAATCCCCTTGAGCTTCAAGGCATAGACTTGATCCTTTGGGACCTCCCCAAGCGTTAGGATACGATTTCCTGCATGAGCACAGAAGCAGACTCAGTATTTCAGCAACTGCATCCAGATACTTTCTCCCTCAAGGTGCAGGAGAAACAAAGCAGCAGAGCCATAAGGAGCGACTGAGAAGTCAGTTACAAACACTGGAGACTTACTTCCCAGCCAAAGGTTAAGGAACCCATTACATGTTAACAGCATGGTTCTACTAAGAACCAGAAAGAACACAGCTGCATGCAATTTTGCTGTGGAAACAGGACAGCATGAGGACAGAATTGCTCTCTACTTGCTTTATAGGTTCCCCTTTGCCACCTTGCATACTCAGAAGGGGCTCAGCTGGGCTTCCTGTTCATTGCTGTCATTTTTCTTCCTCATTTGCATGGCAAATACCCTACCCCTTCTGCTTGCCTGCCTACCCGGTACTTCAAGCAGAAGCCTCTCCCTGTATCTGAGTATGCATTCAGCAAGTGACTTGGTACTGCTTCCCAGCCTGGGCTCATTCTCTGAGCTGGCAAGT
>NW_020450827.1:299534-347135 GCF_003343035.1 Apteryx rowi | reverse complement strand
CCCCAAGCGAGTGGAGGAGTCAAGGGCAGACTGAGGCTGCCTAGATCCCACCTGCTGCATACTCACCATAAGTAGTTATCATTTTACTCGTTTCTCGAAAAAGCAGGATGCCATTTGGTGAGGACACATCAAACTGCAGCCGTTGGGATCTAACGGAAAAACGGGGAATAAATATGAGCTCATACATATCAGAATGAAAACAGAGACAATATTGTAGCACCTCCATGTGCTGCTACGTACTGGGGCACCCTCCTCTGAAATCTATTCACAAGAGTTCAACAGAATGCACCAGTCTGGTAGTATACTGCTGTTCATTACCAAGGCAAGACAGGACACAGTCGTTTAGGGACAGACAAGCTTGCTGTCTCAGAAGAAAGGGCCTATATTTCACAGACTTTAGAAATATTACAAGTCTGAGTCTGGAAATCCTGTCTTGGCAATAGTCACTAGGCTACTGTACACAAACACAGCGAACATCTTGGAAGAGAGCACTGTGGGGCAGGCTGACTACTCCTATTCATAACACAACCAAGAATCCAGAGCTTGGCATTTCTTCCCTGCCACAGTGAACAGATCTTAAAATTGAAGCGCAGTGAGTTTTCCAGTTCACTTCTGAAATAAGTAAGAGGACGTGTTCCAGTAAGGTTTGTTCTACTGTAAAGATACCATTTGGTTGTGGTAAACAGTCTAACAGCATGGATTCTCAAGAACTCTAAAGCGACTGTGTCTGAACCTTCTGTCCTTTTCGCTTGGCTGTAACAATGGTCCCTTCCTATAGGGCTGTGTTAAGCTGGCTGTACGCCAGAGCCACATCTTGGCAAACTTCCATCGCCAAACTAGACAGCTTCTGAATTATCTGAATAGCATCAGAGAGACCTCTTCTAGCAAAGAGTGGATGGTCTAAAGCAAAAGCAGTGGTCTTGCTGCTGTTCGAACAATGCTCATTTTAAACATAGGTTTTAAAAATTAATACAAGTTGCCGCCGTCTTAAGATGCTGGCCTTACAAATAGATGCTCAAGAAATTCAGCGTGCTTACTGATCTTGTCTCTTGGTCTGACTGAACTGTGACACATGACTGATATTTGTAATTTTCTTCCCTGCTGAAACAATGCCAGTTCCCCCCTTCCTTGGCACCCTGCAAAGTATAAATAGATTGAAGCAGAAAAAACACAACTGGGCACCAACACCCACCAAACGGCTGAAGCAGCAGACAGACACAAATCCCTGCCAGCGTGCAGACACTGGAGGTTCATACCTATTATGTACCAACTCAGCCATCAGTTTGAGGACAGGTGTAGTGCAGGCTGGGTCATGGTACCAGAGTTCAATTGCCCGCTGTAGGATTGGCATGTAGGATGGGTAGCTGCAAGGTAAAAAGCTAAGGAACTTTGTTTACATGAAGAAGAAAGGTCAGCAACTTCTACCAAAAGACATAGCTTGTGCACTGCCTCCGAGCCTTGCAAAGCAGCTTACTTAAGGCTAAACGTAGCTGATGCTGCTAGCTGGGATCTGCTTTATCAGAGAAACAGCCCACGTCTAACTGAAGGAATTGCATACATGCTTCTTATAGTATGGCAAACCAGAACCAAAAAGGTGTTGGACAAAGGGCAGACAGATGCAAAGATCTGTCAGAGCAGCAAACAAGTAACCTTCACCAGCCAAAGGGGACTCTCGAGCACACAGATCCCAGGCTCTTCGAGCAGCTACAGTCTCATCAAGAGGTCAAATATACCAACTGCTGTCAGCCTTAGTAAGTAGGAGGAAAACTTTTGTTGTTGCCGAGATGCATACATCCCATTAAAAGCCTTCGGGATTTACAGGCCAAATCCCTAGGTTGCTGCTCAGCCAGAGCAAAACCAAAGCTATTTTAGAACTTCCAGACATGACACCACGTACTATAAAAGTGAAATGAAACCCCACTCAGTATTTAGCTGGAGAATATGGCATTTGGATACAGCCAGCTAGAGCTTCCCCTCTAACTGGCAGGGTGGCTCAAGCTGTAGGGCAATAGAAGGATACATCCATTCAAACAGCATCATGAAGCTGGTCTTGGCATTGAAGGCAAAGGCTATTCCCCTCAAGTCTCTCACCAAACCAACCAACGTTCTCTGCATTGCAAAAGAAAAGGCACTACATGTTAAAACACACCACACGGATGTCTCCCTCGGCTCCTCTAGCCTAGAGTTGCTAGCCTTCTTCCCATCCCAACAGTAACACAATGTTTCTGTGGTGGCTGCCAATCTCAATTTAGTCAGCTCTTCCTCTTCAGTCAGTGCCAGAAGCCTTCCTTAAGTTGAGCCAGTGCAGTGACAGTACTGGGGTATTTCATTCCCAGCAGGGGGAAAGCTGGCAGATTAGCCTCACTGCTTAAATTATGCACTACATCCAAAACCCAAGGAGTTCAAAGGATATCATCTCTTCCCATATACTGGGAGGAAGACACCACACACTCTGGCAACTACTCGTCTCATCAGAGGCAAGAATGCCCCTCTCGTGTCAGGATTTATTTGTTCTCTCCTGTGTGACTGAACCTGGAATGTCTAAGCCTCTGGGGGAAGAGTAGGGAGAGCATAGATAACAAGGAAGGTTCTGGCCAGCTTACTTTTGCCTCTTGTTCATTGAAAGTATTTGTGCTGAACATCTGTGCCACAGTCTCAAAAGCAGCTGTAAGGGGAAGCATGAACTGCTCATATTGATCTTCATCTTCCCCTGAAAGAAAAAAGAAATCAAGAGGAAACAGACTGCACACCCCTACACCCTGCATATTTGCCTCAGCAAAGCATGTGTTGAGAGCTTCAGACACTGGTCACCCACAGAGCTAGAGAGACCACGTTTCCAGGCAGAGGAGCTGTCACTGTTCATCTTTAATTTGCTTTAGAAAAGCTTAGAACAAACCCTGCCATCTCAGGAAAGCATTTGGCCTATTACGAAGGGAAAATTTAGCCTCAGTCTTACTGGCACGCGTGTGTAGACTATCTGCACACAACAACATAGCCACTCTAGCTTCTTTCCCTTCCTTTTTCTTATCCCATTTGACTTTTCCCATTTCCACATCCTTTTCCGGTCCTGCAGCTTCCTAAACGGCAATACCCAGCATCCTGCAGAGCCCAGTGTCCAAACCACAATGTCACCACTTTGCTCTGGTTCCCAGGAGAAGATCGTAATACCTAAATCCACCATGAGAAGACGCCCAAGTGCAGTATAGAAAGTAGTCCGACATCTCATGTCAGTCAGGTTGGACTGATTGTTAATACCCAGGAAGGAAAAGTGCTCACTCTGCAAACAGAAGAAAACATTGGGGTTAAAARCAAACCACCAGCCCGAATGAGCTCCTGTATTAGCAGCTGAGTCATTATGAATCCTCCATTCTTCTGTCTAATTCTTAGCCTCTTCAAGAATAAGAACTGAATTGCACAGTTATCTTGCTAAGCATTTCACACGAACGGTCTCAGAGACTAGGCCACCAGAGGGCAATACGTACTGGGTCTGCAAACCCTGAAGTACTAATGCTTAGAGTATCTCCTGTGTACTGGCAAAGATACCTGCCCTATCACTTCTCATTTGGGAATTCCCCAGTACAAGATGAACAAGGAAAGTCTTGCTTTGCCTCCAGAACAGAGAAGTATCTTGCCCCTCATTCTCACAGGGACTCTCAAGGGGTTAAAGTTGCTGAAAATCAGCCCTCTGCAGACAGATTCATAGTTACTTTGCCTACGTTCTCTGCGGGCAACTGCAGCATTGGACAATGCAGTCTAAATGCAGTTTCTGGACCACGCATAGCACATGTGACTACCTACCAAAAAAAAAAAAAAATCACCTAGATCAAGGAATACAATGCCTCATTCAGTGAGCCAATCCAAACCTCCTGGACATGGTTTCAGGAGTCCTATCGCTACAGCATCAGGGCATCAAATGACCAAATGTTCACAAAGGCAAGTCAGTAATCTGATGCTCTCTGTTGCTCACTTCTAGTTGCTCATTCTGACATTCTTGCTTTCAAGTCAACGTCCCAGTTCCGCACAGGGAATACCATACTGGTAGTGACTGAGAAACAAGGCTGCTATCCTGACCACTGCAGCAGTGGCACTTCCTCCAAGTCAGCAGTGTTCAGAAAGAAAGCTGGGGCATTAGAACACTGTTTTTTCTGTTTTAAATTTCAGAAGAGGTGCTCACTGTTTTCTGACTGCATGTGCAGCAGTACCAGCGGTCTCCTGCATTTCACCCTGAAGATGGCTGTCTTTCAGTGCAGAGACCCCCACACTAACTCTCCTGGGATGAAAGGTATTACATAATTACAGCCCATCAAGATCGAAGGGCAGGCTTTGAACGAAGAGAGAAGGAATGAAGGTAACTTTTCCTAGACGCTCATCTCATATGATGGAAGCATCCAGGAAACACATAAACTTCAGAAGTGCGTCCAGGTGTTAAAGTTTGGGGATTTTCTCAGCTGCACAAAGGCACATGTAGGAGTTTGCTGTGAGACAAGAAGCAGAAGGTAAAAGGACTTACCGTGTGATTGTTCAGCATGAACTGTACAGCGCTCAGTTTCACCAGTTTTCTAACACTACTGTATGTAAAGGGGGTGTTAAGGAAGCAGCAGAGTCAGCAGAAAATCTCATGCACTTGCAAAGCACCCTCCAGAGCAAAGCTGGAAGGGGATTTATGTCTATTTTATTTAAGATGTTCTAGCCTCTCTTCTATTTGTTTCAAGAACAAGTCTTACTACATTGCATTCATCTCTACTGCAGAGACCTACAGTCTATTTACTTTGGCACAAAAAACAAGTAGGAAACTGTGAGATAGACTGTGATTGCACGCAAATTAAGACTGTGGATGGTAAGCTACAAAGCAGCTACGATCCACACTAAAAAGCCCATGAAACTACAGCCATCAGCTGTAATTCAACAACTAGATAAAAAAGTTGACCAAGCACTTATACTCTGCTCTTCTCGCTACCCAGAAGTGTAAATGTTTTTGGAATCTGTTATATGCTCAGTTGGAACAGGAGCACTCTGCATCTGGGTTGCTCTTCCCCCATCCTGAAGCTTAAGTGCTCTGTACACTCACAGCTCTTCTGAAAAGGATATCCAATGGAGAGGTCATTGAGCAGCTGCAGAGTCTTGGAAGTGATAGGTTCACATCGACCCCAGTACTTCAGGTTCGTGATGCTAGGGGAGAGGACAACAAGGATGGATCAGAGGGGTTTGCTTGGTTTCTTCTTTGCTGTGTGGCGGATTCTTCCAGTCAAAAGTCACCCAACATCATCAGTTCCACCCTCCACCAGAACCACAGACATCACAAGCCACAAAATATTGGTATAAAATTACTGTACTTACATTTGGTTGACTAGAAAATTATCCTTCAGATAATCTTCACTACTTGGGTCCCAAGCTACACTGGCCCATACCCAGGCCCTTGGAATTCTGTGGCACTCCAGGGCTGATTTCTGCAGCAAGGGTAAGAGAATTCTGCGGCAGTGACAACATGCAGACGTATGCAATTCTGCACCTGCACCATCCACTGTCAGCTGCAGAATTCTAGTAGCCCTTGCTTCTTCCAGGAGAGCCAATTCACCCCTTGCGGATGTGCAGCTCAGGTGCGCTTGGGTAAGCAAGGCACCATGCACATCCAGATGAGGTGATGCTAACGAAATTGAGGGGAAGCTAGTGGCTGTGTGTCTCCAGGCGCATGGCACTGGGCTTCAGCCTTAGAGCTGCTGAAGCAGTTTAAAATGCTAATGGAGGCTTCCAAAGACATGACAAAACTCAGTCGACAGGTTCGGTCCAGAGGAAAGCTGATAAGCAGCAGGCTGAATAGGGTGTCT
Organism: Apteryx rowi; assembly: GCF_003343035.1. Classification (NCBI taxonomy): domain Eukaryota; kingdom Metazoa; phylum Chordata; class Aves; order Apterygiformes; family Apterygidae; genus Apteryx; species Apteryx rowi. Next base: position 341,310 of record NW_020450827.1, on the reverse strand, counting down.
ACCAGAGTGGAAGAATTTTAAAAAAAGGACTTGTGCTACTCTGGTACTAACAGTGCTATTTGGAAGAAAAAAAACCCAAAAAACAAAAAACCACCACACTTTGAAAGAGTAGTCCCCTCCCCATAGAGCTTTCGTGGCTGGTGATTGGCAATAGTCAAGTGATAGGGCATGAATACTTGAAGCTGTCCCCACTCTGACTTTGGTTTTATTAAGCAGGCACTGGAAAGAGAGAATCCATTATCGTGGTGTAGGGTGTATTTTTGTGTCTCCATGGCCCAGCCTAGAGTCCACGGCGGATAAATCAATCCTGGATACTGTGCATGACTTAAGCCCCTGATCACAACTGATAATTCTCTCAAGTAGCCAGATGTTACTAGTTTTAGACTGAACAACACTGCCTCATATTCCAGTTGTCCCAGTTATACCTTCAAATGAACCCTGGAAACTCTGATGCCTGCAAGCAGGAACACTTACATTTTTCCTATGAAGACACTCAGGACCATGGTCTCATCATTCAACCCCAGGACCTCTGAGAGACGACGGTACAGCTAGAGAGAAAATAACATCAATCTAAAAGCTGCTGACAAAACAAGTAAYGTTAAGGCAACAACAACAAAAATTTCATTGTTCATCATGGCTTCTAAACATAAACTTCAAGCAGTCAAGGATTATTTGTTTTCCACTTGTTCACCCTTTGCAGTAGACATGCTTGGAAGGGCATATAACATGGGCTTTCCCAAATCACACAGATAATGCACAGAGATGCTCATGATCCTATCTAGACCAATACTTGCCCTAATCACCACTGCCTCTTTTTAACCACTAGTCATAGCGGCTTCAAATACTGTACACAGAAGCTGGATGCTTTTCCTTGGGAAAAGGGACATCATAACTGTATTCCTCCTCCTGCAGCTACACATGGTATCTTAGCGAGTTTGTCTGGAACTCTTAAGTCCTTTGTCACATCCCTGCTCCAAAGTCTCTGGGGTGGGGAAGGAAAGTCACACATTACTGAAAGTGAAGAGAACTGATTTCTAGAATAAGGATGTTCCCATCCTTTACATCCCTTTTTTTTTTTTTTTTTTTTAACTATTCTGTATCTCTAAGTACACACCGAGGCATTCAGAATCCAGCATATTTATAACTGCCTTGTGATGAAAGGAATGGTTATTTATCCTCACTTTAGAGCTGGGAAAGCAAAGCACAAATGCTAAGTTCCTCATGGGCGTATGCATCCAGCAAGTCAATGCTTTTGCGTTGGCTTAAGGGACTCATTTGAAGTCACACACAAAACCTGGTAGATAACAAAACTGAACCCAGGTCTCAATTTCTAGGCTACTGCCACAGTCACTGGCTCCTTCCTCAGGCATATGGAATACGTTATTTCAAGAACAGCTCATGGTTTGCAATATTAGAACACTGGACATGCATCTAGAAAACAACAGAAACGTTTGAGATCTGTCTGTTCTGTTTTCCACTTGCTTTCATATTAAAAAAAGCAAAGCTATTATTGCATTTGCCATGACCTAAAGATGCATAGTAAAGGGAATTACCTTGGAAGACTTCTGCACCTGATCTCCAATATAGATCTTCCGGAATTGCTCAAAGAAGCTTAGCATCGCAAGCTCCAATTTCTCATTCCCAGCCTGAGCCAGACGAGAGTCTGTCAGGTTCATCAATTGTAGCACCCTGGAGAGAGACGGGGAAAACATACCCTTAGATGCTGCTGGACACGGGGAGACAAGGGATTTCTAGCACACGGTATTGTTTCCAAGCTGCATACAATAGAGCATTTTCTTAATTTTTGTGGGCGCTGCTGTTTTGGACCAAGAACTGACAAAACTAATAATGAACACTAAGGCACATTCTTCCTCTGTGCAAGACCACTATAAGGCTTCTATGTCACTCACAAAAGGCATACAAGGCCTTGGTTTTAATTTGCTGCAGAAGCAAATTTCAGGTGCTTTACAGCACTTACACAGAGTCTGGTCCAGCATGTGCTCAAACACACTTGAGAAACCACTACCTGTTCCCCTCACAGGGTCAGGCTCTCTAAATGACACTCCCACCTGAGTAAGGCTTTTATTGTGGGCACTGTGGAAACATGCTAGGGTCTGTGCACAGGGTCGATAAGCAGACCTCTCTGGTAAGGAAGGGGTGGAAGGATTCCCCTGTAATACACACGCAATAGAATGGGGGGCAAAAGAAGTGATTTTGGCAAGTCCCACAAAACAGCGGGAAAGGAGAAGATAAAATGTAAACAGACTTCTATGAATGTCTTCCTGGTGCTGAGGGTAGCTGAAATATAACACAGGGTTTCACCCTTTCCCCTTCAGTAACTACCAGCTACAGGGGAAGCTAATGCTTGATGTTACCTATTAACAATGGCTCATCAACAGGCCAACTTCCATACATTAGCAGATTTAGCTCCTCTTTCTATCCTAGCTTCCAGAGCAGAGCAATTGGGTTTTTGTCTACAAGACATTCAGTGCAACTCAAGGTTGTTCATGAATAGCAAGCAACGTATTCTCACATTCATCAAATACAGCTTGCAATAGAGAGGATTTACAATTCTGAACATCTACCAGGTGTTAGAAGACAGTATACAGCTGCAGAAGAACTACAACATTCACAGCATATTTATGGACAAAACGCACTTTGAGTTAGTAACTAGGAAAGAGACTCCCCACCCCCGGCACAGAATCATCATGCGTTTAGTTCTACCCTAATGAATGCATTTAAGCATGGTATAAATTCCCTTCTTACATGCTCTTCCCCTCTCATTCTCTTACTTACAACCCAGACTTCCCAATTTAGCCGAGTCGCAGCAGAAGCTTGCTGACTGGCTCTAGCCAATGCTGGCAATCTCTTCTCTCAGGATGGCCAATTCCCCACTGTTCTTTTCAGTGTGGAAAAGAGGGGAAGAACATGGTGGCAGCTTCATGACAGTGATTCTTGTGTTGACAAGAAGTATGGTGCAGCTAGAAAACGGTCAGCATCCCTACCGACAAACCAACTCGCCATCCATCGCATCCTGCTCATCCGTGCTGGCGAACGAGACCCTACCACCAATCACTGCCCCGATAATATAGACGAGCCACGTCAGGCGCCCTGAAACCAACAGAGGACATCAGAACCAAGCACGTCACACATTACACGGAGGAAGCGGAGGAGACTTGAGTTTTATTTTGGCAAAAACAGGATTCAAAAAGAGTATTTTTCTGCTTTAGTGCACAACTATACCAAAATTACTCAATTCTCCACTTGGTGGAGAAAAGGCATGACGTTACTACAATGGAAAGAACGCCAGGTCTGCCTGGAAGATTTTCATTATTTAAAAGTTATTCCACTGCAGAAAGCCACTTTCTTGCAAAACTACATTCTGTACATTTAAACACATGTAGATGCCAGCAGGCAGCGTTTATTCTTCCAAAATACATCTGGCTTATGGATAAGTCAACATCAAATGGAATTTTGCCCACATAAAAATTGTACTGCTTTGGATCAGATAACAATACTGTTTCAGAAGGAAACTGTACAGTTTCCATACTTGTGCTGGCATGTCCAACTCTGGCATGGAAAGGGAAGCCAGCTACATCATTAGAAAGGGGGAAGACACAGCTATACCTGAACCTCCAAAGGAGCTGCTTCTCTCTAGCCAGTGTTAAACAATTCCTAAACCAAGCAACTGCGCAAGTACAAAAACCTGTGTGCAGAACCCACCTAAGGCTGTAGACAGACATCCTCTTTCACATAGTGGCACCAGCTGAAGACCCCACTCCCAGTCACTCGTCACCAACCCCAGCTGGAGGTTTCTGCCATACAGCCAGTAGGTTCAAACAAGCACTCTATACCCTGCCTCAGATAGATGGGGTAGGCAGTGCTGACAGGGGAACGTTCACATAACTTGTCTTTCTGAAAGCCTGGGCTGGGAGATGCTCTAAGTAATTTCCAGTACAGAGGTGGAGTCTGTTGCAGGACAGCAACTGCATCTTCAGCCAGCACTGCTGTGTGCATTGGGAATGTCTGTCCACAGCCATAAATATTCTACACYGTACAGGCATCTGTCCAAGGGAACGTTTGCTAGATCTGCCCCCCCCTTACATGGATTTCACCAGGAACGCAGGCTTCTGGAATGGTACTTTGGAGAATGGGCAATGTACTGCAAGCTAGCAGGCCACAGGTCTCCAGACAGGCTCACCTTCTTGTACAGCAACATCCATAGGGCTGGCAGTGGCACTCTGCAGTAGCTCCTGGTAGGACTGGGCTGACTGGTCAAAGAGCTGCACAAGCAGAGCACAGGTCTTCTCATACTCGCACCGGCCAATGGTGGATAGCTGATCTAGCTGCTGTTGCACAAGGCCAGTATCATCCAGTGGATCCTCCAAGCCATCCCTATACAGTAAGAAAGCAGATTAGAAAGGGGCTTAAAATGCAGAAATAGCATAACCCATAACATAGGCTTATTTCTACCAGATAGGAGATGCTTTTCCTCAGTCATATAGCAATTCCAATGACTAAAGTCTCTCCCTCTAGTATTTGTCACGATGAAGAGCTACACAGACCGACGTAATAGGCTGATCATTACTGTTGCTGTGGCCGTAAATCTGAAGAACACTAGCAGCCCAAATGGAAAGGCTATCAGGACCTGCGATGAGTAAGCTCTTCTTACATCTTAATGTTTATCAAGGTCTTTGAAGAGAACAGGCAGTGCCAAGAACAAGGTCTCTGACTGTCTTTGATAAAAAAAATTCCATCTTTCATTTTTTTTAGTTTCCTTTTCCTCTAAATACAGTAATCTCACCCTTAAGTTACATTGTGAACTCCAGAACTAATTAAACCTGAAGTTCCTCCCATGCACTGTCAGATACCTAAAAATAGATAAGCCATCCAACATCCCCCTCAGAGGGGCATTCATAGCTTATTTTTCTATACTCAACCATTTGTTTTCATCAAATACATACAAACATGAGGTGGAACTCATGCCACCCAAATTCAGGCACTGCAGCAGAAAGTCCTCCAGACTGCCCTTACAGTCAGAAGAAAAAAAAATAAGATACTTTTAGGCATAATTCGTGCCATCCTGAGGTAGAGTTCTAAAAGCGAAGTGAATCACCCCTTGTGTACTTATATTTCTCTGCTATGATGGCAATACAGAGCATTAACACTACACTGCAGATGTATAAAGCTAGACAAGACGAATTCCATTGAACAAACAAACAAAAAAAAAAATCAGGGAAGAGAGAATACCGCAGATAGTGACAACATAAGCATCATTTCTTCAGAAAATTCAGCTTAAAAAAAAAATCCATGCTTTGTTTTGTGTAAAAGATAGAATATATAATTTAGGTAAGCCTCCTTTAGAAAGCCTTTGGTGACTCACAAAACTTCCCACAGTCAGAGGCAATTTTTACAGGAAAATTCAGAACAAAACCACACCAGAGCTTTCTGCGCTGGGTTCTGGTGCCTACAGCAGAAGTACTGCTCACTCTCTGCTTTTCTTACCTCAATATGATGTGCACAGATTCCAGCCTGGATGTGATGTAAGCTTTTGTGACTTCTGGTGTGTATGTTTCTAGCATGTGAGGCTCTGTGGCTTTAACATAGGGCACCGACGCAGCCAGCCGCTGCCACAAGCTCAAGAGATAGTGAACGCTGTTTGGTGCAAACTCCCAGTGCTACCAATAAAAAGTAAGAAAGGAGAGGAAACTAGTAAACTATGCTCTTGACTATTTTGTCTGGGTTATGAGTGCTATCTCACATAGCACTAGAAATGACAATATCTTGAAGCTTTAATGATACAGTTGCTGATTTTAACAATGAATTTCATATAGCACCTAAGTTCAGAGGGTGTTATCGGCATTCAGTAAAAATTGAAAGATACCCCAAAATAAGTTCCAATGATGCATAGCTGAGCCAAAGCCTTTGGCTCCAAATTGCTGCTGAGCTCATACTGTAGCATGCTGCAGACAGTTCCCCAAATAAATGTACAGTTTAAAGCTATTCTCCAAATAAATACTCCATTTGTCAAATTTTAATATTTATGTAAGCTATACAATTTTTTAACTGTATTCTGTGCAGAGGTGTAGTTACAAGGTGCATATCAGTGGAAAACTCAGTGGGAATATGGCATGATATTCATATCACAAGCAATCCCTGCAACTGTATTTTAATAGTGAAGTGATACATAATTCTAAAAATAAGCCTTATTTAACAAGTTCTTTTTTTTCCCCCTGCTAGGACATGGAAAGACTCTAGAGGCATAGCAACCCCACCTTCCCCCACCTGCTGCTCCTGTTCCATTCAGTAGGAAATCACAGTATAATCAATGCTACACTGCAGGATTCTGTTATACAGCTTACAGGCTTTCTTGTTTTTTTAGTAGTGGGCTTCTTCACAGGACAATTATATCAAAGTAAGGGGCAAAGAACAGACAAGAGGGCGATAATTTTGTTTCAAGAGAAGCCCAGAAGAGAGGAAAGAGAAGGGGAAAACAACAACAACAACCACCACCTATCAAGGGTAAGCAAAACCAGTTTCTACCTGCAGGCTGGTCACTGTGAAGTTGGCAATGAGTCGGATAACCTCCGGGTAGTTCTCCACCTTCACCAGCTCTCCCAGCTGGTAATTGCTTTTCAATCGAGCCAGCAATCGGCAGAACTCATGATAGTTGTTTGGGTCTGACAAACTCTAGGAAGAGAATAAAGAACAGCAGAACTGAGAAACAGCACTATGTACCACTACCCAGCAGCAGGAAGAGGCAAAGATTTATGGTAAGGGGTTAGGGAATGGAAGAGGAAGAGCAGTAAGATATTGCACCCTTCTGCCCAGTGCCACAGGTCATGGCAAGGCATGCATTGACACCGCGCAGCCCCTCAACTCAGTTTGGGATAGCCACAGTCACACCAATAAGGGGTAGAAGCAATCTACAGCATGCCATCCTATTTGTCTGGGTAAAGCTATCGTCTACCCCACTGTTCTTCCAATATCCCTAAATTTTACAGCCTTCAAATCTTTACCTTGGTAGAGCATTATTCTCTTCTACGCCAATATTTAAAATCCTGACTTTCCATCAAGTTATTGCTGCCTCTAATTCTTTAAAACCCCTTTACCAGACTAAACATTTTTATTATTCTGACCTTCCTTCAGCATTTTTTCTTTTTCTTTAAAAAGAAAAAGCTGGTATGAAATGGAAATGCTTAGGAGTACAGACTGGGACAAATAGAGTAGAAATTACTTTCTGTCAAGATACTTGATGTAGAGAGGAAGCAGAGAAAATTCCACTGACTGCATCTGAAACACTCACCTGTGGGTTTTCCAGTATTCGTTTTACTCCATCAACGAGATGAGATAGGAACTTTGCTCTTTCTGCATTGTTAAAGAGGGACCTGCGTACAGAAGCTATTTGCACTAAGCAGGATAAAACCTAAAAGGGGCAAAGAGAATAAACAGAAAGGGAGGACTTAGAATGAATAGCACAGGTTTCCTTTTCATGACACAGAATATATCAGTTAAATTTGATGCTTCTTTGCAAGCTGCACATCAGCTGATTTAGTTCAAAAGATGGATTTGAAATTACAGCCACCACCTTTATAATTCTATGTATTCTATATAAAAAAAAGAGTAGAAACAAATTACAGTAGAGATAAAAGAACACATCACCCAAAAGAACATTTCCAGTCTGACAGTCAAAGATGTGTTCTAAACTCTGCTATGCAGCCCCCAAAATAGTGAGATTTCTTCAGATGGAGGACATAGAAAGCATAAGACTGACAATACACTAGCAGAAGGAAGGAAAGCTGGTAAGCCTAATATAGACTTGGAAAAGTAATATAGAAGATAGAAGACTGGCAGGAAAAGTATTAAATCATTCTCAACCCAAACCTCAAATTTAAACCAAATATAAATTGCAAGGACGCAGCTGCACTAGTAGCAAGCTGCTGAATGGGGTTATGAACAGCAGAAGCAAGTCAGTTATAACTAGTACCTTGGAATCCTTATCTGGAGGCAAATCCCCATTCCCTCTGACCAGTCTAACTACTACCTTTTCAGCTGTTAAGCCTCTCATTCTTGATGGCTCTTACATTTAATGATCAAAGACTCAGGACAATTACAGGCTTAATTGCCTCATATTTCTGTTTAGTAACAAAAAAGTCTCATACTGTTAATATCTCTCATGAATATTTGAGGCTCTAAATTCAGAACTAGCTAAGTAACCCTGCAAGATAATGAACAGTGTTGAGAGTCTCAGCCATAAAAATACTTCTGAAGGACCCTTCCCTCCCTAGCCAAAGGGCAAGTTTTCATTGTAGCATTAATTATGAAAAATATTTATTAGACAGAAAAATGACTGGCAGGCAAATTTTCTCTTCCAAGAAATAATTCAACTTTTAGTTCAGTTGTGCTATTGGCCATTTCACACAACTGGGACATGGCCTAGTTTTAAAGTGTGGAGGAGAATTCCAATTCCTTAGTTGCACTCCCAGACTTGCTACCTACTTGTAGTATGGTTTTAGGATCAACTACATTAGCTGTACAGTGGAAATAACATCAGCTGCATCCATCAAGAAGGACATGCTTGCAGATTTAGCAGACAGATTCTATGCTACACAAGGACAAAGTAGTAGGGTGAACTCCCAACCTACAAGTTGCTCTTAGATACATTCCAAAACCTGCTAGATGCCATCAAATCTCTCAGCACTAGCAGAACTGGACCAGCCTCCCTGTTGCCTATACATCATAAGGCAGTGCCATCAAGATCTGGGTAACCGTCTGAAATCATTCTGTGACATGCTAACCAGTGAAGTCTCCCAGATTAATCCTACAAAAAAACCATCCTGTTAGCTGATTCTGTAAGGAAAACAAACACTAAACTTACCAGAGGAGAAAACGAAGGAGGGATGGAATGATAAAGATCAAAAAACAACTGAAGGGTCGAGGAATCCAAGAATGCTGAAACGGAAGGGAGCAGTTTACTGACAACACGTCCATTTAATACATTCCATAGATTTAATGCATATCCGTCCAAATCAAGAATGGCATGCATACTTGTCATGTTAATAACAAAGACTTCTAAGTTTTGACACAACTGCCTTTGCCAGAAATAAAGTAAAACTGTTGGTACTAAGCTAAAAATTACAGAATAATGTTTTAAAGAAAGCAACCTATGAAACTACCTGCAAAGTGACTGGTGAAAAATACAAGGATGTCAACAACAGGTGCTGAGTTGTTTGTTATTTACTTTTTCTTTTTTTATTAGTTTGCTGTTTCTTGAATTGGCAGGTGTAAGACAAAGGATAGAGGAGTGTTTGTATAATGCATGATATCCAACACAACAAGCTGGATTGCATTTGTCATCATGCTAAGGAAAGGCTGGATTTTACATCCGGCATCATATGCAGAAGTTTGTCAGGTGCAGAGAGGACCCTAGCAAGTCACCCTTATTTTCAGCAGGTATGCTACAGAAGATTAGCCCTTTTCCTCCAGGAACATTACCTGATCTCCAGCTGGTTGGGATCTGCACTGTGCAGAGATCATCTGAGGACTCGTCTGTTGATGTGCCAATGAAATCAAAGTTCAGGCAATTATGGGTGAGCTTAAGAAGCTGCATGAGCAGACCGTGCTGGCTTTCATCATTCAGATTCAGGTTCTTCCCAGAAGCCTGTGAAATACATTGCATTAAAGGAACAAAAACAAAAACAAAACAAAAAAACAAAAACAAAAAAAAAAAACACCCAAGAAGGTGACAGCTGAGTTTGAGGCAGTAATTTAATTTCAACAGGATGCGACAATCATAAGGATCATATACCACAGAGCCCCATCCCAGCTACCCCATACTTTTATAGATTACAGCATGTGTATTTACATGCTTAGTCTTTATACGAAATAAATGACTAGACAGTGGTTCCTTTTTCACTCAGTTTGTACCACACAGGAGAAAAGAAGCCAGGCTTGCCAACTTGCAATTATACTGGGAGATTTATGAGATAAGGAAGTTCTTATTAAGGTTAAACACAAGAATACATTTTCTGCTTGACAAGCACCTAACAGCAGGGAATCCTGTTGCTCCACCTAACCCTCATATGGAAATGAGCACATTCACTTTTGTTGCACAGAGTCGTAGAAGCCCTGCTCTGGTTACAAAGCTCTGTTATGGGCAGGGAAAACATGGATATTCTCAAGTATCACAAAGAACTTGGTGGATATGAAATGCCAGGTCACTTCACAGCAGTTTACATGTAGCACTCAGGACTGTACTCCAGGGATAGGCCAGTCTGTCTACGCTTTGTGCTATTGCTCTGTGCTTTAAATTACACTAACTTCTTCCAGCTTAAGCCTACTGCAAAGAATGTTTGGCACTGTACTGAGGCTGCCAAGATCAGGCAATTGGTTGCTGAAGTCTCTTCCTCACTGTCTCCAGCATGTGTATCACAAAGACTTATTCTTCTGTGACTGCCTAACTGCATGCTGTTTTACGGACAATGATGTAGACATGATCACTGGTTTCTAGCAGCCCAATCCATCACCCTCCCCACTCAAAAGGATCACCTTGGAAACTTCTGCTTTATATACAGAAGCTTGATACAGCTGCCAACTAGATAAAAAAGAAATAACTTGGGCAGAAGGTGTTTAATCACAGGAAAACAAGGATGTTACGTGAGACAACAGAAAACATTCCTATCCGTCTTAAATCACAGCATCCTAAGAAACAAAAGCAGGATGATTAAGAGTTAGGGTGGAAACTAGAGGCTTCCTCCTCAAACAAGCCATGTCTTTCAAGTCTCCAAGTTCACATGGTCACACAGCAAGAGTAGTGTACTTAATACAGCTGGAGCTACACATACAGGGCAATGTTAAAAGGGCAGTTCTGGGGTCACCAGAATTAATAAGGCCTAGCCTTTGTCTCCTGGTTGAACACAAGTGCTTGTAGAACTTTCTCCTATAAGTCTGGGCATTTTAAGGACCCTGTTCTGCCTGCAATCCCTGCCATGTAAATACATGCAAGGCTGCACCATAGCCCTTTCCACAGCTGGGCCACCTACCCAGGCACTTCTTTTCACAAAAGTGGGGAATGCCTTTATTTTTCTTGAGACCTCTAACTGTCCATCTAATGCAGACGAAATAAACCAATGAACCCAAAACTTACTAGAGCTGTTACAGGTCAGGCAGATAGGTGCATATGAAAGGATGACTAGCATAATTGTACAAGCCTTGTTTCCTTTGGAAACCAGAATAAGAAAAAAAGATCAAGTTACACCCACATACCCACCTATATTACTGACAGAACCAGAACTGCTCATTTTGAAAGACCTTTAAAATAAAGTTTGCTTTTCATGCTTTGTGCTATTTGTCAACTTTGACACTTCAGTTAGCTTGACGGATAAAAGTTAAACTGATCAGACCTGTGCTACTGCTACTCAGTTAATTGGGCTAGACCTTCCTATAAAATGCTGTTCTTTTGAATGCACCTTTAGAACTTTAAAGATCAGCTTTTTAGAAAAGAAACCAGATGCAGAATCAAGCATTTTTTTCAGATAATTCTACCTGCTTACAAAATATACGTGTTATTTCTCTAACAAAAACAGTACTTCAGCTGGAAGAAAAGCTACTCTTTTTGTAAACAAACAAAAACCCCATACACCCTTCTCGCAGAATATTGTCATCTTGTCCCAAGGCAAATATTCTTGCAGCAAGTGAACTAATGTGTGATAATTAGCACAAAATAAAAACCTGGGGAACACAAGACAATCTAATACTTAACATGTTAAAAGATCAAGGACAATCCTTTAGTCTCCCTTTAATCTACTAAACTTCTCATCTTCACGAGGATATTTTTCTCTCACCATGTGGGTTTTAATTTGAGGTTACAACAAAGACTTGTTTTATAGCAAATTTCTCTGCCAGGATTATAAATCAAAGATATCTAAAATGTATAACAAACACCTCATCTCTCTCCTGATGCTTGAAGCCAGGAACTTTTAAACCCAAGCCTCAAGGTCCAAGCACGTATTTCTAATCAAAATTTTTTTTAAAAGTTACAATATTTCAGTATTTGTGTTAGATGTTCATTAAAAAAAAAAAAAAAGAGAGAGAAAAAAAAAGAAGCAAACCTGAGTCAAAGCTTTCCTGAAAAACTAACCTGGAACACAACTCTAAAGATAAACAAACTTCTCTGTGCCATGAGAAGACATTATTTCCTAGAACAAGAGCACTTGTTCCAAAGGAATTACATCAGAGAGAACTTCAGCCCAAAGTCTACAGCCCCAACATATATCAACAGAGGAGATGAAAAACTGATTTTCCTACCTGTTTCAGTAAATTGCATGACAATGTGAATATATCAAATAAGGATGAATCTCGGAAGGAAGAGGCTATTTTCCTGTGCTTGGTCAGTGGATGAGTAGTATCCGCCTGAACAGAGAGAAAACCAGTGCTTAGATCTTATTGACAAAAACAGAACAAGACAAGCAGAATACTCAGGAACCCTGTCAAAGCACTGGAACATCAAGGTTTTCCCTCCCCAGACCATCTTACACCAGCTGGCTAAACTAGAGGGACATGTTACCACTGTAGCATGTGCTTTTAGTATAGAGCAATGGTTCTTTCATTGCCCTTAAGTTTTCCACTGCTAAAAATCATCTTGCTGACCTACGACAGAACATTCTACCTGTATATTTACAATGCACAGTTCCACTGTATCCCTACTACAAAGCAGAGTTAGTTTACTCTAAGTTTACTTAAATCTCTTCCAAAGCACAACTAAAGGTAATATTTTAAACAGCACTTAAATCATTTAGAAACTTGAATACAACTTTCTAAAATGCTCTGAACTCCTAAGAGTTAAATCCTACCTGAAGCCGTTGGGCAGATACATGGTCAACTACTAGTAATTATAAGGTCACTTACATATCCCCTCCTGAACCTGCACAGATGAGAAGAAAACTACAAGGAGAGTTAACCAGTGACAGCCAGTTTAGACTTTGCCACATCTGTTATAAGCTCCAGCACTGGACCTCTAGCCATATTAGAATAAAAAGATGACATATGATCTGGGAGACAAATACACATATGGTTTTACACAGCGTAACAAAATCACGTCAGTTCAACCAATGCATTCTAAACATTGACTAACAGAGGCTGCCAACAGCACAGGCTATAACACTTTGTAGACTACTTTCTAGGCAGGAGAGAAGACTGAAGTGATACTTTAAATCTTTTTAATTTACTTCAATGCAGGCTGGCAAAATTCTACTTGCCACTTGCCCAAGATGAGTTATTTGACGGGCAGCGAGTCACTGTGGAACATCTGGGAAGTGCAAGGGCACTTGCATCCCACTGCAGACGCACACAATTTGAATCGCCGTTTTGTTTATGGTTTTGTTACTAGCCTGTTGTTAATCTCAGTTATACATACACCTCATCCAACACTGCAGCAAGCAGTACAGCTCTAAATACTGCGGGCTTCATTTATAATGCATTAAACTTCACAGTGACCCCTTGAAGGGGGCAAACACTCTTGTCTCTCATGTTAGGGACGAGAAAGAGAGGCCCTGCACAACACAGTAGTTGGTAGCAGATCAGAACTGGACCCAAATCTGTCAGATGCTCTAACCACAGGACTATCATTCCTCAGGTCATGCTATCAGATTTCAGGCTCTTAATGAAAAGGAGCATTATTTACTTTCTTCATGGTTATTACAAATTTCACGTATTTCTGAGCTTGTGGCAAATCAGCCACAAGTTCCCCTTCCTTCACTACAATGCCATGTAGTACAAATCAGTGGACACTTTCAGCACTTCTGGGCAAGTCTGTGCAGTACTTCAGGATGAAAAATGATACTTTAACAGAGTTACTAGCACTCTATTTTATTTGTACCATGAGCTTTTAGAACAAAAGCTTTAGGAAACAAAGCTTTAGCAAGCTTGGCTCTCATGTAACGTAATTGAAAGTTTAAAAAATTATCACAAAAACCCTGAAGAGAAGCCCCACAGGTGTGTTTTTTGCCACATGCATGTACATGACCCCACTCTAATGAGCAGGAATATTGACAGTTCTACTTTTGCAAGTAGTAGCAGTTTTAGATGTTCTAAGATGAGTCACTGAATCCCGCCCTTTGCAATTGCTGGCATAAAGCATATTTATGAAAATGAGTAGTAAACTGTGGCAGATTTAATATCCAAGATAGCAGGAGATTTTTGATCAAAGTCTATCTTCATTGCTTATTAGGTATCAATCTGTAGAGACTCTGGAACTGGAATAGGTGACAGTTTCTGTGCTGTTCCTTCTCCTGCAAGCAGAAGTCACAGCCCTGTACAAAGATGCTGACAGATGCATACTGATTCACAGAGGTAAGCAGACTTGCTCTCATCCTTGAAGTGAGAAAATGAAGGACTGGCTCTCTGTGTAGAGTGAGTTAGAATCTGACAAAAGTTTATGCAAGGAAATTGTAACAGTAGTTACACATGGCATAAGAGTTAGGAGAATTTGATTTACTGACAAGGCCAGGCTTAAAGAATTAAAGTCAATTTGGGATATGAAATGGATACAGAAGCCATTTAGATTCCAGTGTAAGGCTTGGGAAGTTCTGCTTGGTAGCTCCCAAATGCTCAGAGGTGCTGAACTTCTGCAATTCCAGCATAAGGAATAGGTGCTTTGCTCTAACGAGGACAAAGCCTCTTCCTACATTTCCAGTTCTGAAAACAATTTGTAATCAGCCTTCAAATCCCATGCAAGCATCCCATTCCAGTGCCAGGATTAATCAATATGCTAGCAAAAATAAAATGTTAGTTTCTTTAGTAAAATATTAAAATCAAATCCCCTCCCCCCCCCCAAGTTAACTCCTGGTCCTCTTAGCAAAATTAGGGACAACTCCATAAATGGTAATCCACTCCAAGTCACTACTTAGGACAGTGATAGCAATCAACACTGCTACGGCAAAGTCTGCCTGACTTATTAGGAAAATCACGTAAGCTTAGATGGCATCAAGTAATGCCACTTATTCCAGCTTTCAACTTTTAAAAGAATGGAAAACACACAAAAAAGTACCACACGGAGGGCTCTACAGAACACAGAACTAACCAACCTGGAAGGACTTCTACATCAGAGTGGTACAACCCGCTGCAGCCAGCATGACTGGGTGCCACACCAAGGACTTGGTGTGCCCAGTCTTTTTTTCTGCCAGCTATCCAAGGCTAGGGCTGTGCAAGGGATACAGCATTTGACCCCAATGAGCCCATTTATTTGAGACCTGCCTGCTGGTAACACCAGGAAATTTAGTATTAAATGAAAGGACGCTTTAAAAGTCTGCAGAACTTGACAGATTCTCTGTTTTCTCTCTCTGGTCAACACTGAGGAGGGCATGCTCTATTCACTTCTTGACACAAGAACGCTGTAAGCTGAAACAATGTACAAGGGTTGAAACCAAGAGATGCTAATGAAGTCTTCATGCTTAGGATCTTATGTTTACTAGGTAGGTTTCACCAGTTGCTTATCCTTTTTGCTACCCTTTCAATCTCGGAAGATTACACCAAAATATGACAGAAGATGGAAGATGCCAGAGAGAAGCAAAACAATTCTTTGTAGCACAGGCAGTAACAGCATCATACCACAAAAACACATGACTGCATAAAACAACCCCTCCCCGCCAAAATAAAGCACAGAAGCACAGACACACAGCAGGACACAGCAATATGAATGAGAAAATTGGACACTTACTTCACTGAGGAAGGCTGTAGCACTTACTTGATTAATTTCATTAGTTAGTTGGGACAGGATTGTCACTCCTATGATGCAGTGCTCTACACTATCCTGATGAAAGAAAGGGAGAATAGGGAAAGGAGTTAGCAGTGTCAGGCTGTTTTCATTAAGCTTCACTGTCATTCAGAGATCTTTCTGCTCAGAAGATTTCTGGACATGTTTGTCTAATGCTTCATCTTTGTAGTACTATGACTGGAAAAAGCCTATGAGCAATTCCAAATACAGAAAACTTTAAATGTGCTTTTAAAGTACTCTAAGTTATTAACAATGCAAAGGTTTCTGAAGGGTTTGGTAAAGTGAGCTAATAAGAACAGACTTCTTTTATTTAATAGTTTACCAACACTTTTGGTATTATCCCTAAACCTGAAAAGATTTATTAGCACATTAATTTTTAGCAATTTGCTTAATTTTAATGGCAACTGTGGTAAAACGTGCAGAAATTCCTGCAACATTAGGGTGGCAGAAACTAGTAGAGATGCCAAATGAAAACTCTGGGAAATAATTCCTCCCCCCTTTTTTTTTTAAAAAAAACCACAGACTGTGAACAACATGAGTAGCAGCCGATCAAGTTTCTCCACACACCAGCCCTACAGTTTTACTGCTGAGAAAGACAACCTATCTTTTAGTGAAGGGAGTCCACAACTTCGCTAAAAATCCAAAGCAGCTTTCACAGATCTATCACCCTTAGAGCAAATGGTACATCTTTTCTTCTTAAGGAGTAAGTTCATGTATTTACTATTTTGCATTAATCAGCATGGTCTATTTAAGTTTGAGGGCTTAAAAGAAGAATTGCACAACTAGAATGCTAGAAGTCTTGTCTTGCCATGATACCATCGAATACTAATGGTGGCAGTTTCCAGAAATAAATCTCTGCCCCACCAAAAGTTATGACAACTGGCAGGACAGGTCATTTTTTGGCTTTTCAGTCTCAGTAGTGATTATTCAATAGAAAAAAGCACTGAAGACTAGACAAAGGATACTAAGGTGTAAGATAATAATTGAAAATACATGAACTTTCAAATCCCACAAAGGTAGGTATTCATCTAGAAAAAGTCTGACCTGTAAAAACCTTGTGACATCTGTGATCACGTTCCTGAAGACATATTCATCCTTCTGACAGTCAAACCAGCCCAACTTTGTGATTCTGGCATATAACTGGATTAGTGCTTGTGTAACAAACGTTGCCAGCTTTGGCCTAGTGGCAAGGTAATTGAGCACATAGTTCCCTGAAATACAGAGAAGAGGCATATCTGTAGACAAAGACTTTGCAGATGGAGGCAAGACTGTGACACTGCGTTAGGAAAAAGCGTATTTTAGAAAGCTGTTTCAGAAGAAAAAAAATCAGCACAGTGGTGGTTTAGATAAACACAACAGAACAAATCCGAAAAGCAGTTAGAGACTCAGGTAAGAGTTCTCCCCAAAAGCCCTCAATTTATCTTGTATTATCAGATTAAGTCCGATCCTTTGTAAATTCATGCAAATAACAAGAAAAGCTGGAAAGGTCTGAAGACCTCTCAAGTCTAATCATCTACCACATCATTTCCAAAAAAGAAAGCAGACTGAATAGCACTCAGACACTTTCCTTGGAAGAACAGAAGTATCAGTCATTCTCCACGAAAGCGTGCTGTGAAAGACTGACTGTTCCATTTGGAAATGCTCTAAACGGTATTTCAGTGACCCCCCACAAAGGATTTGCAGTTTTGAAACCACATCCTCAGGAGAGTCAAGCACCATACATATGTTATATTCCAGAAGAAATGTATCACAGCAACCAGACCTGCTCTTATTCTGTGATCCCACATGCTGGATCACTGTTTAGCAAGACAGGACATGGGAATGTTCTCCAGTCTTAAGGCAAGAGTTGATTTCAAACCTGGATCACAGAATCCTCTATTTTTCAAGCTGCTTTCTATTCTAACTTTTCGCATTCTTTAGAGGACAGGCCACTATAAGAACTCAGACCAAGGTTATCTAATGATCCCTGGACAACAGAGCTACAAAACCGATGTGTTTTGGCCAATCTCACAGGGATAATTATGAAACAGAAAAAAACCTCTATGTTTCACAAACTTTATTCAGACCTCCTTCAATGATTTGAAAGAGACAAAACAAGGAGAAAATATCCCACGTAACTTGTGAAATGTAAAAGCAAACGAGGAAATATAAAAGAAATGTTCATACTCACTGGATTTAAGATCCTTTCCTTGTAATCAAGGGATTGTTATGGAATAATTATGGGATAAAATACGACTTTGTACAATCACTTGGTTAAATGATATCTTGGAGTCCCTTCTGAAAAGGCTATTTCTTACAGAACAGAGCAGCTGCCCTAATATCAGTTTATTCACAAGACTGCAGAGATGTCATTTCCTTGCAACTGAAAAAAGTCTATATATCTGGCCTTGAAATCTATTAGCTAGTGATATACGTGAAGATGCTGTCTGAGAGCAAAGCTGCTTTTTCACTATATACCTTAAGATACCCAAACAACCGTAAAGTGCAGTTGTTTGCAAAAAGCCTCCCACTCGTGGTTAAAGTGTGTATGACAATCATTCACATTAGCATTAGCTTGAAAAATTGTACTTACGAATGTCTATTCGCTGCTCCAACGGTAAAGGGTTGTTTGTGCGTGACACAAGTTTGGTAAGGCATGTAGCTGCCAATAACTGGGAGTAGGATGACTGTAAAGGAAAAAACCCACAAACACTAGTTTATTATACACTTCAGAACAAGAAGATCAAGCAGCAGAGCAGAATATTAAGCTGGCTGCTCCCTGGAAATAAGAGTCTAAAGCATTGTTAATTGATAAGTCTGAATGCTCTAGATAGCATTCATTCTGTGTTATTATACACACCAGGGTAAACCAAAACACTAAAAAAAAAAAGTGTTTAAGAAAGAAAGGAAAAGCTTTTAAAGAGAGTAAGACAACAGGACTGCCACAGAAGGCAAGAGTTCACGTGCTCCATCCTCATGCTCCACATAGGAGAGGCAAAATGACACCTAGTAAGGAGGACTGGGTGCAGAGCGCTGCAGCAGGCCTAGGGTACTTCCCTTGACCAAGGAAGTAGACCCAGGAGACTGACTTCAGGAGTACAACACGGGACAGGGAAGAGTAATACCTGTTACACTATGAGACAGTGGAGCACGATAACACTTAGTATAAGTATCCTGTAATGGGTGTCACTCTTCTCCCCTTCCCTTCCCTTCAACACTGCCTCCTCCTGGTTGACCTATTCTTTATCATAGGCTGTTTAATGTTTCCCGTTTTTGTGAGCAAGGCTCCCATCTGATAGATATAAAAGCTGGATGTACATTCTGACGTAAGTCAAACCTTGAAAGATCATGTGGCCAAGCCATTTTAAACATGATTTGTGCTGACACAAAGTAAAAATCAAATGGCTACTTAGAAATAAGCTAAAGAAGAGTTAGGGAGGATTTACTACTAGCATATTTTATATCCCCTCTGTAACACTAATTCTGAAGCACATGATCTAATTTTCCCCATTTTAAATCACTAGATTACTAAAGCAACGCTACAGCAAGGGCAATTTTCTGAGAAAAAGTTCTAGAAGAAACATTGCTGTTTTTATCCCTTATGAAGGGGAAACCTCTGTGCATACATCTCCACTCTCCCCTGGCCAAAGCCAACAGAGAAGGCAGTGGTTCCCATATCGCAGTCTAGGAAATACCACTGCCATTATAATATTTTCAACTTAAAGCTCGACATGTCTGTGTGGTAGTCAGTGAGGAATGCAGCACGGTCTACAAGACATTAGAATTGACAACCATTTGTAGTAACCATTGCAGCAGCATAATTAGACATCGGAGCCAATGCTTTCTTTGGCAGAGGTTGTCAACAAATTGAGATACATTACTGCATACTGGCTATACAATATAAGCATTGCATACCAGAACTTGGGGCTGTTACCCTTATCAATGCCCAAAATACCAAGACACATTTTGGATAGTTTTTGGTTTTACATACACTCCCTCTTTCTAGAAGAAGCTGGCACTTGCTCAGGCAGTCTGGACTGTTGGTGAATTCAACCAAGGCTTTCTCTGCCTGAAGCCGTGTTGCAGTGTCTGTAGTTTCATACAGCTGTTTGCACAGGTTCTCTAGCTGGGCTAGGCTCTGAAACACAGAAAAAAATAAATTAGAAACACAAGGTTTTACAGTTTAGTTATGTAGTAGTTTAACCCACAACCTACACACATACACACACACGTTAACATCTGTGGAAAAAAAAGATGTTCAACTCATATTTTGTTTTTTGCCTTATTAAATGAAACCTGTATTTACCTTCTCAGAAATTTCATAGCTATCTCTGTTTAGATTTAGAGGACTCCAGATGGACTGGCAACAAATCCATGCTCAGACATCTCTCAGTATTTCTATGCTCCGTCATGTACTACACCTAACAACGTACCACATAGGAGACAGACAAAAGTAGGGAGGCAAAGAGTGCGAGTGAACCCCAACACTGCTCCCAGTGCTCTAGAACGTGATTGCAGAAGGTCAGCTCTCATCCAGCCTGAGCGAGCCACAGTGAGACTGAAGAGGTCTGGAAAACAAGCATGTCCTCTAACTGTGATAATCTTAACCTACCCATTTTAAATAGTGAAAAAACAACCCGAAACATCAGGTCTGGTTTATTTGTCAAAGCTTCAAAACGCCCACAAGCTTAGTTTACATTCCCTTTACAGGGCACCGTAACGTACCCCAACATTCCATGATCTCATATGAAACCTTATACACTACATGTGCCAAAAATACCTAAAGCAGAGCAGAACAAATGCCTTTGAGCGGTATCTTTGTGCACACGTTAGAACCAAAATAAAACTTCCAGGCACATTCTGTGTGCTCAAACAACTGGAAAATATTTGCCATAAATTGTAATCCAGGCAGATGGTTTCCCCCAGTGAAATCTTAGGTGTCCTAGTTAAAGAGGGGCTTCACAGATGGGTTTTTATTCCCTCAGGTTCCTCCTGATAGATTAGGCAGGTATCTTCAGCTGCTGTAGGGCTACTAGGTTTCCAGGGGTAAATCATTACAAGCATACCATAACTCTGTGCCTTGACTTCTTCATTTGTAAAAAGAAGGATAGCGTCAGTTGCTTAATTTCTGGAGAAGAGAGATTGTTATGCAAAAGCCAAGTTACTGACACGGTCAGCTGACTAATTCAAGCACCACATCAGCCCACAGCTGAATGCTTTCTTATACACAAAAACAGCAATTCCAGGCCAAAAATACACAGAAGTTTTCAATGCTCTGTTGCCGAGGCGATCATCAGATAAAGGGTGTTATAAATAACAGAAAGAGTGAACCTCTGCACGAACCCTATTACCTTGCACCGTATTCCAAAGGGGTTTTTGTTAACCATACCTTATGGAAAACGTTGCCTTGTCAGCTTCACTACTTTAGAGAAAATCACTGCACCAAGTGCAGAAACACCAGTGAAAGAGACGGACTGCCAAACAAATGGCCTGTAGATCCATTTTTGGGTTAATGCCATTCCAGAAAGCAGGAATGCAGAAGTGTCTCCAAGGGGCAGTTTATGCTAAGACCTACTCAATTTCTTAAAATGACTGAAAATAAGACACCTTTCTAGTAGAGTACAAACCAGAGTGGATGAGGCCACTATGTAGACTGCTATTTTGCCCCTACTGAGTCTCTTTGCCCCAGAAAAGTCAGTGTACTGGGAAATACTGCCTTTCAACATCTAAGAACACATCACATCCATTTCTTTGGGGAGGTCTCTCCTCCAGGTTTCTTTGGTTGGTTGGTTTTCACTCTAGGTATAAGCAACTTGTGACAAATAATTAGAATTCTCTCACAGGCCAGTGTAGAGTAGTAAAAAGAGCAACAAGTTTGTGGATCCTGGTTTTGTGTTCAGTGATAGGTGTCAGAACGAACTTTATCAAGTATCATACAGAATAGTTTAGTAGTTCAAGGTACACCGTTTTGTTTTTGTAAAGCCAAAAGCCAAGGACTTAAGCTCCTCAAAAAAAATCCTCAAAAATTTAAGATGAATTTAAACTGATGCTCCAAACCTGAAACTAGAGGAAACCAAAGATGGAACTAAATTAAAAGCCAAGAAGTCACAAAATGCACAAACAGACATCTCTCCTTGGCCAGAAATGCAGATGTTATTCTCTGAACACAGAATCTCAGAAGCAGCAGGCAGTGGCTGCAGAAATGCACTGCAGTGCACAGGAGTAGCTAAGTGGCCATGCTGTTGGATGCACCGCATGTATCTGTAGAGTTTTCCTTAATGCCTTATCAATCTGTTCCATTAGCTCTTCACTATTACAGTAACATCGTTCACATAGCCATGGTTAAGCATTTGGCAGCACCTGCCATTTCTTACTACAAGTCTATTTTTGTCTATTTAAAATTGGTTGGCAAAGTTTACTCGCAGGAAAACGTTGGTTATGTATATCACCTTCAGCCCAAGAACAAAGTATCATTCTCTCCAACCCTCCAAAATACTTGTCACCATTTACGAATTCTAAAAGCTAGCATAAAGCAACTCTTCTACACTGCCCTCTCCTGAAAGGACACAATTCTTCTCTGCATATCTTCCCAGGCAAGTCTGCCAATCAATCTGCCTTGTCCTTCCCTGTATACAACCTAGCTCACAGCAAATATCCAGACCTGGAGAGAGGGAAGGAGGGGGAAGAGGAAAAAAAAAAAAAAAAAAGCCAAGGGTATTCAAGGGCAGAGTCTGCAAACCTTTGCTAGGTAATGAATACATTTATTGGACAACAGTCCTTCTGCTAATGTCCTTTGCAATTAAGACTTTTAGAAATACATCACAACATCCTTCAGATTTGTGTCCTGCTAACAAAGCAGGACAAAACTAAAAAATTGGAGAAGTGTCATATGAACTCTATTACTTTATACTGAATAAAGGGTTAGAAAAATCTGTGGTTTACAAAACATTTGTAAATGCTTGCAGCCAGAAGACAATGTCTTCTTATGCAAACTGTACTGAATCACACTACCTACACACAGCACACACAATGGACCAAATTCTTGGGGACCCTTCCCACAGCCTGTGGTCACAAACTGAACTAGTGAATATTGATCTAGAGACTGTATTTTACAGATTTGGAAAGAAAAAAGTATCTATTTTTAAAAAGAGCTCATTGTACCTAGTTTTACACTACCCCGTTTTAATACTCTGAGAAGCACAGGCATACTATTTGCCATTAGTGAGCTTTCTCCACACCTCTGACAAATGCTAATTCTCCCCTACTGTTCTGAACTTGGTTGAAAGAAGCACGGCTCCTTTTGTTTAACACTACTGGCCACCGCCACGACAAAACACCCTTGTTTGTGCACAATGCACGATCGCTGCCAGCCCTCTTACAGTTTGAAGTTAGTTAACTCTCTCCGAGCCACAGAAGGAACACATAACCTAAAGGACTCGGACAAAGCCACTTTAAAAAGCCAGCCTCAACAACTGAGTGGTCCATCCGCATCTCCACCTTCAACACGTTCAAGGTAGGCCTCATGTTGTGGCGGCCAATCTCCCCCCTCCCCCCCCAAACATACACAATCACAAGAGACATTAAATCACTACTGTCTTGTTAATTATTTACAAGACAAAAGCTGAAGGCAGCTGTAGTTAAACTATTTCTAGTGAACATGCATCATGTCTACAGAGTCACCAAGACTTCTGGCTACTTAACTGTTTAACAGGTAGAAACACCCACCAGCTGCCAAGTGATTTCCTCCCCCAGCAACATCCCTGTAGCAGCTGCATTATGTCAGCTCTACACATAACAGGCTATACTAGGAATGTAACAGTAGTAAAGGAAGTGAGACAATAAAAATATTCTTGGACTTCATTAAAACAAGGAAAGAGAAACAAAAAACACCACACCACACTCCTGCTGGCAACCAAACTCAAAAGGTCAAACCATTCCCCTATGGGATAAAAGTTAAATGGCTCTGATGCATCAGGAGCCGAGTTCCCCCTTCCCCTGCAAGCCTGGACTCAAAATACAGCACAAGTTGGGATGGCCATGGCTTAGCCTCTGAGGACACAGTCTGTGTTTCAAAAGCAATTTGGGGGTAAAGCAGATGATTCAGCAGTCTACTTCAGAAAAACACAGCAGAAGCATCTGGTGGTGGTGATGAGGAGGTTACACAGTCGTTGGTCAGAAGGGCAGTAATCAAAATAAATGCCTTGCGTAACACATGTACTGAGAACACTACAGGGCTACATTACTACTTGGGGTGGGCTTTTTTTTTTTTTTTTTTGCACTTTTTTGTTTGTTTGTTAAAAAAAAAAGACTAAGTAAATAGGAGCAGGAATTCTAAGGAAACTCTTTGGTGTTGCCAAAGACAGGATACTGCTGAGCCACACAGTGCAGGTGGTCACCATTACATACCCCATTAGAAGACACTGTGGCCATTAAAGCAGTTTCCTTGCTGGGGGCGGGGGGGGGGGCAAATCACAGATTTGGAAAGGCTAGTCCATATTATCCAGAAGTGTGAATCTATAAACTCACTGGGGAATAAAAGTTCATTCCATTCACATTAGATTAAGCCAGCATTCACACTGAGTTTTAACACACACTTTTAATATCTTGTCTACAATAAGCCGTGAGCCACATCAATTTTCCTGAGGATCCCTGTCCAGACAATCCTCAAGTTAAAATTCATGTTCTTCTTCTTCCTCAGGTTATCCCCAAATATGCAGCTGCAGAGGCAGCTGCAAGATAGAGAATATTTTAGAGCATATATGAAGAAATACCAAAGCCTACTAGGGCAACTTAAAGTGAGAGTGGATGTCAATGTGGAATTTTCATGCATTTGTCCAAGTTTGTAAATGGTTATTTTATTTTTTAATTTAATGTGCTCAAACAGCCAGAAAACATTCATGCTAAGCTGGAATCCACTCAGATAAATTTCTCTGATGAAAACCCTCTAGGCACAATTTTTAGGGATGCCTCACCAAGAGATTTCTTTTCTCTTTATGTGCCCTAACTCAATTATCTGTTACATCAATAGGCAGAACAGTCAAGCTATGCTGATACTATATTCTAGGCTTATAACATTAAGCTTCAGAATATCCTAATACTTCAAATACAATGGCAGATCAGTGGAGTTCCTTTCTCCTCTTCCAAGGCAGGAGAAATCAAGCTAGCTTTTTCTGTTGTTAGAGGTAACAAGTAGGTGGGGATTATTTCACTGCAGAGACTGGGCAATATCTACTGTTTTAAACAAGATAAAAAATACCATTTAGTATAACGATTATGCAGGCCAAGAGCCCTGCATATTCTAGATAAGGACTAAAGCATGAGACAGCAGAGTATTCAAAACACTGAAACACCCCTGGAATTCTGCTAGCACTGTGCACTTGTGTTAAGTTACGGAAGAGAAAGGGATGTGGTCAGGGAACAGAAAGACTGTATTAAAGACAAATAATTATAGCTAATTGTATCCACTGCTCCTTTTGCAGTGAACAACTCCAGAACTTCCTTAAAAACAGTTTCATAACCCATTTAAGAGAAGAAACTAGTCTTACTTTGTACCTATAGAGACCAAGGAAGAGCAGTATAGCAGCATAAAGTGACAGATGAGCAGGCAGGATTAGTGACTTCGCAGCCACACTCGCTAGCCAGGAGACAGCAATTAGATGCCATTTTGACATGAGAAACTGCTGAGTCACAGAAGGCAGCCAGAAAGTCAAAAATCTCCTCCCCCACTGGTTCCCAAACTTCCGAGTTTCTCTCACGTGCTCCTCTCATGACAGCATGGAAATCCTAGGATTTTTCTACAGTTGCACATACCATATTCTAATAACACATACTAAGTAAGCCCAAAGTATTTTACACAGTAGTGGAAAAGCATTCAGTCCAATTTCTCTCATACCTTACACTACACCAAGGTAAACCGACAGCCTGAACCATTACTCAATGACCAAAGGGAAGTGTTTGTCTTAAATACATACTTAAAAGCTTAAATTGCCTCTGGATTTTCCATATAGCCATAGCTCATAAAAGATTCCTCAGCTCCAAGATCAGAATGGACTATGATCATTTAAAATTACCTCCTATACGCATACACAGTTTTTCCTCAGAAGCCTTGGAGGACCCCGCTATACATAGGGCATTAGATAAACAAGCACACGCTTCCCCCAGCATATACCTGCTAATGCAATTCTGTAAATCCGTTGCCTTTAAATGCTTCGCTCATTTAACATTTTCATTATATAATGAAATATATTTAAAACATGTCTCCCCCCCCACTACAACAGTTATGAGCAGCAAGGATATTACTGAAAACATATGATGCATAATGAAAGACATCAGTTTCCGATGGCTTTGATTTAAAAAAAATTAATGTTAATTTTAAAGTAAAAATGTCACTTTCTGCATTATTTTAAAATCCATATTTCTCTAGCCCACCTGTATTTAAAAGAACTGACTCGGGGGTGCCAACAATAGAGAAAGTTGACAAAATCTCCTCTTGTAGGTCATTTTACTGTGTCTATTTATTAGTAAGTCTCTGTGCTGATATAAACAGAACTCAAAGAAGTTTGTGTGTGCTCCTGGGAAAGAAAAGAGAACACATTTTTGATCGCCCTCCCCAAACTGAAGTTCAGCACTCTCAGAGAAGGATCCTCACCAACACTGCAAAGCACTAGACATTGGTTCCAAGTCAGCATTATTGAAAATACCCTGTGTTTTACTCCAAAAGGATTGTTTTCTGTGTGGTAGAAATGTTTTTCAACAAGGGCAAGTTTATTTATCAGAAACCAGCAAACCTGACAAGTAATTAGCAAAACTTCCACTCCCCTTCCTCCTAACAGCTACGAGCTAGGAGGGAAGTTTTGCTACACACCAACATGCTACAGCAAGTTTACAGGCTGCTCCCTCTTTTCCAACCGGAGTCCTGCAGCTGAGCGGCTGCAGCATGGGCTCGAGGGGAAGCACTCAGAGCTTGGGTTGAGCAGTCCCGAGTAGCAAGCGCCAGTCCAGCCACCCTCATATAAACTTTGTGTCACATTATTGCTCATTTCTTTAATAACATCAAATGCTGAAAGGAAAGAGTTTTCCTCTGTAGATGCCACACGATGTTTACCTGAGAAAGACCCCTACCTACCAGCCTCTATTTTATACCCTCGATACTGTTGACTCATGTTAACCATTTCTGAAGTTCAGGAAGCTGTTTTTCTGTTTTGAAATGCAATGTTATAAAAGATTCACTGTTGATTCTATCAAGACTAACCAAAAACAACAGTAAGATGAAACAAGTACCAGAGGCAAAAGCCAAAAACCAAGTTTTCAAAAAACACCTCAAGATCAAGCAGCTCCTAGAGACTTCAATTTGCTGCTAAATTTTGACACTTGAAAAAGATAAAACAAAATCCAAAGAAATCAGGCCTGCCGACTTTGGTGTTTAACTTCAGGCACCCGTTTTTAAGATCTCAGCCTCAGATGCTTGTCCACTGAGAGCAGCTGTGAAGCTCAAAAATTGAAAAAACCCAACAACTTATCAATCTCATTTATGCTACAAGATAAAAATAAAACTCATCACTGTTCAGTGTTTTCCCCACAGTGAAGATAAACAATGTGTGATCATCTTTAAAATGATAAGTACTACAAGGAAAATAACAGCTACCTAAAAGGAGTCCCCAGGGGATGGCTGCGGACTTGATCCTATATTACACGGTTGCTTAAGCAACGCTCTTTACATCCAAAGGCTGCAATAAGCTCTAGGCAGGTTTAGTTCAACGGAGTTTGACTTAGCCATGCTGACAGTTCCCATTTCAGAAAATTGAGGAAACGCATGCTGTGTTTGGCATACTCAAGATGGCAGAGCCAGAAAGTAAGCATGAGTGTACCGCAAGACCAGATCRCTTTGGGGGAAGGAGACAAGCAATAACCTCACAGATTTAGACATCTGGAGTATTTGGCATAACAAGATCAATCCAAACTTTCCTGATGCCTGGTGAATTTTATCCTGAAGGATGTGCACTGCTGTAAATCCTTCAGACACATATTGTGTCCAAGACATTCCTTCATCCTGCCTTATGGTTACTGACTCCCTGAGCCAGAGATTCTGCAACATATTTAATACAGTTATTTTTGTCACAAGCACATTCATCCATTTTAATATCCCAATTCCCCCATATGTTATAACCAAAGTCAGACTTTGCAAGCACCAGGAAATTGCAGGGCACGCAACAAGGCGTGCAACAGCATCAATGCCTATGCTAAAGTATTCTAAAGAATGCAGCACATCAATGTAGTTAACCACGTTACTATTTACAGGATGTGTCACCTCAGAGGAACAAAGGGGTGGGGTGGGGGAAATAGAGGGTTCTCCATACTTTTCCTTTGCCTTAAATTCCTTAAGTTTAAAGGATACCAATTTCTACAGTTGCCAATAAACATGTGAATTCCTAGTACCCATGGCATTAAAATGAGTGACAAGATGAAGGGGATATGCAAACTTCTCTAATGAAGCACCTGAAGCTTTGCATCAGTCCTATGCTGGCACTGGGTTTCGGTGCTGCCCAGAATACGTCAACTTCTGTTATTGAAATTGTAGACATTCACTAGTTTTCTTCAACTGCTTGCTTACTTTTCAGCAAAACAGGGAGAAGAAAGATGCAGCAAACAGGGCTCTGAAACACTGGTTTTCAGCAGATCCAACCTTGCATCACAGCAGTCAAAGGGCCCTGGTGTTTTAAGTGACTAAGGCTTAAAGAATGTCTCAGGTCACTTGATGAATGTCAGGTATTCCAACCAAAAATAAAAAAGCTTTTACAATGAATGCTGCAATTATTAACTGCCAAGAACCAGTATGATGCACTTCCTAAGTACACATCACAGTAAAATCAAGGTCTCATGGCTCATCACCCTCATTTCTTAAGAGAATCTGAACAATAAATTGCCCCATTTCCATTTATCCTACTAATAACAGAGAAAACAAGCCTGCTTATGCCCTTCCAGCATATCTCAAAATTATTTATTGCAGTATTATTTTCAGGCATCTCCCTGCATATCTCAGGGTATCAATAAAGCTCTTTTTCTTTCTCTACAACAAATGTCCCTCAAGTTAAGATGGAACAGAATTTCTTTCAGGATTCAGCCCTGCCATTTTACTGCGCAATGCTTTAGAGCAACTCCACACACATACTTCAAAGCGATGAACAAACCCACCTACACAAAACTCCAAAGGGTTTCTCTGGGTCAGCCCAGAGAATTGGAACCAATTCCCAGATTTGGAAATCAACCATGTGTTGAAGTATCATCTTTATACACCAAGCATGGAACCGCTATACTGTGAATTTTCCTGCCACAAAGTTGAGATCTCTGATTAGAAAGATGTGCTAGCATCCCTAGGATAAGCCTCCCAGGAATACACAAAAGGTACATACCTGGTACTGGCTGCAAAAGCATTGTACTTCAACTTAACATCTGTAACACTTCCCATAATCTAGTACTGACAACATACAACATTGTACAGTACACTGAAACAAAGACTGTTTCTGGCCCAAAGAACAGCAATGTGAGAACCTTAGTGGGTGGTAAAACTGTTGACTTACAGCAGAAACTTTTCAATATTTTAGCTGGCTGCAAATAGATACTACTGCATAATTTTATCAATGCTTAGCTCTATTCTTCTTTTAAGGACAGCAGTTTGCTTAGCAAAGAAATGAGAGGGAAGACAATCTTAAGCTTGGCTTTCTAATACAGGATATGTTTTAAGTAAAATTGAAGCTAATTATACCTTGGAGGCCAGCAACACTGAGAACAGATGGAGGGCTAAAATATCCAAAAGAAACCTCTGCATTTGTGCTTCAGCGAGACTTCCAGATGCTAGCAGAATCTGTGCGCAACACATTTCATACTCTGCACATACCATGACCATGAAATAAATTAAAGAGAGGTTGACAATACAGTGGATCTTTTTTAAAAAGGATGAAACAGATGCAGTAAAATTGGGAATTAGCACAGCTTTGAGTTCTGTCTGTCCAGCTGGAAGTAATGTTTATTACACCTTGATTGTGTTCTGGGTTTGCAGTTTTCATGCATTTAAATATCCAATCCAAATAAGCACACCAAGAGGGCAACCCCAGCGCTCTTTACTTCTCCAGTGGGACAAAAATCTCAATCCATTGCACAAGCAACAAGGAGTCTTCACGTCTTTGCACTGCACTTCCACAATCACTCACACTGTACCTGTTCCATACTGAACTACCTGACACAACCACCTCGGACTTGTCCAATTAGTCAGAGCACAACAGTGTTTAAACCGACTGTAGGAGGACAAACAGCCTGAAGCGCGCTGAACAGTTACACCTGAAAAATGTCCAAAGGATATTAAAACCCCCCCCAAAAAACTGCAGAGTGAATTTGCAGGTGTTCAGCACTTTGTGCCATGCAGCTGCAGTGTTCTTTGATTTGGCAGTAGATGCCCAAAGGAAATTTACTATCTCATGAAGTCACAGACAGAGCATCAACTTTAGATACGCAGAAAGTGGGGGGAAAAAAAGGTAGAAATTGATTAATTTTTTTTCCTACACACACAGACAGACATACAATTTGGCTAAAAGTTTCACATGAAAGAAGTCTTAGCATTTCCTTCTTGCGGCCAGGTAATATTTAATTACAAACCTAAAAATGTCACTAAAAATACAAATAAAGTTGCTCAGTCATCTATAATTTCTACATCATAATATTTGTTCAAGAGGTTTCATTACACGTCTCAATACAAAAAGGGTTCACACAGCATCTTTGCTTCCCTTAAAGTGTAGTACCAAGTCTAATATAATGCACAATTTTTTTAATACTGCAAATTTGTAAAGTCTGACTCCTACAGAAAAATGGTAACATATCTATTATCTTCTCTGAACATTAATGTCTGATCGTCCAGTGTTACTCAACTGAATGTATAATTCAGTTAAGAGACAGCAAACAGCTTGTTGTAGAACAAATGGGAAAAGTAAAACAACAACAGAGATAAGATGGCTCAAGACACCCAACTTCGGAGGAGTTATTAGTGACTAGGCCATCAGTGGAGGAAAAAGTGAGCAGGCTCAGAAGACACACGCAGCTGTAAATTGTAGTAGCTGTTTCTTGCAATTTAGAGATGGGAAACTCGCCAGACCTACTTGAGGAAAGGTTAAGTTGAAAAAAAAAAAATCCATTTGCTTGTCTTCTTTAAAAGTTAGATATGAGATATTATTTCAGAAATTAGCTTGTTTTGAAGAAGCTATCTTTACACCATAACAGATGTTTGCTAAGCTTAAGATAGTTTTTCCCAAGTTTGATCCCCATTGATGCTGTTGAAGTAGTGATGAAAGATAACCCTGGTGTTGTAATACAAGCCTACATCTAGGAATGGATGAATTGCTGAATTCTACCCCCCAAAAGACCTATCTCCCCATGGGAGCACTCAGCAGGGCCCTAAGCAAGGGCAGCAGCACAGTCAGCCTAGTAAGTGCAAAACCCACGTGCTCCTTCATTTTTTGGAACAAAAACAAAAGAGGCTGGAGCAGCACCAACACCTTTGCTACAACAATGGAGAATGCGTCACTCCCATTTCTTTACCTTTTTATTTATATGCCACAGCTAATAAAATTGTGTGATCGGTAAAGCAGTGTAAGCACCCTTTTTGAGAGCTGAACATTCCCTGTGCATCTGAGGGCTTTTTATTTGGTGAAGGCTGGACATTTCCTAGTGAGCAGCAACCATGAAATTAGGACAACAAGCACACGGGACCAATGCCGTGCTCAATACTACATGGAGAAGGGAAAGCTGCAACCAGCAGATGAGACAAACCTCCCTCTCAAAATCTCTTCTACCTGTCGATAGCAACTGTAGAGCATATTATAAAAAGAAAGCATATTCCTGCCATTCAAATCAACATTCCCCATTTCAATAACATACGTGTTAAGAGTGGACACTCAATCTTGCTAAAGTACAGAGGTCACTATTTCCCACAGTGAATAGAAATTTTTTTTATATTATTAGGAATAATAGCAGTACCCTGACACATCTAGATGTACAAACAGTTTCAGAAAACAAAATCTTACTTCGAGCAGTTAGGCTGAAAGCCACTTCTAAGATACTTTAAATGATTATTTTGAAAGGAGACAGGCTAGGCAATGCTTTGTGTTTCAGAACTGGAAATTTGGCAACCGTCACCCCAGTTCTTCACCTGTGCAGGTTTGTAAGGATCTATGACAAAGTCAAAGCATTGCCACCACATGATCTGAGCATGAGCTGGAGCCATGGAACAATGCTTATCTCACCCGACGGAGACTGTAAATAGTACAAAATAAGCGTTGTAAGGATTATTTTCAATTTGTTCAGATAGACCAATAACCCCTGTAGGGCTCCACTTTGGAGCACCACACAAGAAAACTCCTAGACTTCTGATAGTTAAAACTGAGTAACATTCTTTAAACTCTGTGAAGAAGAAATCATTTACAAAATAATCTAAATGAACTAAAAGACTATTTTTGAGTCACAGATCCCTCTGCTTGCTTTGCATTTGGCATACAAGGGAAGAAAAAGTAGTCTTCAACATTACCTGCTCCCACTACATTTAAGACAAAATGAAAATGAAAGATAAGCAATTTCATGGCAGATACCAGAGCTTAAGGACGAAAACTAAGAAAACCACACTACTGGGCAAGCTAGCCGCAGTGAAGCAAACACACAGGCCTTTGGATTGCTGGACTGCATTTTCTCCTATACTAACAAGGTTAAGAGACTTAACTTTCAAGGCTCTACCTTTGCAAAATAAGCCACCTTCAGGTGCAACAATCAAAATCATACATGAAGGCACTGTAAGCAGTAAACACAAATGGGAATCTACTACCAAAAAAACTCCAACCACTCAAAACCAAGCCCTGTACACCAACAGGACCTGCCCCACATGCAAAGCATGTCTATTCAGAAACGCAAAGCTGAGCTCCAAGATGATGGTTCAGGAGAAAACAAAAACTCTAAGTCAAAAAACCCTGAAAAGCCTGGAAGCATCTCAGATCATACAAAATGCTAAAGCTACTACAGGACTGCTCAAACTCATCATCCAGAAACAGCAAAGCAATCCAAGGACTGCAAATTATCTTCAGCTTACTGGTTAAACTGCAGCAGCTACAGACATTATCTAGTGCTAGAAGAGAAACAGAATTAGTATTTTCCAGTACAATGTCCTTGGACTATAACTCCTGTAATCACCATGTTCACAAACATACTGAACTAATGATAAAAGGGCACAGAGCTTTCAAATAGGAAATTTAACCAAAACACTTAAACGATACAGAAACAACACTGCTGTCCAATGGGAACACAGGAAACAGAACAATCAACTCCGAGTGACGGGCTATGGAATAAACTATGTAAACACTGTGTTCAAGAACCTCACTTTATAGAAAATGCCAATGCAAGACAGACATAAATCCTTTGCAGACCCAGAGTTGTGAGTCCACAGGGAGTAAGGATGCAGAGCTCCTTTTACTGACAACAGATAAAAAGGATGGAAAAGATTTAAAAATGAGCCTGAAGTGGAGGTATTTAACAGAAAAATGAGAGGCTATTCCCTTCATAAACTGATCTTACGACATGAGAAAAAACACAATCTGCTGGTAATCCTGTTACAAGATAAAGATACCAGATGATATATATCTCTACCAAGAAAAATCTTTCTGGTGATTCTACCCAATCAGCCATCAGATTTGTTGGACACTAGGTAGAGAGAGTGAAGTAAGAAGGGTCAAACAAGCTGCAAAAAATAGTACATCTTCCTTCCTTTTGTATGGAAGGCATCTGGAACAGAAAAGTTTTGAATCTTCTTTCTATTGCAATAGCATGATTCTTTACGTCAGAGATTAAAAAGACATTGACTGAAGCCAAGAGAGGAGTTAAAAGGTTCAGATTTCTAGATCAGGTGCTTTTGTGGATCTGGCCCTTTAGTCCCATTAAGTTCAGTTCAAGTTAGAAGGAACTTCCCTATCTATTCTCTCATCTCAAGAGCCATGACTCCAGAGCTACCAACAAACCCAGATGATAGCAGGTTAAAGCCTGTCCTCTAATGCTCAGTTACAAGGCCAACACCCATTTCATTTATAAACAGATATCATATTAATGTGCAGCACAGAAACACCCGTGAAATACTTCAAAAGCTTTATGCCTTTTGTATCAATTTAATATTCCTAGAATCATGTTATTTTAGTTCCTACAATTACAGGGGAAAAACTCAATTACTAGTGCCAGACAGTCCAGGCCCTTTGGATTATTCAGTTAAAAAAAGATATATGACTGCCCAATGGTCATAACAGTGTCAACATATTAAGTTACCTAGCACTTTTGTGTGTCATAAGCATAAGGAAAACAGCAACAGTAATTGTGATCAGTCAACAAAATCCCAGACCGCTACTGAATCTTGAAAGATGTCAAACTACACGTAGAGAAATGTACAAGCAAGAAATGCAAGAAGTAACTGGACTAAGGCTTCCAAATAGGACTGGGAGCCATGAATCTCATTTCATTCTGGCCCTGCCCTAAGTCACTGACTGCCTAGACGAGTTAGTATTACTGGCCTCTGGGCTTTTTGGAGAGATCAAGATCCCTCCTTCCTCCTCAGAAGACATGTCACGCTCAGCTCTTTCAAAGTACCACAGCTGAAAGAAAAAAAGGAGAGAAGGCAAGAAGAATTTTATTGCAAAAAAAGCTTTAGGAAAAAGCATAACTTTTATAGACTTAGAGGAAAAAAAAGCTAATAGCGAATTATGGGTGCTGTGTCAATTAGGCAGGAGAAAAAACAAAAAACAGAAAAGAAAGCAATTGCTCCCAACCTCACTATCATTTTCCTGCTATCTAGTTACACAGATACATACACATAGGTTTTTCTGACCTGCCAAAGTGGGAAACAAATCTTCAGAGCATCCTCACTCCCATTTAGAAGAATAAAAAAMCCCTGTAATTTAAAAGAGTCAGCTAAAAATTCACAATTACACTTTCAACTACAAAAATGCTATAAGCAGGAAGAATAAGTGATCTTATACTGTGTATATAGTCTGAACTGTCTTAATCAAAGGAAAGGGAAAGGAGGGAGTTTAGAAAAACATTCTAGTGCTAAAACATCACTTTTTGCTATCACAAGCAGGGATTTGATTTACATGCAAGACTCGCACCAGGTGAGTTTCCAGTTCTCTGAAACACTGCAGCCAGACTGTTCTGGGAGCACACAATATAATGTTTAACTAGTGTTCTCATTCCAGATACTGTAGCGCGATATGCCAAGTGGCATACATGGACGCCCTGGCATGTCTCTCCGCTCTGAGCCCAACTGCAGCACGGCCAAGGCTGCAGAAGATACAGCCCAGACAAGCTATAAACAACAAGAGCACACGTTAGACAGTGCAATCCTTGGCGAACTGCACCTGAGAATGTTTAAAGTGTCAAAGAACTGCTAAAAAATATTTCCTGTTCACAGCACTCAGCTAATTGACTGTAGAATGTTATTTTTCTCAAGTGCAACTCATTTGTCAGCCTGGAGAATCACCTCTGATTTCCAGAGCAGAATAACAGGTGGGGGAGAGAGATGAGAAACTTAACAGAAGCAGATACATTCCTGATGCCCATTCAATACCTGCTGCACAGAACAAGGGATAGGAACATCTTCCCCAATGTATCTAAAGAACTAGTGCAGAACACYACTCTTACATCCCAGAACACATTACACTCTCAAAAGACTTTTATAATAGAGATCACACATTACCCAATTTTCAAAGTATGCCACAAATAAGATGTTAAGCACCAGAGTGTAAAGCTGATATTTTATATTCTGACGTCAGGGCAACAAGCTTCCAACCGGTAAAGCATGCCGTTGTAGTTAATAGGAACCATGGAACAAATTCCACATTTTGTCCTTTATGAGAAATAAAAGCAAAAGTGTCAAACTTCTGCTTGGACTTCTGTAGAGATACTTCATGAGTGGTTATCAACCCTTCTTCAACAGTATATTTTATTATTTTGTTAGAAAATAACACATACTAAAAACAATCAACAAGATACCATCATCACCATCAATTGCATACATCTGAGGTTACATCAAATGCAGCCAAAAACACTAACTAGTAACTCAGTGAATGAAAGACAGATCCTTATATCCTAGTCTGATCTTGAATGTGAAAGAAGCATGTCATTAAAATTCTTCCCTCTACTAAGTTCTAAGTACTATATATGCTGCACAATCAAGAACAGGAAGAACTCAAAGTAACTTACTCAAAAGAAGTAACTGCTGCATGTTAACTGTCCAATCAGTGGGCTCTGACTTAAGGATACCAGAACTAAGACCATAAGCAACACCTGATCATTTTAATACACAGATGCATTTTGTGTGATTAGCCATAAGTAAAGCGAGGACGTATTTCGTGCCTGCAGTATACAGACATATTTTCTGGATGTATTTTATTCAGACTGGTTTCACTCCTGTATTTCCAAGAGGTTATCCAAACCAGATTTAGATCAGCACCAAAATGTTTTTCAGGTAGTCCTTTCCAGGGCTTCAAACCCACTATCAAGAGAAAGCCAACCGTGCCAAAGTTAGATGAGCAAAGAAATAACAAAATTCCTCTTGCAAATCAAAGCTGAAGAGGCACAGAAACCTTCACAGGGGTCAGATTTTACCAGCACTGCTACTATACAAAAGGTGTAAGATGCACCAGCATCATATATTACTCTGGTTATTCTTACAAAAAAAGCTAGATTCTTGCAACTAAACCACAGAACCGTATCACCGGAAAAGCATCACAAACTATTCATAAATATCTTCTTGAAACCACAGCTTAGAAGCAGGAAGATGAAATTGCCATCAAAGATGCAAATTTCTAAGTAGCAAAAATGTAACTCCTTGAACTCTGCTTTAGTAGGCCCGAGCCCTACAGACTCATCAAAAACAAGTGCGTTGTCCAAAACCATGGGCAACAAGACATTATGAAGAGTAATAAAGTTCTTGAGCTACAGAGCATTCAGCGTTCTCTTAAAACGATGATTAAAATGAACAAAACCTCCTTAATTGTATTAGTGTTGGCTATCAGAGGGAACATAGCTCAGTCACTAAAACAGGGAAAGGAGTCCAGACTTCTAAAACCACATTCGCAGCACTGCCGCTTACTGCATGACCTGGCCATTTCAATTCACTCTGCCTTTCTTTTATTGTCGTAACATGGATCTAGCTTATGCCAAATGGGTGAGCCAAAGCTTGCTTTATATTACAAAAGTTCTGAGATCTTCAGATGAAGTATTATAGAAGGTACTGTTACCTAAAAACAGACTGCTAGACTCCAGCTTACTGAATTCAATGACAAAATCTCCCACAGACTTCAATGAGGCTAGGATTTCACCTTGAGTCCATCTCTCAGCAGG
The DNA here is from genome assembly GCF_003343035.1 of Apteryx rowi. Classification (NCBI taxonomy): domain Eukaryota; kingdom Metazoa; phylum Chordata; class Aves; order Apterygiformes; family Apterygidae; genus Apteryx; species Apteryx rowi. The sequence continues at coordinate 304,145 of NW_020450827.1, read as the reverse complement.
CAGCTAATGAGTGTGAAAAATCACAAAGAAGCCAGCACATTCTCCTGTCCCATATGGACTGCTTCAAAACACAGTCATCTGAAGGTAAGATACAGTGAGCTGGGGCTGCTGTGAGTAGCAATCTGTTGGACAGTGCACCTTACCTGCTAGCTAGGATTATTCTGAAGTGTACTCCAGATGTAGACAATGAATAAACTGCTGGTGCTGGGAACCCCCCGAGTAGAAAAGGAACATCCACTTTTATTTTATTTCAAAGTTGGACTGCAGAGATCCTGAGCTTCTGCAACTATACACTTCTAGATTTCAGTGGAAACCCAACTCTGAACACCCATCACTAAGTTTTTCTGCAACTCTGTTGCTGAGCACCCAGACAGTTAGCATGTTTAAAAAAAAAAAAAAAAAGCATAGTTTAAGAAAAGCCTAATTTGCAAAAGAAATGCTGCCAACTCTATTTTTAGTTGAACCAGTGCTTCCCCCTCCCCAGTTTGAGTACTCCCTTGGGCTATTCTGAGATAAGTCCAAGTCCTTAGTAAGAGCTTGCAGTGAGTCCAATGACAAACTGAAGGAAAAAGGTTGAACTAAAACAAACGAAAAAGTATTCTAAGCAATTCATAGTTGGGCAGTAGGCTAAATCGCGATTCTTTTACCAAGCAAGTGCAAGGTTACAGAGATATCAAATGGGAAACACGCATCCAGTCTCCAGGGTTTCCTCTGGAGCAAGCTGAATGTTATAGATTTCTGGAGCCAAATTAGATTTTGTTTTTGAGCCAAAACAATGTCCTTTAGAATACAGAAATACACAACAACAACAACAACAAAAATCTGGTCCTGTTAGGGATGGAGAGGGAACTGCCCCTACGAAACAGTCTTAAAACAAAACAAGCCCCCTTTTCTCCCCCCATAAAGACAGTACTTAAGAATTGCACAAAGGAGCCATTGACACTGGTGAGAAAACCCTGATGTTCTTCCCCATTATATTCACACGTGATGCAACCAATTGCTGTAAATTACCAATACACAAGGTGGAAGTGACATGAGAGAATTCATCTCAACATGGGATACATGTTTAAATATACATTTTTATATAATTTAAATATGGAGAGAAGCAGGTTTATATACATAAAATATGCTTTTAATGTATATATGTGTATATACACACATACATTATATACATGCGTACATATAGATCAGACACATTCCAGCTTCTTAATCTAGGTTTCTTGCCTTACCTTCCACAGGGCCAATGAGAAAACTACCATCTCTTGGTTTTCAGTCTCACATGTCTCCTCCTTAAACCCATGCTCCTGTTCATTTAACACATACACTGAATCCAAACAAGTTTTTCCACCAAGTTTCCCACGCAATGGTTTTGAGATGAAAGAACTAACTTTTGTTTGCATCCTACCCAGTGCATTTTGAGGCCCCAGCCGAATACCCGAATCCACTGAAACACACACATACAGGACTTCTCCAAACATGAAATTTTCCAGCTTGGAGCCCAGAGCTGTCAGCTCATTTAACAGTTAAAAAAGATGGAAAACTTTGTGCTTATCTCTTGCATTTGAAACACCCAGGCCTGAACCTAAAGTCAGATGATGCAGAACCAAGAAAAGGAATGCTAATCACTCAATTTCCTCTTTAGATGTCAGATTCCTTATTTTTCTACTAATAATACCTACCTCAGTATCTTTCTTGTTACATCTCATGGACATAAAATTCTTTCATTTCAATTTAGAGTCAGGTTACTGATAACAAGTAATAAAGTCACTCACAAGTGACAACAATTTTTAATTGGTGCAATGACTTCTTAAACTCAAGATGAATGAAACATTCAGTACACAAAGTCACAGAATTAATCATCATCCTACAACAGACATTCTCCCAGAGGAATATTCTCACTCAGTAACTGTATCCCATTTTAGGGCAACAACATGGAAGACATCTAAGGGGTAAGGAAAGGGGAAGGTAAGGGGAAGAAAAAACAAAGATGACATAAATCCATCTCCAAGAGAGGAAAAAAAAGGGGGGGGGGGAGTGGAAGCAAGGGGACTCCTACTCTGCCCACAAAGCTAATTATAATGACATCCTTGCTACTTTCCTCTGTTTCTATTGTGAACAAGGTTAAATGATGCTCACGACTCAAAGCAGACAGAAATATTAATTCAAATGAAGGCCATATGAGGTTTTTGAGAAATGGAAGAATTGGTGTACAGCAATTCTCTTTAAGACTGCAGGACTTCTTTCCAGCCATACAAAATCATCTGATTCTCTCTGCTCCTGTATCACTATCACTGCATCCTTTGTTTCTATATACTAAACAGTCTGTCCCCCCCCCCCTTGAAGGGCTGCTCAACATGAAAGCATCATAACTAGCTTTGACTACGTGAAATCACTAACAAAACTGGTGGGCTCTCACAATTTCTATAATCTATTAATTTTTTAAGGACTATGAACATGATATTCTCTGTCAATATGGTCTCAAAGTTCATCTCTGTTCTTACCAGTGTCCCATACTGTAAAGAAAATAAGTAACTTTAGTACAGATGCCTTTTATGAATAATATTTTTGTGCCTCATCAAGTATCAGCATACCAGTTATAATTCTTTGTAACTCCATGAGGTTACACTGTTAACACATAATAAATAAATGAAAGCTTTCATGAAGTAGCAGCAAGATTTTACTAACCTTCTAGACATTGTACAGTTTTTGACAGCCAGTATTTATTTGCAAATCCCTGTTCCCATTAAAGTATGACCAACTCCCACAGCATATGCCATAAAAACAACTCTCTCAATTATTCAAACTGATAGTCAACATCTTCCCATGATACTGGATAATCCAGTATCCATCCTGTTAAATAAATATTATGTTTGACAACGGAGCCTGTACAACTTAGCTCCATGTCCAAAAGACTGGAATTTCAGGCTACTAAAAGACCTCTAACCAAAAATTGAGTTTTTTGCTACTGCTTTTTACTACTTCCTGCAGCCACAAAAACAGATTCAATTTTGAAATGAACCTTGGCTACTACTTAATGCCTTTACCTGGAATACAGAGAAGAAAGAGATAATAAAAAGCAAAAAGCCCCATCTAGTTGCAATAAATAAGGATTTTGTTAGCTGTGTTTGTGCTCTACAGGAACTGCACCAAGCTGCAGGTGTCTTAACAGTATTTGCAAATATGTTTTCCTTTGAGGGGAACATCTTCCCAGCCTCTGATGTTAAACTTTAACTAATGAAGTTGAACATAGCAAATGCAAATGGCTCAAACTTCCATTTGCTCAATTCAATATTTAACAAAGAAAAGTACGGTATGAAGAACAATTTTAAAGCAACACAAGCAGCAGTTTCTCCAGACTTCAGCGCCAAACTGCAGGATCAACAACTAAGTTTTTAAGGTAGGGTTCCACTAATGGCAAATGAATGGCAAATAAATACAGAGCTTCTTCAGTAAATTTAGAGTTTGTGAATTGTTTAATAATGCAGTAATTCCTCTCCTCCCCCGAGATTACCCAAGAGACATTTGCTAGCAACCATGCCAGACAACCTGAGCGTTGCACAGCTCTATTCTGAGTTAATAAACTGCTCACCCTTGTGGTCCACAAGAGTATCATATGAAGAATATATTTATCTAAAAGTTGCATAGATAATATGTAACTATCAGGGTCATTACAATTTAGCCAGTCGTTTGGACACCATGCAAATTCTGTGCAAGTTCTATATTATGCAAAAAAACACCCCCACAATTTCCTCAATTGTATCTATTTTTACTTTTTCTCTCGGTGACAGAACTACTCTTCAGAATGTTTTTCATACTACCACGGAAGCCTGACTTGTTTAAAGGCACTGTCATCTTTGATTTGGCTCTCAGTTTATGTTTGCAAGATCAYGGTTAAGCACGCAGGGTTTTGTTTTTAATGCCAATAAAAACATTTCGCCTAAACAAACAAACAAAAAAGTCTCATTCACAGTTGGAAAAACAAACGTGGACRCAAACCCAAACCCGGGATGCAAACCCAACGCCAACGCGAGAGAAACTGGCCATACGGGCCGGGCAAAAACAACGCGGCAGGGAGGGGGGATAGGAACTGGTAGTTTTAAGAACTTGCCTTGTTCTCAATAAGAAGGCAGCGTGTTTACTTACGGCGGTTTGTTTGGCGAGCATCCCTTCCCGAAAGGTTTACTATCAGCGTTGCTGGAAAACTCCATACCCAGAGCAGTAACACGTAAACACCGCTGTGTTGGTAAACACTGACACCAGCAAGCGCTCTCGCTCTGCTCCGCCGAGTCGCGCTCGGCTCCAGCCGTCGCAGGGCTCCCGCCGCGCCGCTCCCCGCTGCCGCCAGCCCCGGCACCGACATCCCCCCGGCGGGGACCGTGTCACACGCTGGCATGTGTCAAAGTCGGAAATTTCCCCCCCCCCTCCCCAACCCAGCGGAGCTCGCGCCGCCCCGTCCCTTCCCCAACTTCCCCCCGGCCCCCTCGGCGGAGACGCCGGGGCTCAGCGGCGCGGACACGCGGCTTGGCCCGGGGAGCCGCCACCTGCCGCGGGCGGCCCGGGCCGTGAGCGGCCCGCGGGGAGGAAGAAGCGAACAGGGCCGCGCGCGCGCGC
>NW_020450827.1:293570-298886 GCF_003343035.1 Apteryx rowi | reverse complement strand
GAATAGCTCCGCGCCCGCTGCGGCGTAGGGTGACGTCAGCGACGCCGGCGGCGTAGGGGGAGGGAGGGCCGGGCTTTGTTGACATGGCTCTTAAAGGGGCCGCGCGCCCCGCGCTGCGCCGCTGCCCCCCAGTGCCCCCCTGCGCTGATGTCCCCAGTGTCCCCGGGACCAGTGTCCCCCGCACCAGTGTCCCTGGCACCAGTGCCCCCAGAGCCCCCATGCCCCCAGCACCAGTGCCCCAGTGCCTCCAGTGTCCCCCATTCCCCTGGCACCAGTACTCCCAGTGCTTCCAGTGTCCTGGCACCAGTGCCCCCAGTGCCCCCAGAGCCTCTGGCACCAGTTCCCCTAACCTCCAGCACCAGTGCCCCCCGTGCCCCAGCCACCAGCGCCCCCAGTACCGCCAATGCCCCTGCCACCAGTGCCCCTGTGCCCAGAGCCCCCAGCAGCAGTGTCCCCAGTACCCCCAGGATCCCCGGCCCCTCGCACCAGTGCCCCCAGTGCCCCCCATGCTCCTGGCACCAGTGCCCCCAGTGCCTCCAGTGCCCCCAGCCCCAGCTCCCGGGCCCCCGAGGCCTGCACCTCCCACGGCCCCACGGGCTCCCCCAGCCTCGGGGACCCCCCCGGACCCCCCACTCCCGGCCCAGCCCGCTGCAGTCCGGGGGCACCGCGGCCGCCCTGAGCCCCTCGGCGCTGCCTCGGCAGCAAGGCAAGAAGCGTGCGAAAGGGGCATTTTCATCCTGCAACATTTCGCCCTGTTTATTTTCCCCCTCGCTTGAGGCCTGCGCGGAGGATGCAGCAAACATTGGTGCCCTCTCGTGGCTTGAGGTTGAAGGCCCGAGGTGCCAGCGCGCCCCGAAAGCCGCGGTGCCCTGCCTGCGCCGACGGCCCTGGCCTGCATGCATGAAGGCCGTGTGTCCTGCATGCACCGAAGGCTGTGTGTCCTGCATGCACCGAAGGCTGTGCGTCCTGCATGCACCAACAGCCGTTTCCTGCATGCACTGAAGTCTGTCCCCTGCATGCACCGACGGTTGTGTTTCCTGCATGCACCAAGGCCATGTGTCTTGCATGCACTGAAGGCACGAGGCCTCAGCTCCATCTTGCTGGTTGTGCTGGCCCCAAATCTCAGTGCCTGACCTGTGAAGCAGAAAGYGCAGCCYGTCCKCCTGCCCCATCCCCATCCCCATCCCTGTCCCGGTGTTTGCTGAGGAACAGCCCAGCCGYGGCTGAGTTTGAACCTCGCGGTGGGCTGCCTCCTCCCAGCCGGCATGCAGCCTCCGGCTGGGAAGTCAGGGCGATGCTGGGGCGGAAGGCTTTGATTAGCAGAGCTCGGAGACGCGCTCCCGCTGCTCCCGGCATGAAAGGCGGCAGCGCCGGAAAGCCGGGGGCCGCTCGGCTGACCCCCACCACCACCTGCCTCGCGGCCTTCCCAAGCCTTTTATTCGGGGGAACGTCTCCGGAGAGCGGGCAGCCCCCTGGCACGCCGCCTTCCTTCCCTCCAAGAGCTCTCCGGCTTCCCGCACSGCCTGAATACCTCCATGCGGAGCCGGCGGGGACTTGAAAGGGAGCCGGGGAAGAGCCGCCGCGCGCCGGGACGAGGGGGCCGAGCCCGGCTAGCAAGTCCCCTTCCCTAATGGGGGGCAGCCTTTGGGGAGGGGGCTCGGGGGGCTGCAAGAGGCGTGCAAAGCCTGGGGGGAGGAGGAGGAGGAGGAGGAAGGCCTCCGGCTGCAAAGACCCCCAGGCACGGCTCTCCCTGCCGCCCCGGAGGAGAGGGCGGATGCCCCCGCCGCACGCGGGCCAGGGCCGGGCTGCCGGCGCCGCGGGAGAGAAAATGATGAGCCRGTAAATCTGCTTCCTGCGAGACCTGTAACACTTTCCATCCTCTCTGCAGCGGAGGTACAAACAACCCATTTCCGGGTAGAGAGCAGCCTGGGCCCCGGCGCTCCGAGGAATTTCGTTCCCACTGCGGATTCCCCGCGGGAGGGCACAGGGCGGCTTGGCCTCGCCGCGGCTCCCCCAAGGCTCTGCCCGCCGCACGTGCTTTCAGGCTCAGCGGCTGCGTGGCCTCCCGAGGGGGCGTCTCTAGCCCCATTTCCCAGATAGGAAAACTGAGGCACGGGCAGGGGGGTTTGCCCACCATGGTGCCTCTCCYGGTCCTACCCGGCTTGGGATCGTACGGATGGGCAAAATGCACAGCTCCTGCGACGGCCCTGGTGATGTGCACGCGCATGCGGCGGTGCCGCGGCGTGCACGGCTCTGCGGCGGCGGGGTGCACGGCCCCGGGGACGCGGCGTGCRCCCTGCGCGAGCACCCGCCCTCCCGCCTCCGAGCAGCGCCCGCGGCTGCCCTTTTTGGTAAGATTGCAAATACAGGAAGCTCGAGCGCAAAACGTACATGTGTAGGAAACGAAAAAAAAAAAAAGACATATATATATATATATACACACCGCGGCCGCGCGTCACATGGTGAGACAGYGCGGTCGGGGGAGCGAGGTCCGCGCCGTGCGCAGGGGAAGGGCTGACAGCCGGGGGGGCGCCCGAAACAGGAGCGGGGGCGAGGGGCCGGGGGCGAAGGGCGCGAGAGCAGCCCGCGGGGCGCCGGCGCCGGCGGCGGCGAAGGTGCGGCGCGGGAGGATGCCCCTGGCTGGAGGATGGACGAGGCGGTGGTGAAGCAGGGCTCGCTCTACCTGCAGCTGCAGCAGACCTTCGGGAAGGTAAGGACGAGCCCGGGCAGCGCGCGGCTCCGCGCACGGCCGGGGCCGGCTCTCTCCCTCCTGCCTCCGCGCCCCGACTTCGCCATCTTGCAACGGGCCGGTTTGGGCGTTCCTGCCCCGAAACGGCGCCGGGGGCAGGAATGGGGGTTTCCTGCGCGGGGGGTTCGAAGCCCCGTCAGTGCGCGGGGGGAGCCCCGCGGGCCGGCGGCGCAGCGCGGCGCGGCGGGAGGAAGGAGCGCGCACGCCGGTGCGGGGGAGCGTTGCGGGCACGGCGGGGATTTGGGTGGGAACGGGCGCATCCGCAGGAGCCGGGCGACCGCGCCGGGCTCGGGAGCCTTTCCGAAGCAAAGCCTCCGGCTCGCTGGGAAGGCGCTCGGGGACGGGAGGCGCTGGATGCGCCCTGCGAGAGGGGACGAGCTGGCCGGGCTGCAGGGTGCCCCGCGGCACCGGGACGGCGCCGGAGGGCTGCGGAGCCGCGTGAGCCCGGCGGCGGGCGGCGGAAGCAGCGGAGCGCCGGGTGCCCGCGGTGCAAGCGGCCGCAGCGGCCCCCCGCGCCGTCGCTTCAGGCAGCCGGGAGCGGCGGGGGTTTAGCAAGGGCTCCCTGCGGGCTACCGCTCTTGTGCAAGAAGGGGAAGGAGCTTCCTGGGCGTCTCCGGCTCGCGCCGGGCTGCAGCTCGCTCCCCACGGCCGCCGCCGCGCGCCGGGACGAAAGGGCTCGAGCGGCGAGCGTCCCCGTGCCYGGTGCCGCCGGCGGGGAGCCCCGCGGCGCCTTGCCAGCCCCGGCGAAACGGCGCCACGTCTTAGCGAGGGCGGCAGCGCCCCGCGGGCTCCTCTTGCGGGGATGCTCGGAGGCGTGCGAGGCCGGGCTCGTGCTCGAGCCGCCGGCGCGGGAAAGCACCTAGAAAGGCGTTCCTGATCCGTCCCCTTCGTTCCCCTCYGGCAGAAATGGAGGAAGTTCTGGGGCATTTTGTACCGGGAAAGCTCCTGCTCCACGGCCCGCCTCGAGCTCTTCGAGGGCTCCGCGCCGCCGGCCGCCGACAAGCTGCGGCGGGGCGAGGGCGGCAGGAAGCTCGTCAAGCTGAGCGACTGCGTGCACGTGGCGGAGGCGCCCGGCGACGCCGGCGGCCCCCGCGACACCGTCCCCTTCCTGCTGGAGACCACCGACAAGCGCTACCTGCTGGCGGCCGAGGCTTCCGAGGCGGCCGGCTGGATCGGGAAGCTCTGCGAGCTGGCTTTTCCCGTGAGCCRGGGCCGGGGCTGGCGGGAGCGGGATGCCGGCTGGCGGGGGCGAGGGCAGGGGGGATTCGGAGCGGTGGGCGGGAGGGGATAACCGGGACGTGMGGGACACGGGGGGACCCCGAGCCGCTCGGGGCTGTGCCGCGGGGCAAAGCGGAGGCGGCTCTGGGCACGCCGGGGATGCAGGGCACGGCTATCCAGCAGCTCATCCGCCGCTCTTTCCTCGGGAGGAGCAGGCGGCGACGGGGAAGGATAGCCAACAAGCCGTGCTGAAATCCAAGAACGGCGAGTTTTCCATGGAGGAGAACTCCCTCTACAGCTCCAGCAGCAAAGGTGGGCAGCGCGGCGGGCCGGGGGCCGCGAGCCGGGCCGGGGAGCGGGGAAGGTGCGGGGAGCTCGGTGCCTTGTACGCAGCGAGACGGCGCTGCGCCGAGCGCTGCGCTTACGGGTGCACGCGCGGAGCGACGGGGCGAGACGTGGGCTTGGAGGCGGACGGCTGGACGGAGGGATGGATGGAAAGGGAGGAGGAGCAAGGAAGCGGCAGCCCCCTGGCCAGGCCACCTCCGGCACCTCCACGTCTCCGGGGCATGGTGCTCCCAAACATCCCGCCTGCTGCACTGGGCTTGCAGCAGGGAGCAGCGCTTACGCCTCCCCCCTGCTCCCGCGCGGCGATCGCGGGCCCGGGCTGCGCTTTCCTGCCCGTCTCGTGCGAGTCCCAGCAGACTCGGGCGCAAAYGCTGCCCGGGCGGCTGCAGGCTCGGCTGCTGCCTGCGGGGCCGGGGCCGGGGCCGTGCACACGCCGCAGCTCCCCCCTCGCCCCCGCTGCAGCCTGCCTCATTTTGCACGTGAAAACAGCCACCGCAACAGTCACTCGCAGGCGGCGCGCGGCGAAGCCCGCTGCAGAAATAGCCGCTTCGGGCTCTTCCTGCGCTGTGGTTTGGCAGGGCAGAGCTCGGCTGCGATAACTGGCCGCTCCCAAGCGGCCGGCGCCTCCGAGCCCTTATCGGCCGGACACTGCTTCCCCACCGCCCCCTGGCCCCGGGGTCACGGTCCCCATCGCACCACGGCAGCGCCGGGGGGGCCGTGCTCGGGGCTGCCCCTGGGCTGGGGGATGGGATGATCCGGCAAAAAGGCAGCTCCGGCTGGGGGCGGCGCGAGTGCCGGGGAGAGGGGGGTGCCGAGGCCCCCAGACCTCCGTGAGCTGGCGAGTYGCAGGAGCCCAGCACGGGAGCTGCTGCGGCTCTCGGTTAAAGCCCGGGTTGTGCTGGTCCCCCCTGCTCTCGCCTGCACACGGGGGGAGGTGGCTTGAGGGCACCTTCATGCACAGATATGTGCACCCTCATGCACGGACGTGTGCACCCTCATGCACA
>NW_020450827.1:290977-292665 GCF_003343035.1 Apteryx rowi | reverse complement strand
CACCCTCATGCACAGACATGTACACCCTCAGGCACGGACGTGTGCACCCTCATGCAGAGGCACGCACAGCGCCCACGCGGGGGAGTCCCCTCTCACCCTCGCGGACACTCTCCTCCACAAGGCTGAGCTGGGAGCTGTGGCAGAGAGGAGAGGAAAGGGGCTGCACGGGGGGGTCTGGAGCAACACTGGGGCCAATTTCCCCCCAAGCCACCTTTCGGCAGCCTGGCACCCGCCAGTACCACCGTGCACAGCCCTGCGCCCAGCCTGCCCCGCGGGGCGTCCCTCTCCCGCCGTGTGCCCGGGTACCGCTGCCCGCACCGCCGCGGGCTGGCGCTGACAGATGCCCCCTCCTTTGCCCCCAGTCGGCTTGGAGAAGGAGTTCGAGGTGATAGTGAGGGCCACCGAGTCCTCGGAGCGCTGCCGCCTCTGGGGCCGGTTCCTCCTGCGGGCCGAGGAGGAGGCCCTGGAGCTGCGGGATTTCCAGACGCTGGAGGTGCTCTACAGCTGGCCCTACAAGTTCCTGCGGCGCTTCGGCCGTGACAAGGTAAGSGGGACGCCGGGGAGGGCGAAGCGGGGCCCGGTGCGGTGGCAGCGGTGCGGCGCGGGGAACCTGACCCCATCCTTCTCCAGGTGACCTTCTCCTTCGAGGCCGGCCGACGGTGCGTGTCCGGGGAAGGCAACTTCGAGTTTGAGACGCGGCAAGGCAACGAGATCTTCCAGGTCATCGAGTCGGCCATCAACGTGCAGCGGGGCCGGGGCGCCGAGGAGCCGCGGTGGGGCGGCCCGGTGGACGATGCCTGCCGGCCGCCGGGCCACGCCAAGGCGCCCAGCTGGACGCTGGAGCACGAGGAGCGCGGCTCGGCCGAGGCCACCAAATGCCCCTCGCTGGATGGGAAGGCCACCAAGGGCAGGTTGCCCAGCGGCTGCCCCGCGGCCGGGGAGCCCAAGGGTGCCTTCCTGCCCTCGCGCGGTGCCGAGTGCCCCTACTCCGAGCCCTGCGACTCCCTGCGCCGGACCAACGCCCCGGCCAGCRCCAAGGTCCTGGAGAAGGGCAGGAAGCCGGAGCCGGCGGCCAGAGGGGCGGCGGAGGCCGAGTACGCCGTCCCCTTCGACACCATCGCCAAGTCCCTCGCGAGCGGCAAGTTCGGGGGCTTCCTCGGCGGCGCCGAGGAGCTGCCGGACCCGCTCTACGACAGCATCAGCACGGCGGGCGTGCAGAAAGCCAGGCAGCCCCTGCCGTGTCCCGCCAAGCCGGAGCACATCTACGACGAGCCCGAGGGGCTGTCCGCCCACACCGTCTACGACGAGCCCGAGGAGGTGAAGGGCGATGCCTGGCGGCTGCAGGCGGCCCCCGAGCACCCCTCGGGGCACGAGTACCCCTACAACCCGCAGCGGGATGACTACTCCGTGCCCAAGAGACCCGTGCCGGTCAAGCAGCCCTTCGCGGTGCAGGGCAAAGAGTGGCTTGGGGACACCGAGTACGACAACGTGGCCCTCAAGGTTGCAAAGAAGAGGAACCTGCAGTGAGAGGCGGGAGGGAAGGAAGAGGCTCTGCCCATCCGGTGCGGCTGGCAGCGGCGTCCCAGCCCCGGCTCCCGGGGGGGCAGCTGAGGCCGCCCAGCTCGTCTCACCCGTGGCTGGGGAAGGGGGCGGCCTGGGGCTTGCGGGTGGCGGGCGCGATGCGGTGC
>NW_020450827.1:268095-290687 GCF_003343035.1 Apteryx rowi | reverse complement strand
CGGGAACCCCAGCGGCACGCGCCGCCCTCCCGTCTGCGCTCCCCGGCCCCGTTCCTCGCTCAGCACCCCTCCTCCTTCGCTGGTACCCGGTGATTTTCTTTTCTTTGTTTGCCACCCAACCAGTCCTGCACCGCGAGGGCTGGCCGGGCGACGCACGGCGCTGCCAGCGCACGGCCCTGCTGACGCAGGGTGCACGCTGCAAGGGCTGGCTGGCGATGCACAGCCCTGGCGATGCACAGCCCTGGCGATGCACAGTGCATGCTGCAAGGACTGGCTGGCGATGCACGGTGCTGGCAACGCACGGCCCTGGCGATGCACGGTGCATGCTGCAAGGACTGGCTGATGATGCACGGTGCTGGCAACGCACGGCCCTGGCGATGCACGGTGCACGCTGCAAGGGCCAGCTGGTGATGCACAGCCCCAGCAATGCACAGTCCTGGCGATGCACGGTGCACGCTGCAARGGCCAGCTGGTGACGCACAACGTGGCCCTCAATTTTGTCAGCTCACACCAGCCACGCAATAGCCTCAGCTCTTGCAGGGCAAAGACCTGCTCGCAGGTTTCTTTACACCTGTGCTGATGTTAACATGCTCGACCTTCGCTGGGACAGYGACGCGGCCACGCTCAGACCCTGCGCCTGCCACAAAGAGGTTCCCGATCTCTTTGGGATTGGGATGCGATCACCCGTCTGGGCCTCCGGCTGGCATGGAGGTGTTTGTCAGCGGGGCTCGGCCAGGTCTGCACCCCRTAACCGGAGCGCCGGCTGCAGACGGGGCTGCTGGCAGCAGCGAGCATCTCGGCCGGGGCTGGGCACAGCGTGTCTGTCTGAAGGTCACTCTGCCTCCTCGCTCAGCCAGTACAGTAGCATAAATTTCTACTGTCTCAGCTTGGTTTTTAATTTTTCTTTTTTTTACAAAACCACTTTCCAGCTGCCTCTGAATTATAAATGAAATACTAAGCTTTATTGTCATGGTGATTTTAGTGGCTGGCTCCTCTCCTCCCAGTACACGGAGACCGGTACCAGGCCTGACACAGACCGACTTGGTCGGGGTTAATTGGTCCCCTCCTCCCCGAGACGATCTCCAGCCCTGCGAAACCCCTGTCTCCCGCTGGCGGTGGAGCCGCCGGCCCCTGAGCGGAGCCACTCGCTGCAGCCAGGCAGGACCCAGCCAGGCCTTTCCAGCCAAGCTTTGCCCTTTTCCAGCTGGGCTTTCCTCCTTGCTCCCGGCTGGTGCAGGGATGCTCAGGGCAGCAGGCCCCGCTCGCCTGCTGCTCCCGTGCTCATTGCACAACCCCAGCCATCCAGTGCATGTTTCCTTATCTCTCCCCGGCAGCTCCGTATGCAATTTCTCCTCCTAATAGAAGCAGCAGGACCCCGCGCCAGGCACGGGCACCAGGCAGCCGCCCCGCTCGCGGCTTTGCAGAGGGTTTCTGTCCCGGTGTGCCCRGGGGAGCTCGAGGGAGACCAGCCGGCCCGGCGGGGACAGGGATGGGGACCAGACCCGGTGGGGAAGAGCTGCCGTGCATTTCCGCCACCGTCACCTCTGCAGAGCGCGGGGAGCCGGAAGGAGATGCCGTTTCGGGAGGCGGAGGGGTCCCTGGGGAAGCAGGTGGCTCAGCTGGCGGAGGTGATGCAACGCCACGGCGGTCCAGGGCAGCGAGCAGGAGGAGATTAGTGGAGGGGGCCCAAATGTACCCTGCGCCACGGGGGATTATGGTGATTAGCGCTGCCGGACAGTTGGACACATGGGGTGTCCCTGTACATCCAGCTGGACGGCTTCTCCCTCCCAAATCCCGCTGCTGGCAGTGCGCGGAGCCAGCCCGGTCCAGCCAAGGGGGCTGCAGAGCTCGCCACGGGCGCTCGCCGGCTGCATGCAGCGCTGGCGAGGAGGAGGAGGAGGAGGAGGCTGCTTCACCGAGGCCCTCTCGGACACAAGTGTGCCTCTCCTCGGTGGGGGAACAATCCTAATTAATTGCAATAATTCTTCTTTTCACTTTGAAAAGAGACCAGAGAGTGGAAGAGCTGCACTTGGACACACATGTGAAGTTGCAGAGGAGCCAGGTCAGGGTCCGGTTTGGCATCGGCTGTTGTTTTGGTGTTGAACCCGCGCACAGAACGGTTTCACCGTTGCCGATGCCTATTGCCCCTGCGGGCGGCCGGCCAGGCCGTTGCCAGCACATGCCGGTCCCCGAGCAGGGCTCAGACCCAGGCACCGCTCTGGGACAGCCTCCCCCATCGCCCCGGGAGGTCTTCCACCAAAGGGAAAGAAAAGGCATGAATTATTTATAGTCTCTTTCAATCAAATAAATGGTTAGGTGCTTGAGTTAATTTCCTGGATCCTGAAAATCCAAAGTGCAGACTTTTAATAAGGCAAATTAAGTGCTTTATATATTACACTGATTAAAGCTCCATATCAATCTATCTATCACAGGTGGAATTGCTGGGGTTGGGAAACAAACAGACCCCCAGCGATCACAGCCTCCCGCGCGGGTAGCGGCCGGCRCAGCACAGAGGGACCTCGCTCCCGCTCGCGCTTTCTAAATGCACCCTAACACGACCCCGGCCCCCGAGGCAGCAGATTTTCAGGGGCACCAGTGAGCTGCGGGTCCTCATGCATCGCGGGGCTGGCATGCAGCGCAAGGAGGAGGGATGCAGACGGAGCAAGCAGGAGCCGTCTTTGCTTCCTCGGCCCTGTTTCCCCCCGGGCTGCTCCAGGAGTCCTTCCTGCAGGGAAGCACTCAGGGGTCTCGGGGAGCAGAAAGCACTACGGCATCCGAGCTTCGCGGGCGCTGCAAGACCTGCGGGCACTTTGTGCCGCGGGTGACCCGAGCGCTGGGGCTGCCCTGCGGTCCGTGGCGGTTCACCTCCCCGCGGCAGCTCCGCTCGGGTTTCCTTGCCAAGCAGCCATTGATTTTTGGTGCAATCATCCTGGCTCCGGCCCCAGGGCGGCTTCTGCGCTGAGCGAAAGCCAGAACGAGGAAGAGGGCGAAGCAATGCAGATCTCAGTCCCCGGCTCTAAGCAGCTTATTTATCCGGCTGTCATCTAGCTCCCCGGTGGTGGGGCTAACTATCCTGGCAGTATCTCCGAGCAGCCTGTTGCTGCGATATCAGAGCGACGCAGGCTTGGTTGTGCCCCGGGCTCACGGTGTGCCGGCCCACGGGCCACCCCGGCACCGCTGCCGGCCGGCGACGAGCCGAGCAGAGGTGGAGGAGGCGGCGGGGTGCATTTGGGGAAGGGGGACTGCTCTTTAGCTGCGGCTCCCCCATCCTTTTCCCAGTCCTGTTTCTGCGGCAATGAGGAATAATCCCTGCCGATAACCGGGCTGGTCCTGGTCTCCGGATCCTGGTGGTTCCCGAGGCCGTGGGTGGAAAACGATTTTGGGGATGGCCGGTGGGAAGGCAGGCTTGGCTAGCCGGAGCAACAGGGCCTCCTAATGKCATCATCCCATTCACCAGTAATCAATTGCCTAAGCATGTGCAATTATTAATTAGCACTCATTATGGTGGTTATTTATTATTAATCAGTGTTAACACAGCTCTCTCTCCGYGCTGTCCTCCAGCCCGGCTGCTGCTCCCCGGTGCAATCAGGGCTGGCAGCGCGCACAAGCCGCGCTCTCCTCCCAGCCACCTCCACCACTATTTTTCTTCATTAGCTGGAGAAACGGAAACACCTTCCGGACTTCACTTAAAGATCCTACGGGTGTAACGAGATTTGTAAAGTGCCAGCCAGGCGAACAAGGGAGTCGCGGGGAACGGCACTGATYGCATCGCGCAGAGGGAGCAGCCCGGGCTGGGCGTCTGCTTGCTGAGCAAGCGGCTCGGTGCCCTCGGTCCAGCCGTCCCGGGGTCGCCCCTGCCCGCCCCGTCCTCTCCGGGCCCCATCCCGACCGCCCCGGGTCCAATCCAGCCTGCAGCGCCTGCGCGGGAGGCTCAGCCGGAGATGCCGGGAGGGCTCGTGCTTGTGGTCAGGGTGTTGCACAAGAGCCAGAGCATGAAGAACAGGGCTGCCGAGTGTCCGGAAACCTCCGTGCRTGGGTGAGGTTTTTGGGGTGGGAAAGGGGATGTGTGCTGGATTACAGCTGGCWGGATGGGAGCCGGGGATGCCGTGGGCCATGGATGGGGAGCAGCTGCCTGTCCTGGCCAGGCGCTTCCCTGCTCCGTTCAGCCGTCGGAGCATCGGTCCCCATCGTGGTCAGGACCCGTTACAACGTCCGGGTGCCCCGGGGGCTCAGCTGGGCAAGCGGGAGCCAGGAAAACAAAACGGACAGCAGGGAGGGGTGGGAGAGATCACGGCACAGAGCCCCAGACAGCAGAGAGCGGGTTAATCTGATTAGGGAGTTGTTGTCCTCATCGTGCTGTGCTGATTACGAGCCGTTTAGGAGCTCAGCCTAATCCAAACAGAGGCTCGGCCACAGCTTTAAGGGTCGCTCCCTCCAGCGGCCGCCCCGGCCCTCTYGCTCCGCGCACGGGGAAGGGCAGAGGGGGCCGAGGGAAGCCCCTGGCACGGCCGGAGGCAGAGCCGCCCAGTGAGGGGGGACCGGAGGGCCCGGAGCAAGGGGGAATGCCTGGAGGGTGCCAGGAGCATGGCTGGGCTGCGCAAGGTTTGGAGGAGCAGAGCAAGGAAAAGGGGGTGAGGATCTCCCGGAGCGGGATGCCGAGGACCTCGGGGGCACGTCAGTGGGAAGCCCGAGGCGGGGAGGAGACGTTCCTCGGGGCCGTGCTGGTGGCACGAGGCTCGGGCCGGGCTTCGCCACCGCCACCGCCGCGCACCTTGTCGAGGCAGCTCCTTTTTTCATTACTGTCTCCTCGGATTAGAGATGTGCTCGTTTTGCAGCGCGCTCTCCGCTCGGCCGCCGAATCCCAGGCGCCACGGTGCAGCTGCAAACTGCATTAGCGTCTYGCCAAGGAGCCCCTAATGCTATTAGGCGGGAGGCATTATAGGTGCTAAATGACAAGCTCCTAATCAGCCCTGGGATTTATGTCAATCACCTTCCCTGCGCAGGGCGGAGCAGGGCCCTTCATTCAGAAAAATTGCCTAATTGGGAGGGTCTGGATTCTCTCCGCCTGTCTTGCTTCTGGAGCTCTGGGTCAGGATGAGGATGGGGAAGAAAACGAGCCAATGACAAGCGGTGGGAAGCGGAGCAGGGAGGTGGCGATGCCAGCCGGGTGCAGCGAAGCTATTGCCAGCTCCTCACTGAGCCCAGCCTGCGCCCTGCCCCGCGATGCGATGCCAACCGTTGCGAAAGTTTGGCCAGCAGCAAGAGAGAAGAGCCAGCGAGAAGAGCAAACGCTGCCTGCTTGCTCCTCTGCTAAATGCAAGGAATTCTTGCAGCTCGACTTCGCCATCGCTGCCCGGGGAAGACGCGCACCAGGCAGTCCTGCCTTCCCCCCATGGAAAGGCAGCCTCAGCGCTGCCTTTCCCTCGGCACCGCTAGCACGACCAGCTCCCGCCTGCTCTGCGCAGACACGCAGGTGGGAGAAGGGAGCTTCCCGCTGCCTGGCCACCCCCGAATGGCTGCTCCTTAAGAGCCGGGCGAATTTCCTGCCCCTGGCTTCGAATGGCTGCAGCAGAATTAATTGGCAATTACCAGAAGTCCATAAAAACTAGCCCTTCTCGGGGAAGGAAGCTGTAAAGCTCCGTGTCCTCAGACGTATTTCCTTCACTCCGCATTGATCCCGTGGCCTCTCCGGCCACGGCTGGGCCCTGGGGAGGTGCGATCAGCCCCCGCAGACCAACCGCTATTGATCCTGGGGCGGTTTCGGTGCAGACGTGGGGAAACACGGCCGCAGCGTGASCGGTGCCCTCCTGCGCACGCGGAGCATCCTGCCACGGCGCGCTGCGGCCCTGGCTCAGCTTCCTGCAGGGCGGTTTGCTGCGGCTTTTGGTCCAGCTCTCCCGACGGGATTCCCGGCCGGGGACGCGAGGCCGGCGGCCTTTGCGGCGTGGGTGGCCTCGTCCGGCGGTGGGGCTGGCGGGTGATAACGGGCCGCGCAGCTAATCGTTCCCACGCTTGGCCGCGCCGCCGGCCCCGAGTTCCTGCCGCCTCATTTTCTAGTGCTGAATATTTGTCAAAGGATAAAATAACAATGAGCCGCATTACAGCGGTGCTGGATGGGGCCCGGGAGAGCATTTTAGCTCTTTGGATATTGCACGCAAACGCCTACGCTTTCATCATGGGAATCCTGCTAAAGGTATCAGCTGGACCCCAGTGCCGGCCAAGGCGGGATGCAATTGCTGCCTGCACTAAGGGTGGAGGTGGGGTGGGGAGGGGGGGGATGCCGGGGCCAGGGGGATAACTGGGCCCGTGGGGTGGGAGGAGGACACAGGCTTGAGTCTGCAGGGCTTGCAGGGAGGTCCGCAGGCCGTGCCCTGGATGGAGCCGCCCAGGAGCAGCCCATGGGAATGGCCTCGTGCTGGCCAAATCCCTCCACCGCTGTRTTAGTCCTCCCCATTTCTGCTTTTCTTTTGGAGAAAATCCTAATCTGGGCCARAACAAAAATGCTCCGGGTCCTTCTCCTCGGGGATGGACTGGGAGGGGAGGACAAGCCCCCGGGCAGGGTTTCTTCCTTCCCTGAAGCCGTTCCAGCCTCTCCGCTGCCCTGGGATCGTGGGGCGCAGCACAGCATTCCCGTGCCCATCCCACGGCCCCGCGATCCGGAGGCGCCAGAGCCGGCTGCAGCTTCCCAGGGCTCCTCTGCAGAGCACGGGGCTAATGAGGGAGCAGGAGCGTTGATTTATATTAACGCTGGTGAAACAGTCTCCAACGCACGGAGCTGCTGGAAAAATTACCCCTCTCGGGATGCTCCGTGCTCAGCCCATCCCGGCAACACAACGGGCTCCGGTGCCGAGAAATGGGGCTTCGCAGACGCATAAAAGAGGGAAAGGGGCTCATTAGCTCGCCATCCCTGCCCGCGCAGGATCGGTCCCTGCGGTCCTCCCCGTCGGCTTTGCATCTCCTTTGCTTGCCTGGCACGGGCTCTCGGCGCCGCAGCCTCCGCGGAGCGAGGCGAGAGGGGCCGGGGCCGCCCGGCTCCGCGCTCGCCCGCCCCTGCTCTGCACGTCCTGAGGCCGCCCCGTGCCTCCGACTTGTCCACCTCCCCGCGGGGGGAAAGCGGTCACGGGATACGCTGCACTGAAAAGCCCAGATCGAACCTGGAGGTTTTTTAAAAGCCCTGAGCTCCTGCGTGTCTCTGCTGCAGCAGATATGTTTAGTATGTTCCCATTGCCTTAATGTGCACTGTTTGAACAAAAATAATACTGTGTATGTTTTACAGAGATCCTCCGCATGCAGATTTTGCCAGGACTGCAATATAAATATCTCCACCAGCCTCCCAACACCCACCTGCCCAGACTGATGCTTAAGCAAGAAAATGTAAAAATATACCCTGGGTGTTAATCTGCTGCTGACGGCAATAATTAGACAGCGAACGAGGCTACCGAAACGTGGCCGTTCCCGATCCGGTCCCCTTTGGCTGCCTGCTGGGCGGGAGCCGGGGGCGGCGCGGAGCCGGGGCGCCCCAGCGGCGCCGCTTTCGGGGTGCTGCCGGCGCGCGGAGCGAGCCCGGGGCGCTGGCGCGTCGGGAGCCGCTGCACGCTGCCGCCCGCGCCGGCTCCATGCAGCCGCCTGTTAGAGCCCGTCGCCCTGCCCGGGTCGCGCTGTCCCCCGCGGAGCRGCCGCCTTTCCCGGGGACGCGACTCGTCTCGTTGGAGAGGGAGCGGGGAAGTGGCTGCATTTCCACCCTGCTGCTCTCAGTTATCTCCGCGAAAGGGGAGCCAATTACCAGCAGCTGGTGAGAGCCTAAAATTATTATTAATTTCAAACAAAGCATATGCTTTGTGTTAACAATCCTCTGCGGTGTGGCAGAAGGGCCAGTACCATCCAGATGGCTCCACATGCCGTGGGAATGATTAATGCGCCGCTCCGCTCCGCGCCTCGCCGGGGAGCGCCGGCGGGCACCGGCGGCCGGAGCCGGGAGCCGGGAGCTGGGCATCCCACGGCTCTGCTCCGCTTATGAGCCCCGGCACCCAGGGATCCCCCCTTCTCCCTCCCTGTTCACACCGCTCCGGGCTGTGCGCGGCGCCGGAGAGGCCCGAGGCAAAAGCCGGTGGGAAAAGACACAGCGGATCCGCGAGCCCAGAGGGTCCTGCCAAACTGTGCCCAGCCCCTGCGGGCAGCGGGAGCGCTGGATGCAGAGMGATCAAGGGAAAGTTTAGTTTAGAGCCCGGCGGGAAACCTGCGGCATCGCGACCYGGAGGCTCCCGTAAGCAGACGCCCTTGCCGGAGTCGCCTTGGAGCAGAAGCTGAATGTTTTCCCCTTCCCTTTCCCGTTTTATCCCAGGCCTGGCCCACTTGCAGGGACGGGCTGGAAGGCAGCTTCCAGCGCAGCTTGGCGGTGGCCGGAGGCTTGTGTCGGCCTGAGCCGYCTGCGAGCACTTTGGCACACGCCACTGCAAAATCAGGGAGCGGTTAAGTGCTGCTTTGCTTCCTTAACTTGCCGTGCGAAATTACGCTGATAGGTGTTAATGCAGAGTTCAGAGCAATGTTTCCCCTTTGAAACGCAGCAAGTGCATCYGAAATTGCTGGTGTGAAAATAAAGAGTGGTGTCTATTTTTACCAGGCAGTGGGAGCCGGTGCCATGGGTTATCTGGTGCGTGCACCGAGTTTCTGCTCGACTCAGCTGGCCTCGGGGGGGGCTCTGCCTTGCACCCTGGCCCTGGAGAGGGCAGTCAGGAGCCGGCTCTAAGAAAAAAGACCGATTCACAGGAACGGGGGCCGCATGTGAATGCAGATCCACCCTGAGGGTTTGCTTGTTTGGCTTTGTCCAGCCTCAGTGTCCAGCCGCTGGTTGCAGGTTTTCTGGACGAGCTCGTCTGCAAAGCTGTGAGCTCCCGTGCGAAACCACCCCGCGTCTTGCTTTTCTCCGCCCTTTGGTAAGATACCCCACCGAATTAACGGGAGCCGAGTTCAGCCAGCATGGAGCATCTCGGAAATTCCTGCCTTAGGAGGGATGTCAAGAAATCAGAGGCAGACACCCTCTGTGCTGCAGGCGCAGGGCACATCTCAAGCTTTGTCACGCGACCGTGGTCCCAGCATCCCTTCAGCCTCCTGGAGAGCCCGGGAAGGCGGCAGCAGAAATGGTGGAGTTTCTTTAAATCCTACGGCTGGATTCGGTAGAGATGCATCTCCAGGGGAGAGGGGTAAAAATAGCTGCTGCTCTCCATGTCAGTGACACCAGCGCGGGGGGTGGAGCAGCCGGGGGTTTTATCGAGGGCAGGCTGCAAACGCTCGGTTATAAATAGGAGTAATTACTCGAGCGGGGGCATGATACTTAATGAGGGGTTGGGTTGACACGAGCACTGTGATTGCACGATGCTTCCCAGCACGGGGTGCAAGAGCTATTTGTACTGCCGCCCAGCGCCTTGCGGGAAAGGCACGGGGGGCGAGCGCGCCTGCACCCGAAGCACCCGGGAACTGGCCGCGGTGGCCTCCGCTCCGTGCCCTGACATAGGAAACAGCTAGTCGGGACCTGCCGTGTTCATCCTGCTTGCACYGAGCACCCAGYGACCCCACCRTGCCCGGCCCRGCCCTYGGCGGCTCCGGCGAGGGCATCGGYGCTGCAGGGACGCGGGTCGCTCCGYRCCAGGGCCAAGGTGGYGGCTGGGGAAAGAAGTGMTCACGTCTTAATTACATTCCCTGTCAGCGGAGTCGATACCTGGAGACTGAATAATTGTGTCCAGGAGCTGCTGGCAACGGTTAATTTTAATTAAAACGTGAGGCCGCGGCTGCCTGCGCTTTCCGCACGGGTGACGGCGGGCTTCGCCGCGGCCGCGCAGGGAAGGGGCGAAAGCAGGCTCCCGTCGTCACCCAGCGCGCGCCGGCTCCCGCGGTGCCGCRCTCGGGGCAAGGACGTTTTGGCCAAGCTGACCCCCGCCTCCAGGCTCCCCCCATCCGGCTGGGAGCCCGCCCGGAGCAGGGGAGGGCAGATCCCGGGGCAGGACGGGGCGGTCCCGGCGGGAGCTGCCTGCCGCCCGCYGYCCCGGCTCRCCGAGCCGCTCCGCCTCGGCGCGTGGCGCGAATGACCTGTCTTTGTTGCAGCCACATAAAATACACATTTGAGTGATAATGGGGCGAGAAGCAACTGAGCACAATCCCGAAGAAATATTGGTGCATTAAAAGATAGCAGAAGCTGCTACAGCTGTTTAAAAGATTGCAGCGGCGGAGTCCTTTCCCCAGCAGCTGGCTTGCCTGCCATAAATCCACCTCTCCTCCCRTCTCCCTCCTGAAGGTGAACCGCGGAGACGGAGAGGGGCTGCTCGGAGCAGGGCCGGGGCTCTGCTCCTGCTGCGGAGCTGGGCCAAGCGCAGGAGGAAACGCATTGGCACCAGGTTTCCCAGGCACGGGGCAGACGGGCTCCGAGGGTCTGCTTGGCGCAGGCTGGTGGCCCTGGTCCCTGCTGTCCCCATCGTACGGCCAGGCTGCGAGGCGGCCGGGCAGCGTCGTGCGTCGGGGGCCGAGCAAGGCTGCTGGCGAGCTCTGCTTTAGGGCAGAGCTCTGGCTGCCCTGGGTCCCTCCGGAGCACRTTTGGATGATCCGGGACACAGCTGCGATCCCTCCCCGTCGTTCGCGGCGTGACGTGCGCCCGGGGCTGGGGCACGCTGTGCACGGCGCAGAGCCCGCTGCTCCTGCCGGGCGGCGACGGGTCCCGGCAGCAGGAGGGGAACCTCTCTGCATCACGTGCACCCCAGGGAGTGAACCACCTTCAGCAGGGAGAGAAAAGCGATCCCAAAAGACGGAGGCAGAGAGYGGCGAGCGAGCCCCTGCCGAGCCCCGTGGGCGCTGAGAGGCACCGACCACGCGCTTCTCTGCACGGGGTCACGAATCTCCCGGGACCCGCCGGCAGCGAGCAGAGGGGACGCAGGGGACAGGGCAGGACACGAGGGAGCAAATCGGCCGCCGGCCGCCGGCGTGCACGCAGAGCTGAGGGCAGCTCCCTCTCCTGCTGACCCTGACGGGCGGTTTGATTCACGGCCCCATCGATACAGTGTGTTTATGCATAAGGAAGTAATAATGGAGACGAAGCAAAGCTGTCCTCTTAGCGAGCGCTCGGCGGGATTTATGGAGCGCGGCCGGCTCGCCCGACCGCGCGGGCTCCCCGCCTGCGTCTCGGCACGGCTCAGCACCAACCTCCCCGCCGGTGCACGCTCCCCTTCTCCCCCCTCCCGGCTCTCCGTTCGCCCCCTCCTTCCTGCAGCCGGGGGTGACCCGTGCTTCGCCCCGGAGCCGGGCCGCTTGCACCCCCGGAGGAGCCCCGCTGCCCGCACTCCCCTCGCCTCATCCCGGGGCGAGACGGGCAGCGAGCCTCCGCGCAGCCCGGGCTCCTCCAGCCGGGAGGAGGGGACGGCCAGCGGTATTTATAGCCCTGCGTCTCTCAGCTTGGCTTCTGACGGGAAGGGGACTGCGTCGCACGTGTGCTGCATGTGTCCCTCCTTCTGCTGTGGCCTTTTGGACCCATTTCATCCAAGCACCGCCAGGGCTCGAGAGCTCGGGGACACAAAGTTCCCGCCAGCGCCGCAGGAACGGGCCGAGGGAGCTGCGGGAGCCCAGCGGTGCTGGCGGGGAGCAAGATCAATCTCTGCTAGACAGCAGCGAACCTGCTCAGGAGAGAGCCCGCACCGGGTTTAGGAAGAGGCTGAGTCCATGCAACAGCCTCAAGGGCAACAGAGCTGGAAAGTGTCACAGTCYAATACCCTCTGGCCAGGTCCTTTTAGATATTCCGCACGTGGAGGGTGTAATCTTTTATATTAAAGATTACTTTGAAGGTATTTGATGTTACATGGGATTTTTGATTTAGCAGAGTGATACAGCAATATACTGAAATCACGATACAAGCCTAAGTCGCACATAGCAAAATAGAGCTATTGCAATACACCGTTCAATCACAATASCAGGGTGATTCCCCTTACCGGTGTCCGTAACRTGCTCACCGCCGCGACGCTGAGCAGGACGCCGGGAAGGAACACGAGGATCGACGCCAGCTCGAGCCCGTTGCTCTCTCCGAGGTTCCTTTCTCAGCCCAGACCTCGGTGCCCTGCCAGCAATGCAGCCCCTCTTCTCAGCTGCTCGTGGAGACGACGTCTTCATCCCATCCCCGACGTGCGCCTGGGCTCAGGTCCTGGTCAATGTGTTGGGCCTGATAATCCCCAAGACCTTCCAAGTTTGCCTCTGGAAAAGGCGGTCAGCCCCTGCCCTCGCTGTCCCAGACATACGCAACTGCTGCCCCATCGCTTCTCCATCTCCCCCCCAGCAGTATTTCACTAGGGGAAAGTGTGAAATGCTACCACGAGGGAAACCTGCCTCGAGTGCTCTGAATAACCCCGGGAAGAGCCCCTCTCGCCCCAYGGCACGCCCTGGGAACGCAGCTGCGGGACGCCGATGCGGTGGTTTACGCCAGGAGCCTCGGCCATGCGCCGCCCCGCACGGCCCGGGGGCTGCGGAGGTGCCGGCACGGCCACGATGATCTCGCGCGCCGGCTCCTGCGGGCCAGGGAGCACGGGCTGAAACGGAGCATCCCCACGGAGCGCGCTGCTCCGGAGGCCAGCGCCCCCCCTTCCCCTTCCCGATGCGTTAGCCAAGGAGCCGGTTGCCTTTCCCTCCGCTCAGCACGGCGCTCCCCAGCCCCTCCGGAGCAGCTGCAGCCCGACGTGCGTTATCGCAGCCGTCATCCCTTCGCAGTCCCCGAAGGCCCGTTCGCTGCCATCTCCGGTCACTTCGTGACCTTCGTAACTGCTCCCTCAACGCTTCCCAGCTCGCTGGCGCCGGCACGTAGCAGAGCCACCGCGCTCTCTGCCTTCGGGGTCCCTCATCCCTAATCCCCCTTCCCAGGGGTTTCCTCTTGCGCCGCTTCGGCCCTTTCCCAGCCGCCGGTCTTGCTCCCCTCCGCTCCGTGGTGCCCCAGCTCTGCAGCTTGCAGCCCAGCCATCGCTGCCGCCTCCAGCGGCTCCCAAGAGCTTTACCCCTTGCAAGGGAGACGGATGCAAAGCCCCGTTCCCACCTCTCCCACCTGCCTGCCCTGCTGCTTTTGTAACCCGCCCGGCTCCTCCGGCCCGGCTGGGGGGCAGCTGCTCCTCGCTGCTGAGGCGAGAACACCTCGCACAAAAGCGGCTCTGATCTGCTGCASCTACGGCAGAGAGATACATATTAATGACCCCAGGTTTCGCAGGCATCTTTTCATGAGTGGAAGGAGTTCTGGGATAAGAGAAAGCTCGGCTGGCCAGAAAAGCATCGCCAGGCTCTTTGAGGCTTGTGAGCCATGCAGTGAAGATTGCTTACAGTGAATAACTAAGGAAAATGTGCTCCTCGAGGGCTGCTTCCCCCCTGAACCTTTGCAGCCGGTGCCTCTGCCTCTCCTCGGCCCCCGCTCCCCCCGCGTGGTACCCTGGTGCCGTGCATCCATCAGCATCCGCAGCATCCCAGGCCCTGCGCTTTTGTAGTTTGTTTGTTTGTTTGCRCTCGCCTGTCAGCTCCCCTTTCACCAGCATCCCAGATGAGAGCAGATTGCATGCTAATAAATTCAGGATTGGCAGCAGCACCCGGAGACAGGGAAAAGCAGCTTGAATTACAAAGGGAGCTTCACTCCTGCACCTGGACTTTCTTCTCAGCCCGAGTTTCCCACAGGCCTCGCTCGGTGCAGCCGGGGGAAGGCGGATGTGCCGTCACGCTGCGTCCCTCCGGCCCGTGGCAGAGGCGAGGGCTGGGCAGCAGTTTCGGATGCAGAGACCCGGATAAAAGAGGAGCAGCTAGYGGGATGCGGGTGTGAATTCACCGCCGTGTGCGTGCGGCAGTGTTCATACCGCAAAGCGCCTGTGCATGCGCTCGCCCTGCGCTTGCACGTGCGTGCACGAACGTCGCTGCCTGCTCCCAAGGCACGCAAAGAGCAAACCGGCCCAGGTCGCTCCAAGCCRCTTCCCAGGGCTCCTGCCGGCACCCGGGATCCAACAGCAAAGATTAGGGCTGTTTTCTTTTCTTCCGCGAGGAGTGTAATCCCCCCTTTGAAAGGCGYATCCTCCGCTTGATGCTTCCTGACATTAATATTATCATCTCCAACCAGCCGCAGAGCCCAGCTGTCGCCTGCGATTAGGGCACTGACACAGATCGGCGCAAGATTTCACAAGCGTCTCATTACTGCTGACTCCGGTTCCGCACGGCTTATACAACTCATCTTGCATAAAGCTGTCACCGGCGGGCGCTGCTCCGCCGCCGAGCCCCGGCGCATGCCGATGAGGGCGGCGGAGGGGGGACGAAGGCCTCCCTCGGCTCCCTTCCTCCGTGCACCCCGGCCCCTCTGGGCTGCCCCCTGCCCCGCCAAACCCTCCCTTCCTCTTGCAGGAGGTTTTCCTCGCTCCGGAGCGGCCCGTTTCTCTGCCGGCCGCGCGGGGAGTCGGGGCGCCGGGAAGGCAACGGGGCACCCGCAGCCCCCGGCTGCACGAGTCCCAGGAGAGCCGCGGACGGCGGCGTTCCTGCAAGGAGACGTGACCTGCCCCGAAACCGGCCTCCCGCGGGGGGAAAAGGGGCCGGGGCCAGGATACGATGCTGAGCAGCAAGCTAATGCGCTCCTCCGTCCTAATTGCGAAGGCAGGGGAGATCCGAGGAGGCAGAAGGCAATTACGGAGGCTGGAGCCGGGCCAGGGCTTTGCGGTGAGCGCGGGGACTCTTTGCAAAAGCTCTCTGGGTTCATTAACGGCCTCGAGCAGCCGGGAGCTCGCTGGCTGGGTGCTGGCAGCGGACTTTCGCGCTGCCTGCCTCCGGCAGCGCAGGGGGACCTGCGGCATCTCCGTCCCACGCCGGGGACCGGGATGCCACCTGCCCGCTTCCCTCGGCTCGGCTGCAAGGCCTGAGGGGGCCCCGGCTTTGGCGGCTCCGGGGAGGCAGGGACCGGCAGGCGCGAGGGCTGCGGAGCTGCGGGAGGCTCCTTCCTCCTCCCGGCCGCTCTGCATCGCCAAAGGGGCCGAGGACGGTGCCCGGAGCCGCCAGTGCGGTGCCGCCTCGCCAGCACGGCCCCGGCGTGAGCGGAGCTGGCAATGTGACCCTGGTCCCCAAGGGCTCGGCAGCTGCCGAAGGAGAAAGGCTCCGGCTCCCTGCAATTAATCAGAGCAGCTATTTGTAAATGAAGGCAACCGCCGCTCAGCGGAGAGCCAGCGCCTCCGACGCGCCTCTCGCCAGACGCGGGCTGGCGAGCCGAGGGCGGCAGACGATGAAAATGAGGTGTCTTGGGTCGCTCCGGCGGCCCGGTTCTTCCCCCTTTTCACGTGTTTTGCAGCTGAGCCCGGGGCGGCGGGCGCAGCGCCAAGGTGCCGGCGTTGGCGCCCGTCGCTGCGAGCTTGCTGTACACGGGCAGCGCACCGTCCCGCGGCCCCGTCTCCTCCCGCCTCCGCCGGCCCCGTCTCCACGCCCGTCCTGCCTCCCGCCCCGCGCTCCTGCCGGCGCAGGGAGCAGCGCTCCCATCAAGGCGCCGATCGTGCGACATCTATTCAAAACACCCGGCCCTCGCCTTATCATTAAATGCAAATGCCGGGGAGTAATTGCTGGCGGGAGCAGCAAGGAGAGAGGAATGACAGCGCGCCCGGGAGCAGCTATTAGATGTGAAAGTGGAAAGTGTAAACAAAATATGGACCATTAGCCAGGGGTAATATTGGCCCTTTTCCCCCTCCTAATGCCTGGCAGCACCAGCCRGCTGGCGCCTGCTGACGGTTTCTCTCCTATTTCTCGGAAGGGGGTGGTGGGGCAGGGGGGCTGCTCCCGGCCGTGCCGGGGGGCTCGGAGGCAAACCCCGCTCCGTGGTGGCGGGGACGGCGCGGGAAGGAGCCCCTGCTGCCGGCTTGGTGCCGCTAATCTCGGCTCGTCAGCGCCGTCGAGGCTCTGTCAGCTGAGATCTGCCCGCTAAATCCGACGGGATAATTAAGGAGATGGCTATCGGCTATCGGCTCATTTCTGTGACGTCCTTCCCTCTCCCGCTCCCCGCTCCCAGCCCGCTTGCCGTCTCTTCCCGGCAGTCCCTGCCTCCTCCTGGGTGAAAGCAGACRGGTGCTAACTCAAATTTCGGCGGCTGTGAGTAATGGCAGAGCCRAGGTAGCTCTGCGGGACCCCGCTGCTCCGGAGCTGGCCCCCGCGGCCCGGCCGGGGCTCTGCCGGGCAAAGGCTCTCGCTGCCCCCCGGCATGCCGCGGCGCTRGAGCCGGTGCACGGGTGGCTGGGAATGCTGCGGGGATGGAGAGAGCCGGGAGCACCCCAAATGGGAGCCTGGAGCATCCCTCTCTGCCGGCGCTGACCCTGCGGATGCTGCGGGGATGGAGGGAACCCGGAGCATCCCTCTCCGCCGGCACTGACCCCGCGGATGCTGCATGGGTGCAGGGAAGCGTGTGAACGTCGGAGGAAAGGAAAGATCTGAGGCAACAGTTCCAAAAAGCACATGATTTAGGGAGGAAGCTCCCCAGGGCTGTGCCCCACTGCCTGCAGCGGACCCCGTCCCTTCCCGTCCCCTCCCCGCGCRCACGGTCCCTTCCAGCCGCGCCGCRGCCCTGCCCGGCTGCACCAGCCCGCGCCCGAGGGGAAGGGCAGCACTGCAATCACTTAGAGGCATAAAAAGATAATTTTATCAATGGAGAGATCCGAGGCGGGGAGATGGGATTTTCTGTTCTGGATAAACGGAGCATCATGTCTCCAATTAAAGTTTGGAGGATTCATCTTGGAGCCGGGGCCTGTCACAGGCTGACAGTTATTAGGCTGTCAAAGTCAATCTCTTACAAGAGCGGCTTCCCCAAGCACCACGGATTGTATATCATTCATGCTTTTTCTGTTGGGGCACTCAGTTTGGGGTGGTTTGGTTTTCGGTTTACGTCTTGTTCCATTTCCTCTAAAGGGAAATAAAGGCAGTTGCACAAACTGATTCCATTTCACGAAAAGCTATTCCGGGTTAATTATCATTGCTCTTGTGCACAAAAACCTGAACCAAAGATGAGGGCTTCCTCGTGCTTGGTGCGGTGCAGATGCAGACAGCAGATCCTGGGCTCCTCCCAGGGCGAGAAGCGAGCCGTTCGGCCGGCGAGCGGCAGAGCAAAGCCCCGGGAGCGCCGGGCCGGCGGGGAGGCGCGACACCCGCGCGGGGGGGCTGCACAGCTGTTCCTGCAGCTGGACGGGGGAGCTGCAGCCCCCGGCCAGAGCGAGCCTCCCGGCTGGGGCTGGTTTCAAGGCATCGGTGCAGAACGGGGAGCCAAAAAGCAATCTCCAGATGCAGCCAGGCATGTAATGATGCCAGGACATCGCCAGGGTGCCTTTACGCCTTTTCCCTCCCCGCTCCTCCCTGGCTGGTGCCCAAAGTTTGCCATGCTCGGAGTGCCCGCCACGGGGACGAGGCACCGCAGGCCCCTTGCTCAGCTCCCAGCTCCTCTGGTTATATAGGGAATTAAGGCCTGGCAGATGCTRTCGGTTTAACTGACCGTGGCAAGGGCTGGCACCAGAGGAAGCATCTTGTTATCTGCTGCATTCACCACGGACGAGTGGCAGGAGACTTTGTCGCACGCGGGTTTCCAGCCAGAACTATCTTTGCTCCCCTCTCAAAGTGAGTGACGAAGGGAGTCTTCTCTTGATCTCCCTCGATGTATTCGGTAAAGGGGGGAAAAAATAGCCTTTGTGCCAGCACGCCGCTCCCGTGTCCCGAAGCGGGTTGGATTTCTTCCCCCGCTATCACACCGGCGGTGTCGACTCCCTGGGCACTGGCAGCTGGATTGACAGCTCAGTGTGATGCCGGGAGAAGGACTAGTTTTATCATCTTCTACTTTTCCCAGCTTTGCAACCTGTGCGAAGGTACAGGCGCCGGGGCGGGGGGAAGGGGAGGCACGGGTGTTTTAACCAGGCCGTTCATCYGGATCGGGGGCACGGCTTAGTGCTTCGAGCCCTGCAGCCCGGCCAGCGCGCGTCCAGCCCCGGCACCGCGGGAGCTGGGGAGCTGCCGGGGCGGAGGCTGAGCCGGCGCGGAAGCCCCGGGAGCTCCAGGGAAACCCCCCGGGGAAGCCCCCCAGCTTCRGGCTGCGGAGGCAGCTCAGCCCTGCTTCACCCATTCCCTGCCTCCCCGGCTGCTGCCGGTGAGCCTCATCCAGTTCCTGGAATTCAGCCTCCTAGAAGCTGCCTGGACAGGGTTATTACAGGATATTATACAGACCATTTGCATGGCCACCTTCAGGTCATTTCGATCACTTTAAGCTACTTATCTGCCCATTTTCTTCCCCATAATATTTGCCTAATTCGATTACTCTGCAGCCTCAGCATGCTGCGGTGAAATAATCAGGAGATATTACCCAGAGCAAGTCAACTGGATCCACGTTTCCAGCTGCTTCTCTCTCCAGCCCGCTCGCCCGCGGGGGCCGGCTCCTGCCCTGCCCCGGGGGCCGCGGGGACGGCAGGGGACCTGTCCCCCCACCGCAGCGCGGGAAGGGAAGGGAAGGGAAGGGAAGGGAGGGGAAGGGAAGGGAAGGGAAGGGAAGGGCTCTGACCCCCCGGCCCCATCCGTCTGTCCCAGCGCAGCCCTCTGTCCTTATCCCGTCCGGCTGCAAGCACAGCTGCTCCCGGCACGCTGGAAGGACCACGGCGGTATGGCCAAGGACAAGCAGGGTCGGAGGAGACGGGAGAGGGAGAGCCGCCATCCTCATCCGGGGCAGACCCCCTTGCCGGCCGCTTGCGAGCCGGGAGAAGCCGAACTGGCTTCCCGGCTTGTTTCAGCCCCTCCAGCCCCAATCAATGCCAGGCCCCTAACGAGAGGCCCCGAGCTAATTGGCAGAAGCAGCGGCTAAATGAAGACTCAGCATGCATATGAGGAGCCGGGGAACGGCCTCTTTTCGGAGCCGGGCGCATCCAATTTGTGTCTGCAGCAGCCTTGGGAAGCTCAATTAGGTCGTCTCCAGCTTTTCTAATCAAATCCAGCACCGTCTTCGGCGCTTGGCGCGGGAGCGGAGGTGAAGGCGGCGCGGGGATGTGCGGGGACGCTGGGGCGCCGGCTCTGGCACCGGAATGCCATCGCAGGAGAGTGCCCCGAGTCTCTCCAAGGAGCGAGGGGGCATCGGCACTTCTCCAAGCTGCGCTTTCACCGCTCTGTGCCAAGGACCGGCTCGGCCTGGAAGCTGGCGCRCCTGGAGCTGATCCGCCCGGCCGAGGCCTGGCAAACCCCGCTGGGCTCGGCCATGTGGCCTGATCCGGCGCCCTCGGAGCTCGCCAGCGGTTTGCTTTGGGAGGTGGAGGAAGCTGCTCCCTCCCGAGCCTGGATCGAACCCTGGAGTGACCCATCTGCTGTAGCCAAACTGAAGGAAAAACCTCTGAGAATTGGCATAGCGGAACTTGGTATTTCCTGCATGCTCCCGAAATGCACACGGCTTCCCTCCGGCCTGCCGAGCCGGAGCACTTTGCCAGCAGTGGCGGCATCCGGGAGCCCCCAGCCCCTGCGGGTGCCCCCTGCGCGGGGGCCGGAGCACCCATCCCACCGGAGCAGCCATCTCCGGCACCCAGTGATCCTGCAGCATCGGGCTGCCGGATGTGCCCCATTTATCCAGCGATTTGGAGCAACGCCACCGAAGCAACCCAGAAAAACGGGCTAATCCCGCTGGCTTAGCGCAGGCGGCCGAATCCTCCGCGTGCAGAAGGCAGCTCTGCCGGACTTGCTTTTAATAAGCTCTGGCATTTAAAATGAAGTTTTTGCCTCGTCTCGCTCCCCTCCCCGGCGCTCTCCGCTCCGAGCGCGAGGGCTCTCCTCTGCGTGTTTGCCGGGAAGACGGCGACGCTCAGCCGGAGGCGGCTGCCTTTCCCTACCTTCACAGCTTATTAGTATCTTGTTATTATTATTTGGCCTATAAATAAGAAATGAACGCTCTCCTTTGCAGAGAGCCGCTGAGGTGGGGGGTTTCCTAGAAAAGAGAGGCTTCTTTTTTTTTTTGCTGGTGCTTGAAATGGCTTTCCCAGGGGAGACCCGCTCTGAGCTGGCAGGATCTGCTTCTCGGAGAGGCTTTTGATTATTTGGAGTACTATCGTTGTTCTTTGCACCCTTTTATCCTCCTCGACGTTTCTCGGGGGAACCAGGGATTAAGTGAGAGTGAAATGGGAACAGCACCAGGGATTTGTCCCGCCAGGGAAGGGGGAGGCTGAGACCGGCAAAAGCCCCCCCGTGCTGCCTGGGACTTGCACGCATCTCTTCCGCTGGTGTTCAGGCCTGGATAAGCTTCATTAAACGCTGAACTACACCTCCAGGGTTTGGAGAGCCGCAGCCCAACCTGTGCCTGCACGGGCGGCATCCGGCGCTAACAAGGTTTTGGTTGAACTGAGACCTTCCRAGCGATACGGGCTCTGCCCCGCTCCCGGCTGGCAGCGGGGGGCTTTTCTGAGCCAGGCGCTCGGGGGATGAAGCTGGGTTCGGTCCTGCCCTCCGCCAGCTCCGCACCCTCGGGCAGGAGCATCCCATGGGCATCGGTGCTGCCATCCTGCACCCGGCCGCCCCGGCACTGCACAGGACCGCAGGCGATGCCTTCCCGKGGCCGCTGAGCAGCTCTGCCGCGGAGCAGCGGTCCTCATTCCCCTCGCCCGCTGCCTTAGCTTGCAGAGCTGCAAATGTTATTAATGCACATAAAAATATCTGTAATTAAGCTCGGCTCCCAATGCCAAGGAAAATGAAAGCGGTAAATCACGGCCAGGGGGAGGGGGGAGCAGCTGGCTGAAGCCGCTGCTCCAGGTCGCTGCCTCGCCAGCCCGGCCTGCCATGTCCCCGCTCAGCGGGGCCACGGCGAAACCTGGTTTCGGAGGCAAAGTGGCTGCAAGTGGAAGCGCCCGGCCCAGCGTGAAAAAGCCTGGAGTGACAGGTAGCGCTCAGGCGGGGGAAGGATGCTCCCGCCACCCGTCTGTGTGCCGAGCGGGGATGCTATAAATACTGCTGCTGACACAGCAAGCAGGGCTCCGAGTGGAAGTTAGAGACAATAAAAATAATCAGGGGACTCGGGGATATTGCCAGGGACCTGCGGGGCACATCGTGACAGCGGAGCAGGAAATAGCTTTCGACGTCTCCARGAGGCCTGCAAAAGGCTAAGGGGGGGGTTATTGGCCGGGAGGCTGGTGGGAGCCGCTCGGCTCCGCTCCCCGTCCCTCCCCTCCGTGGCAGCGGCTCGAGGGAGGAGGACGGAGCGGGGAAAGGCTGTGGGAGCCGTCCTTGGGAGAAGAGAAGATGCTTCCGTGCAGAGCACGGCTTACAAACCCTGCCCTCCCGCGGGAAGGGCCTCTGTGCATTCTCTGACGGCTAATAACGCGGCTGCGCTTYGCCGTAGCCTTTCCCGCTGCAGAGAGGCTGGTGGGAGCTCCCGCTTCCCCGCTGCAGCCGCCTTCGCGARACCGGCGGGGCCTCGGCTGACTTGCTCTCCTAACACGCTGCCAGACGCGGCAGAACTTGCCGCCGAGCCCCGCGCCGCCGGGGGCAGGCGGGAGGGCTGCCAGACGCCCCGGGAGCGTGCGCGGCCCCGTTCCCGCAGGGAGACGCCGGGCCGGGGGCCTCGGCCGGCGCCGGAGGGCCGCGCTCGGGAGGGGGCAGAAACCCTGGGAAAGCACCTGCAGCAACGCCTCCCTCCTCCCGGTCCCTCCAAATCCCGCAGCTTCCGCCGAGGGCGACGGCAGCTGTTCAAAGCCAAGCAGCCTGCTCCCCACCCTAATTAAAAGCGTCCCCCTGCCATCGCCTTTGCGCTACGCTGAGCCCCTCGCTGCGGCGCGGCGAAGCCCCGGCTCCGGTTTGCCTCCTCCCCGAGCAGCGCCGGGATGGGGCTGCGTTTGCCCGGCTGGGACAACAGGAGCATTGAGCCACCGGCCCCGGAGGGGGAGGCTGGGCACCGAGGCCAGCGGGGCGGCGCGAGGGGGACTGTGGTTATTTAGGGTTTGGATGAGGATCCGAAGGAGGTAAATACGATAATCATGCATATTCATGGCCCCATTCCTTCCTCGCATCGCCGTGGTGATGAGCCGCGTTCGAGTTAGTCGTTCTTTATTAATGAGCCCTCGGTTATTGGGAAGCTGCACGGAGGGGCAGGCAGGAGAGAAAGGGGGGAGGACAGCATCCGTACACCGCTCCGACGATGCCCCTGCGAGCCCGGGAGCCACGGCACCGCCGTGCGTTGGCCTCACCAACGGCCAGGCAAGCGCCGGGCCACTGCTCAGCCCCCTCC
Organism: Apteryx rowi; assembly: GCF_003343035.1. Classification (NCBI taxonomy): domain Eukaryota; kingdom Metazoa; phylum Chordata; class Aves; order Apterygiformes; family Apterygidae; genus Apteryx; species Apteryx rowi. Next base: position 268,450 of record NW_020450827.1, on the reverse strand, counting down.
CTGCTCCGGGCAGACAGGAGCTAAAAGAGCTGCTTAGCAAATCAGCCACTTATTTCCCCTGCCTCCCATTTGCCACAGCCACACCGCTCGTAATGGAGCAATTTCGCCTTTTCTGCTGCGGGGATCGCGGCGGAGCTGCGCTGCGCCGGGCGTTTAAAATATGCGGTGACAGCTGGGGGCTTGATGCGATTTCAGCTCTTCTAATTGCCCTTTTCACCTGCTGCTGTGATTTTCCCCGCATTACCTGTCCCCCTCGATCACACCGCTTAAGCTCCTGAAAGCCCGCTGCAGCCTCCCTCCCTCTCCTTGCATCGCTGCACAGGGAGGAGAGAAAGGGATGCATCTCCTGTGCACA
>NW_020450827.1:260070-267655 GCF_003343035.1 Apteryx rowi | reverse complement strand
GAGGAGAGGGAGGGATGCATCTCCTGTGCACACGGAGAGGAGAGGGAGGGATGCATCTCCTGTGCACACGGAGAGGAGAGGGAGGAATGCATCTCCTGTGCACATGGAGAGGAGAGAAAGGGATGCATCTCCCGTGCACATGGAGAGGAGAGGGAGGGATGCATCTTGTGTGCCATTCCCCCACTTTCCTCCAGCTGTAACCCCTGTGGCTGTTTCCTACTCCTAGTTCTCCCACAGCCCACACCAGCAAGGTTTGAAGAGAGGCGAGAAGAACGATCTGACATCGCACAGGCCTTGCTTTTCCTCCGACCCTTCCTCTGACGTCTCTGCGCCTTGCTGCTCTGCGACGCCTTCCCCGCTGGGCGTCTCTTCTCCTTGGAAACCCGCAGCTGCGAGCCAGCAGCCGCGCTCGTGCCCTCGGCTGGCTGCCTCCTCCCAGCCTCCGCCTGCTCCTGGCTCCTCGCTTTCCCTACCGCACGATTTAACAGCACTAGAAAAGCTATAAGCCAATCTATGCAAGCTATACGTCAGTCTCCCAGGCAATTTCTGCATTACCACCCGGTCTGGTTTCCTCCACAACGGACCGGCACAGGCCACTGGGCCCAGGCACCAGGGAAGAGCTCGGGGCTTGCAACCGAGCTGGGAACRCTGCTGGATCCCCAGCCTCAGCTTCCCCTCTTGTGTCTAAGCTGCATTAAAAAAGTGTGTGTGKKGGGGGGGCAAACATTAAAGCATATCCTTTTAAATGGCACCAAATCCTGGCATGACGTCAGCCGAGAGGCACGGAGTGCTGTTCAACCAGCACCTCCCCAGCAAAGTCGCTCCGTCCCTGGAAACCAGCAGGAGTTGCGACAGCCAAGCGCTGGTGTTCCCTGAATTTCAGGCAGCTCCTGCAAAGCAGGGAGGCTGCTCAGACCGACAGAGACCTGGAACAGCAAGGGGAACGGTGGCGAAGAGCCTCCGGCTCCTCAGGACCTTCCCAAGGGTGCCGCCATCCCGACCTGCCCTCTGCTGCCTGCCCCTGCAGGGATGGGGCGTCTGCATGGGCAGCGCTGAGACGGGGTCGCGGGGGGGGGGGGTTGGAGCCGTCCTCCTCCTCTGCAGCTTTCCTTCCTCTTTCCAGCCCTTGCTGGCCCTCGGCCCCCTCGGTGCCGTCCCCCTTGCTGCCCCGCGAGGGCGGCTGCCCCCGGGCCAGCTCCTGCTCGCTCCCGCGCGCGTGTGCCTGCGAAGCCGACCCTTTTATTGCCCTGTTACGGCTCCCTGGCAGGCGGACAGGATCRCAAAAGCCGTGCTCACAGGCGGCGAATTTACTAGCCATGAAGGTGAAACAGAAATTCCCAAGTCCCTCGAAGCTTTGGCTCAGCGAGAGCTGGAACAGCAGGTGCCTTTGGAGGAGGAGGAGGAGGAGGAGGAAGAGGAGGAGGAGGAGGAGGAGGAGGATGCATGGGGAAGGTCAGTGCAGGCAGGCTCCTCCCCGGTGCCTGAGCCGGCAGGGAAGGGGCGCAGGGGGCACCCGATTGCCCCCGGGGCTCCCACCGGCGGCGCGGGAGGCGGGAGGTCGGGGCCAGCGGAGCATCGCCATCGCCGCCCCGCACCAGCGGGCTGGCCGGGCGCCGGCGTGCTTAGCTCGTCCTTCGTGCTTCAGACGACACGGGGCCATCTGCCCGTCTGCGAGCGCGGCCAAGAGCGTCAGCTGCCACCGTGCAGCCTGCCAGTGCCGCGTGGGAGGGAGGGAGGCAGAGGAGGGAAGGGGCTGCAGGCGGCGAAGGCAGCGGCGTGCAGAGCCCGAGCCCGAGCCCGAGCCCGAGCCCGAGCCCGGCCCGGCAGCAGCTCTGCCTCCACGGGGCAGCGGGAATGCGTGCGCACGCACCGGGGCCGCAGGGTGGCTGCACGCCCCGGCCAGGACCCCCCGCCTTGGGGACCCCGGCCTCGAGCCAGACCCTCCGGCTCTGCCCCGTCGCGCCTGTCCCCAGAGCTCGTCCCCTCCGCCGCCCGCCCCAGCTCTCCCTTCCCGCGAGCACACACATATATAGGAATTTAATGCTGTTTCCTGACATGGGGCCCAGTCGGGCTAATCGGCTTGGACAGTGAAGGCACGGGCATCTTCATTCAATTATGTCAGATCCACTCAAGCACTCCCTGCCCCAATGCAAACCATCTCAATTACTCTTCCCTAACATCCAGTTAATAGATGGAAATCTYATTCCCCGGGACCAGCTGCAAATGCCGGGGCTGGGAGGGGTCAGCCCAGCCCGGGCTCCTGAGCTTTTAGTGAAACTTGATTTGCTTCATTGCTTGATTATGCCCGAGCGCGAGACGGGAACCAGCCCTCATTACCCTGCTCTTCCCCAAGCCGCTCCAGAGCAGCTGCAAGCCCCTCTCCTGCTCTCTGCCTCGCCTCCGCCCCGGTGCTCCCGGATCCCTGCTTGTCCGCTCCCATCAGCGGCAAACTCTGCAAAACTCATGAAGAGAAGGGCAAYGGCTGCAGCGTCTTCCAAGCAGGCCATGGGGCAACCAGGAAATGGCCCGAGCCGGCCCGAGCGGGCAGCAACCAGCCTGGCCCCGGCACGTGCACGGAGGCTGCTTTCTCGGGGATAGCCTGGCCCCGGCTCTCTGCTCGGAAATCCCCAGCCAAAGAGGGAGAGCAGCTTGCAAAACAGCAGCGAGGGGAAAAATAGCCTCCGCTTTGCATGTAGTTGTCGGGGTCCATCAGTGCYGGGGTGGCGCAAGGACTCCTGTAGCTGATGGCTACAAGCTCGCTGCCATCAGCATCCTGCAAAAGTGATCCCCAAGGAGACTCCCAGAGGGAGCGACAGTGTGGCTGGCCGGGTCAGGAAGAGACCCGATGGCATTACCGGATTCGGGCCCTGGGGATCAGCCCCTCGCAGGCGCCCCGAGGTGCAGAGCCCGCAGCTGGGCTCGGCATTAGCGGGAGGCTGGAGGCGCAGGGTTTCCCCAGCAGCCGCAAGCACACATCCCTCCGACGGGCATTTCCCGCAGAGGAAGGTGCTGCACAGGGATTTGCATCCAGAGGCTGCACGTGTTCCCTGCTGAGCCAGAGCTCGGCCGGCCTCTGCTTTCAGTCCCTGACACGAGTTTCTTTTCCTCGTCTTAAGAAATAAAACAGAAAAAAGTCTCATCTGTGCAGGGGGAAAACAAATGGGCAAAATCCCAGGGCCTCAGAGGTAAAAGCCACAAAGCAAAGCGAGCATGCCGGCAGCTCCCGGGAAGTTATGTGCCGGCGGCACCGGCACGGCCGCCCTGCCATAACTTACGCGGCTCTCGCAGCGCGGCTGAGTTATGGGGCACTTCGGCGCGGGGCCTGGCTCCCATTACTCACGGCCCCTGCGGAAAACCCTCCGGCGAGCGAGACGCGAGACACCGCAACGCTGAGCGAGGCTGGGCAGAGCCGGCGCGGCCGGCGGCTCGGTGCTGAGCTGCAAGGCTCCCGCCGGGAGCGGGCGATTTGCTGCGTTACGGAGGAAGGCGAAGCCCTGAAGCGGGAACCTGCAGCCCCAAACTGGGCTCTGCAGGCTGAGTTAGGGCTCGGGAGCGTGATGTGCTCGTCCCTGCTCTGACCACTAGGCTGCAGTTCCCTCCAAGGTTTGGGAGGAGAGCGGATGAGCCTCTCGCTGCCCGGCTCGGTGTTCGCTCTCCAATCTTAGCCGTCATGACTAGRAGAAGACAAGATTTGGGGCGGGCGCGGAGGCTGGTCCTGCCGCCCTGTGGATTACATTGCTAATGAATAATCCAGCACTTTAACAACGTTGGCTCCCGTTAATGTGATAATGCTTTGCAGAATTGAAGTCTAAAGCCAAGAGTGTAAGCAAATCCAGCTCGTATTAATGAGACTTAAATGGAAGGAGGGGAGAAATCTGCTGGTCGCGTTTATCAGTCCCTCTAAAGAAATAAAGCCCAGCTGAAGGAGAGCAGTGCTATCCGGAGGGAGAGGTCTCTTCACGGCTTCTTCCCGGCAATGCCGAGAGGAAGCTGGAGCTGCTGGGTGTCTGAGGCCCTTCGACGTGGTTGTGCCGGTGCTGGGGGAAGAGAAGTAGCAACCTGCCGGACACAGTATCTGCCACCCGTCACCCCTGTGCCCCAGGTCTGCCCGGGCCTGAGAAGGCAGCAAGCAGCATCCAAAGCAAGTGGAAGCAAAGCTGGCAGCTGGCAGCTGTAATCGGCTTTGGCGATTAGCGTTGCCGTTTCACAAAGGGTCTGAACTTGCCCGGTGCAGTGACATAATAAAGTTGTTGTTGTTTTTTTTTTCCCAAGTATAAATATTTGCAGGGTTGCATTGGTAGGGAGAAGGAGAACATCCCGGTATCCTTGCTGGGCTCTTGGCCCAGACACGGAGGCGATGTGCGCCCCTCTTCCCCAATGAGAGAGTCCCTCACGTGTCTCCCAGAGCCCTCGGTCCCAAAGCACCTCCCCTCCGGAGCCGGGCGGACCTTCCGCCTCCATCCTCCTCCTCCAGCTCTGTTGGTGCATCCCTTTTCTTTTACGAAGAAGAACAGCAACTAATCACTGGTTGCATAGCTTCCTTCCAGATACACAGCCCTCTGCGTACTGAGAGCCAGGCTCAGCCTGCTCAGACTCTCCCGGGCTTCTCCAAGAGCCCCCTTTTACTCCATCCCGGAGCAAGGCAGGACTTCAGACGGGCAGGTCCTGCACGTGCTGTCATGCAGCTGACTGTAGGAAAGCCGCTTTCTCCATTGCACTCCTCTTCATGTCTTGCCTCCTCCAAAAGCGGAGTGCAACCCCTCCCAGCCCTGACTGCAGTCCGGGGAACAGGAGCTGGTCACGACGGGAGCGACCATGCGAGGCTCCCTGCGCTGGGCTCGGCGTCTTGATTTAAGGAGTTCCCAGTAACACGGGCTATAAATTCCCCCAGAATAAATTATAAATGAGAGGCCAGGTAGCTGGCTGCTCCTGATAAAGCTGGAGCTGGAATGCGACACAATCAATACCTGCAGTGGGAGTGCTGCTCGGATTAACCCCGCGGGACGCGGCGCTCGCGRCTCCTGCCGGGGCTCCCCGTGGGGTGGCTGCTGTGGCCAGGCAAAAAAGTGAGGTCCTTTAGCTCAGGCAATTCGAGACAGGCACCTTCTCGTTAGGTCCTGAGGTCCCAGCTCCTGCCCCACCGGAGAGGCACCGACCCCGTTCTCCGTGGCTAAAGGTTCACTTGTATTTTCCAGCCTCATCCGGAGAGAGAGTGCAAAGGACGGCGTGGGAGCGGGTCCCCATGGGAGAGAGCGCAGCTGTCTGCATCCCAGCACCTTGACCCGCTTCCGCAGGCCTCCGGGGCCACCCAGGGCCAAAGCCGGCGGGAAAATCAAAAGCCCCCTCCGCTAAAGGCAGTGGCAGCCTTTGGAGATGGGGGAGGCCCTGTGGGAAGGGGGTCTTTGATGGCCACTTTGCACATTAAAGAAGCAAAACACAGGGAAAATCCATGCTTAAAGCTGTGCCTCTGCCTCCTGGGAGCAGCTGCGAGGACAGAAGTCCTTAGGTTTCATGCCCGGGGGTTTGGGGGAGGCTTTTCCTTCGTCACCAGATGAGGAGGGGGAACAGCCCCGCTTTGCGCCTGGGAAGGCAGGAGAGCGGAGACAGCGCGAGCGAGGCCGCAGGGGAGAGGGGAGAGGGGAGAGGGGAGAGCGGCTCCTCTTCTGGCAGCAGCAACCCTCCGTTCGCTCGGCTCTCAGACGGCGCTAAAGGGGATATTCGCCTTCCTGAGGAAGAGGCAGAAGGCGTCTTGCGATGGGCTGGAGCTGCTTTTCTTGTTCTTGCTCCTCGAAGCAGATCTCCTGCGCCGGCAGATGGAGGGCGAGAAGCACAGGCACAACGGGGAGAGAGCCGAACCGCGCAGGAAGACGGAAGCGGCGGCTGCCTTTTGTCGGGACTGGCACTTTTGGGTAATCTTACCGCTGGAAGACAAGCGTAACACACAGTGCGACGAGCCACTCRGAGACCTGACAAAATTAAAGCAACGCTGGGCAGCCAAGGACACTGCTTTTCACCGCTGTCTCCATTTAGGCCCCGTGAAAGCACAGTAACATCTGCTAAGTGAGAGTCTTCTTTTTTTTAAAGAAAAGGCAAGCGAGGGAGATCAAGAGGAGGAAAAAAAATAGGATGGGGAAGGATGTTGTTAAGTGGGAAGCCTCGCTACTGCTTATTGCTCTGATCACTGCTGGTTCCCCCCCCCCTTCTTTTTTTCCGGATCTTTACTCAAAGAAAGAGCAGCGTGATTTTTGCATGCTGACGGCTTGCCAAGGCAATACGCGGGCCAACRTCGCGAAGCCCCTTGCTGAACCGCGCTCCGGTGACAAGGTTATGTAAATAGGGCTGGATGAGCATGACGTGGCGGGACGGGGAGGGCTCGGCGCCGTGGCTCCCCGACGCCGTGATGCGACGCGCACGCTGCCTCCGGGGGGGGTGGGAGCAGAGAGGGGCCGCTCCCCCTCGCTCGCCCTTCCGGCTCGCCAGCCCCCTCGATTGCATCGAAGCTAACGAAGCAGCGCGGCCTCTCCCGGGGCGGCCTTTGCAGGTCCTAGGTCAGGACCCCRCTCGCCGGCACTTGGAGGGGTCCTGACCCCGCGTCAGTTAAGATTTCCTAAGTGTGAGAGCAGCAGGCCTGGCGGCCGCGGGGCCCAGGCAGCCAAGCCGCACACTCCCTGCAGCTCCTCGGCTCCTCCGCCGAGCCAAACGCCCCGYGCCTCTGCCAGCCCGTGCCGCTGCRGCCRCGGCCCCRCAACGGAGCGGCTACGGGGAGCGGCCACTGCCTTCGTTCGGYGCGGTGGCCTTGCCGGAGCGTCCGGTGGGGCTTCTCCACAGTGCTCTCCGCAGCACTGTGCCGGTGCAGGAAAACCGCTGCTGGAAGTCACACGCCGTCCCCCGAGCAGCAGCCGGGATGAGAAGCTGGGATGGCGCAGCTTTCCGGAGGGGGGCAAGAGGCTCTCCATCGCTTAACGCGGGGTGGGGAGGAGGATGAGGGGGTTGGCAGAGCCGAAAGCGGGCGAGTACAATGCCTCTGTGTGCGGGGATCCTGCTCGTTTCCAAGGGCCGTGAAGCAGGAGCAGGGGGCAGTGGTGGAGGGAGCCCCGGGTTTGCAGCCTCGGTCCTGCCCGGAGGCATCATCCGGGCTGCGGGAGGAGGAGAGAGGCCGAGCGCTGGGAAGGGCTGAGCGAGGTGCCGCCTGGAAAGCCGGGCTGTCTGCGGAGCCTCAGACTTGAATGAATAATTCCCCCGGCTGGATGTGTGTGTGTGTGTGTGTGTGTGTGCGCGCACATGTGCGTGTGTGCAATTCCTCCCACACACACCAGCCCAGGGAGCGGAGATCAGCTGGTAGGTCCTTGTTTGGTTGCATTCCCCTGCTTCCCTCTCCAAAGGAGCCGGTGGCAGCTCTCTGATCCGGTGCCAACCGGGCCACGTCCCTGAGCCCCTGCGCACCCGCACCGCTCCCCCTCTCCCCCCTGCCCATGTTCAGAGCCGGGGCCGGGGCAGGTCCCAGGGGGCGGGGGGTGGGGGGGGTCTCGCCTTTGGCTCTGCCCGGCCACAGCGGCGGTGCCGGGGCAGCGCGGGGGGTGCGCGC